>NW_021703776.1:6826535-6868564 GCF_005190385.1 Monodon monoceros | reverse complement strand
GTACGCGGGCCTCTCACTGTTGTGGCCTCTCCCGTTGCGGAACACAGGCTCCAGACGCGCAGGCTCAGCAGCCATGGCTCACGGGCCCAGCCGCTCCGCGGCACATGGGATCTTCCCGGACCAGGGCACGAGCCCGTGTCCCCTGCATTGGCAGGCGGACTCTCAACCACTGCACCACCAGGGAAGCCCAATAAGATGGCTTTTATATCTTGGGTATTACCTTCTAGCCTTTACCCACGTGTTTTTCCAAAGTTGCAGTTTTTACTTAACATGAGAAAAATCAATAAATTCTGTCCATTTCATTGTCTCTCTGGAGCTTCTCTGTTTCCATTATTTCCACCTTATTCAGACTCCATACTTTCTGGCCAGGATAACTGCAATCTTCTTTTCATACCTTTGCATCTGGATTTTCTCCTATCAATCCAGCTTCCAAATTACCAGCTGAGCAATGTTTCTAAATCCATGTGGTGGGTCAGCTGTCTGCTTAGCAAGGCTTTTCACTTATGCCTATACGTGTGCCTCTTTGCATGTTACTTACTTAGGGAAGCGGGCTGTTACGTTAAGCCTGGAATCTGCTTATGGAGGTGATGATAGCATTCAAAGATTCAAATGTTTCCAAAGATTCTAGAAACCTCCTGGAAGAGATGAGCTGGGGACTCCAATCCCTCCTCTCTGAGAGTCTGTGTATAACAGGATTTTAAGGGAAACTTCCCCTATTGCCTTGGCATCCAGATAGAGACAGACCCCCGGAGGCTGAACACAGTAGATAAAACTCTGTGTATGGTATGACCCGTTTTAGGAGTCTTAGCTCACCATCTTCTTCCAGGATAGATAAGAAAGTCAGGAGCAATTATTTTGGAGAGAATTATTGGTGTGTTGTACATTTTGTCTCTCTCCACGGAAAAATGGGGGTATTTCTTCACGCTTCCAAACTGCCAACTGAGTGAGGGGTACGTAGCTCAAGTCACTGGGAGAGCTGAACGGGTGACCCCAGGAATTGAGAGCAATTAAGGTTTCATACCCGATCTAAACACCTGGGAACATCTAAAGGTGAGAGGCTGGCTGGAGCACTGAAGAGAAGATTGTAGTTGGGGAACGGTACATTCCCATGGATGGCGGGGTGAAGGCGTGTTTCCGTGGGTGAGATGTAGAGTCAGGGTTGATCATTTTGACAGGGATCTGACCAAAGAGGGTGGGTATTTACCTGCTTTTCTCTTTCTGGGCACCAGGGAGGTTGCACTGCCCCCATACCATTGAGGTTGGACGTGGCTAAATGACTTGCTTTGGCTATTAAAACGTGAGCATAAATGATGTGGCTCACTTCCAGGTAGGAGTTTCAAGGGCCAGTGGACAGTTTGCCTCTTTCTCTGTGGTGATGGCTGTCAAGGAGTTGTTGCTGGCTGCTCTTTCAGCCTGGGACCTGGCCTGTGGAAGACACAGAACAGAGCCCCCAGGCAACCCGCAAGTGTCAAGGAGCAAAGCAGGAACAAGAAAACCATGGAGATGTTGGGGGTTGTTATGCAGCTAACCTAGCCCATCCTGACTGATAAAGTCTCTACAGAGTCAAGGTGGCCCCACAGAGCAAACATGTGAATATGGATGGCCAGGAGCCAGCGGTGAGATCATGTCCCATCTCAGGAAATAGCTGGTTAGCACCCCTTGTGGTGGAGGGTTCCGAGGAATCCACAAAAATCCGTCTTGAGAGATGACACACGGCCATCATCACGGTCAAAGGGCCCAAGCCTCAACTGTGTCACTAAGTAAGACCTTTCAATCTTTGTCTCTTCTCCTCCACTAATTCCTCCATGGAGACACCTGAGGCAAGAGTGAGAAACAGGGGAGGAAGAGGAGAAGGGCAAGGTGGGTGTCTTAGTTTGCTTGGGCTGCCATGACTATATACCACAGACCAGGTGGCTTAGACAACAATTCTCTCACAGTCCTGGAGGAAAGTCTAAGACCAAAGTGCTGGCAGTGTTGGTTCCTCCTGAGACCTCTCTCCTTGGCTTGTAGATGGCCGTCTTCTCACTGTATCTTCACATGGCCTTTCCTCTACGGGTAGAGAGAGCCCTGGTGTCTCTTCTTCATCTAATAATGACAACAGTCCTACTGGGTCAAGGCCCATCTTTATGGTCTCATTTAACATTGATTGCCTCTCTAAAGGCCCTATATCCAAATACAGTCACATTGAGGGCTAGGGCTTCTGTCTGTGAATGTTCATTCCATAACAGTGGGTACAAAGGCAAGACGCTGACCCCGTCCCCTTTCTCAAGCCAAATTCAGACCAAGCTGGAGAGAACACAGCCTGAGAGGAGACCAGACTGGACTTTTAAAATACCTGCTTGGACCTACTGAATACAATTTATTATATGAGTTGACTACAGAAGATTTGGAAACCAAACGAGATGAACCACACACCCTTAATCCAGCTCAGCTGGTGGCAAACATGAAGCCGAGACAGAGTCCAGGACCAAAGTGGTACCTGGTGAGGGAAGTGGCGGCCTCCAGAGCCATCTAGCCATCCTGCATGTGCTCTGGGAAGGGGCAGTCTGAGGGACTGTGCCAACCGGGAACCTAGGAGCCCAGTGTACTTCTGAGGAGCAGCTGCCTTGGCCGAATATCCCTGGTGGACCATCACCTGTCCTCCCACTTTAAAGAATTCCTGAAGCTGGGAAGTGTCTGCACTGGCTCGAATGGCTTTGGCCTCAGCCACATGGTCTTGAATACGACAGAGAGTAATGGGCCAGTGCTCAGAGTGGGGGGCATACTGTGGATCGAGGATCATCTCAGGTAGAGGCCGCAGTGCGATGCATCGTAATCAGGTGTGGAAAACACTTTCTCTGGTAATTTCTTTATGCTCAGGACGCCATGTATAGTTGGGGAAAAGGATCAGTGGCTAGAAGATGACAAGGAAATAAGGTAAGTGCTCCTCTGCAGGTGCCAGAAACATCTACAACAGCTTAGAGGAGGAACTGGCCAGCTCTCCCTGGCAGTGGGAACTGGCATCAGGGATGTTAGGAACCAGCCAAGAAGGAACTAAGGAAGATCTTCCCAACACGGCATGGGCCGGAATAGTGTCCTACACGCATAGTACATGTAGGACACTCAGGGGACAACTGAAGAGAGTGAGCCTGGACACATAATGGTGCCAGGTTATGATGAGCCTCAAACTCTAGGATAAAGGGAGGTTAGGTGTGACATAGATACACTACCATGTGTAAAATAGACAGCTAGTGGAAACTTGCTGTACAGTACGGGGAACTCAGCTCCGTGTTCTGCAATGACCTAGATGGGTGGGATGGAGGGGGAGGGAGGTCCAAGAGGGAGGGCATAGGTGTATATGTATAGGTGAGTCACTTCACTGTACAGCAGAAACTAACACAACATTGTAAAGCAATTATACTCCTATAAAAAGAAAAGACTTTGGACAACAAGGAAAAGGTTGTCAGCAGGGAATTCCATGGTCAGCTGGGTTTGGGTTGTCACCTCATGAGCGTAAGGTCCCACAGATCAAGTGACTATGAGCCAGTGCACAGAGAAAAGACAGGGCTCTGATTAGCCAGTCAAATTGTGGTAGACCTGACATATCAAGGCAGCAACCATTGATAAATTTTTGTAAGGTGGAAGAGCCTGCCATTCCAAATGGCCTTTGACATCCCTTTGAGGGATCTGACCCAGGATGGTGGACTGAGCACCCACCTTCACCACCTGTCTCCCTCTGTCTCTTTAAGAGGGGGTGAGGGAATGAGGATACCAGATGGGGGTGGGTTACCATCAATGGGGAAACTCTAGTACACTTCCGGAAGATGGAAACTGCTGAAGGAGTGCTGCCTGGTGCAATGGGGTGGAGGAATCCAGCTCGGGCTGAGACCAGGGTGGTTGCAGCAGGAAGGTGAAGGTGCTGACCCGACAAGCAGAGCCCTAGAGAAGCAGAGGAGTGGGAGGCAGGAAGACTACCGCTCAAGGAGGGGAGCTGATGCAGGCCCAGGGGCAGAAGGGTGGATGTGGCCCCTTCCCCTACCAGGTGCATACTCCCTTGACACTGGCCAGTCAAAGGATCATTTTCTAAATAAACTGAACACCTTCTGTGCAGAGCTGGAGCAGCTGCTATGGAGATTGACATTCTAAAGCAAAGCCCTGCTCATTTTGGTATTTACTTAACCCTCTAAGTCACTCCACCTAAAGTGGCCTTGCCAGTTGACAAGTGCAGCTCACATACACGGGGTTTCTGATTCTCTCTGGTTCTTAGATGTGAACAGACCCTTGAGGAAAATCTGAAGCATGAATCTGATAGACAATATGAACAGAGGTTATTCAGGGAAAGAGAAAAGAATTACCAACAACACAGAGCCTCTCAGGACTGCATCCGGAAGGCAAAGGCAGGATGCTATAGAAAAGGAAACAACAGAGAATAAGAAATATTCTTGGAAATTAAAAATAATATGTTGCCAAAGAATATAATTCAATAAAACTGTTGGCAGATAAAGTCAAGGAATATTTTGGCAAGTAGAACACAAAATTAATTAATCTATCCCCTTGTCCATCACCATAATTACGACCACCACCATCATCACCACCATCACCTCTACCACCATCACCACCACCACAATCACCACCATCATCACCATCACCACCACCACCATCACCACCATTACCTCCACCACCATCATCACCATTATCATCGCTATCATCACCACCACTACCAACTATAACACCTATTTACTGGGCACTTACTATGTTCCAAGGACCATTTCCAGTACTTCTCATGTTTTAACTTACTTAAAGCCCATTAACACTCTATGCCGAAATTTCAGAACACCAGGAATGAAGAAAAACTGGTAAAATCTTCCAGAAAAATAAAAACAGTGACATAAATAAACAAGAATATTACTGGCATCAGGCTTCAGTATCAGTTTTTAATGTTAGAAGGCAGTGAATAATGCTTTCAAAATTCTGAGGAAAATTCATTTCAAATTTTATACTAAGAGAAGCCATCAGTCAAACGTGAGGGTAGAATAAAACCTTTTAAATATTTAAGGACTCAATACTTTTTCTGGAAGCCCCTTGAAGATACATCCCAAAGTGGCACTAGAGAAGATTGGTTCCAGGAAGTAGGAGCCCAGAAGGAGCAATGGTTCCTGAAAGGTGGTCTCCAGGAACACAGGACACTCGTGGAATAGATCGTGGGCTTGATGGGTTGGAAGAATCTGGAAATAGAATAAAGGTACCCAGGGAAAGATAAAAGAAAGGCAGTTTTACATCAGGTATACAAGATTCTGCATTAAAAAGTCATGAACCAATCCAAATCCAAATGTGGAGTCAACAGGTCTCAAGGGAAAAAACCAAAATGGATTCCAAGCGAAACCAAGTGGGATCCTGTGGGGTCCTCCCAGGTACAAAAGCCCTCCTACATCCCTAGTCTCTTGTCTGTAGAAAAGCTATAGTCTCCCAGGCCTTCCCTGAGCCACAAAAGAGCAAGATCAATCAGTTAATGATTAGGACAACAGAGCTCACAGAATCTTTAGTTTCTCCCTGAAGGACATAGATAACAGTGTCTGATGCACATTCCCGAGTTGCTTTGCAGATACTAAAACCCCCACCAGAGGGAAAAAGCTAACTGCAAAAAATGGGCAGAAGACCTAAATAGACATTTCTCCAAAGAAGACATACAGAGGGCCAAGAGGCACATGAGAAGCTGCTCAACATCACTAATTATTAGAGAAATGCAGATGAAAACTACAACGAGGTATCACCTCACACAGGCTAGAATGGGCATCACCAGAAAATCTATAAACAACAAATGCTGGATAGGGTGTGGAAAAAAGGGAACCCTCTTGCACTGTTGGTGGGAAAGTGAATTGATACAGCCAGTATGGAGAACAGTATGGAGGTTCCTTAAAAAACTAAAAATAGAGTTAGCATATGACCCAGCAATCCCACTACTGGGCATATACACAGAGAAAACCATAATTCAAAAAGACACATGCACCTTAATGTTCATTGCAACACTATTTACAGTAGCCAGGTCATGGAAGCAACCTAAATGCCCATCGATAGATGAATGGATAAAGAAGATGTGGCACATATATACAATGGAATATTACTCAGCCATAAAAAGGAATGAAATTGGGTCATTCATAGAGACGTGGATGGACCTAGAGACTATCATACAGAGTGAAGCAAGTCAGGAAGAGAAAAACAAATATCGTATATTAATGCATATATGTGGAATCCAGAAACATGGTACAGATGAACCGATTTCCAAGGCAGAAATAGACACAGATGTAGAAAGCAAATGTATGGACAACAAGGGGGGAAAGCACAGGGGTGGGGGGTGGGGGTGGTGGGATGAATTGGGAGATTGGGATTGACATGTATACACTAATATGTATAAAACAGATAACTAATAAGAACCTGCTGTATAAAAGAATAAATAAAATTAAAAAAAAAAAACTCTTGTCCCCTGACTGGCAATGGGAAGTTGGTTCTTTGGGACTTGAGTCCACCTTCACCCCTAGAATTGCCAGCTTCCTCAATAAAGCTATCTTTCCTTTTTCCCAACAGTTGTCTCTCAGTATTAGATTCTTGAGCTACGAGCAGCAGAACCTGAGTTTGGTAACACAAGAAGTCGAGAGCATCAGACACTAGAACATTTTAGCTGTTGCATAGCTGTCAAGCAGGATGTCCTCATGTTGGAATCCTCCTTCCTGGCTCTATTCAGTGCTGTGTTGGAGCCCCTCATATGACCCTCCAACACTGGGTGCTAAATATTGGGGAGTTATTTGAGCCACGATCTCTGGCAACAGTTTTGGAAGTATTTATACCACCGAAACTGGCACATGCTACAAATCAAGACCTTTTGTTGGGGGTAGGGTAGTGTAAGAATCTGACTTACCAGCACGCCACTGACCCTATGTCTTCCTTTTTTCTTTTTAAATTTATTTACTCCTACTTTTTGATGAAGCATATCCATAGTTTATTTTAGAGGATGCAAGGGAGGTAAAAATATGGGGTCCTTGCATATAATAATAGATAATTTGGCTGGGTAGAGAATTCTAAATTAAACAATAATTTTCCTCAGAATTCTGAAGGCATCATTCCATGTTCTTCTACTTCCCAGTGTTGCTGTTGAGAATTGTGAAGTGTCTCTGTTTCTTAATCTTTCTCATGTGATCTGTTTTGTTTTGTTTTTTAATTTTTCCCTCTTTGGAAGTTTTTAAGGAGCTTCTCTTTTCCTAGTACTCTGAAATTTTACAAGCTATGCGATTGTATGCAGTGTTGGTGAGCCTGTAAATCCGGTCATGTGTGTCCTTTAATTCTGGGAATTTTTCCTGCATCATTTATTTGGTATAGTTTCACCAAATAAATAAAACCTTTATTTTCCTTTTCATTATAATTTTCTCCATTTTTTGTCGCTGGAGGTTTAGTTGATTGAATGTTGCTAACTCCCAGATAATCTTCTGGTTTTCTTGTCATTTCCCCCCTTCTAATTTCCTTTTTCTTTTCTACCTTCTGTTATTTTCTATCATGCTACTCAGTTTTTCACTTCACTATCATATTTTCAATTTCAGAGGGCTCTTTTTTGTTCTCTGATTACTGTTGAAAAGCACACACCAGGGGCTTTTACTGAGCCCAGAGAAATAGTTGATAAACCCGGGAAGGAAGCATACATGGTATATCTTCTAAGTAAGAGAAATCTTGCTTTCAGAGACCACTGAATAAGGAGGTTATTCTCTTCCTGCCGAAAGCTGGGATCTCCATGCACCCCTCCTGCCACTGCAGGTGTCCTGACGCAGGAGCAGGGCTGTGGGTATCTATGGGGTGCGCTTGGCAGAAGGGGGATTCCCCCTCAGTTGTAGTGTTGCTTGGCTCTGTACGATCACAACTTGGGAACAGTGACAGCTAGAGCTAGAGAAGTATCTTCAGTGAGAACATAGTCATGTGGGAACTTTGAGTAAATGCAGATTAAAACCAAGAATTCGGGGGCTTCCCTGGTGGCACAGTGGTTGATGCAGGGGACACGGGTTCACGCCCCGGTCCGGGAAGATCCCACATGCCGCGGAGCGGCTGGGCCCGTGAGCCATGGCTGCTGAGCCTGTGCGTCCGGAGCCTGTGCTCCACAATGGGAGAGGCCACAACAGTGAGAGGCCCGCGTACCACAAACCAGCCCCCCCCAAGAATTCAACAGTAATTAACCCAGAAGTCATTGTAAAGAAAATAATATTTTGCTAAAAAAGAGGCAGTACATAGAAGAAATATAGACAGAAGCATAACCAAGTGTCAAGAGGAAATCATCTCTACTATTGAAGCCAGCTAAGGAGGGTTTGGGGTTAACCTCAGAATTGCATCATGTCTTTTTTTTTTTTTTAAGTTTGGGTTACATACGTAGTGTTAAACAATAACATGGGTGGTAAACCAATCGATTACACAATTCACAGTGAACTATATCAAGCCTAGCCTAGTTCTTTTTATTTATTTATTTTTCACTTATTTATTTAATTTATTTAATTTTGACTGCGTTGGGTCTTTGTTGCTGCAAGCGGGCTTTCTCTATTTGTGGCAAGCGGGGGCTAATTTTGGTCGCGGTGCGCAATCTTCTCATTGCGGTTGACTTCTCTTGTCGCAAAGCACGGGCTCTAGGCGCGTGGGCTTCAGTAGTTGTGGCATGCCAGCTCAGTAGTTGTGGTTCGCGGGCTCTAGAGCGCAGGCTCAGTAGTTGTGGCACACGGGCTTAGTTGCTCTGTGGCATGTGGGATCTTCCCGGACCAGGGCTTGAACCCACGTCCCCTGCATTGGCAGGAGGATTCTTAACCACTGTGCCACCAGGGAAGCCCTGCATCATGTCTTAATCAGAACATTTGAAAGGGACAGCCATGAGGAATTAACTACACAAATCATTCTACAACGTGAGTTCATTTTCAAAGAATTTTTTGTTGTTTTCATAAAGTTGCAATTAATTAATATCTACATTCTTATTGAATTTCTTCTTACTAAGCCATACACTCTGTGTGTTATATAAATATATAGTCTCACATTAAATATATATGTACTATAAAATCTTCACATTTTGAGGTCATTGTGGCTTCAGAAACTGAGGCCTGCAAGGTCAGGGTGCTTAGTTGCTTGCCTAGGAACACAGTGACTAAAGACAGACTTCAAAGTAAGACTTTTGATCTTAGATTCTGAGCAGGGACCTCTCCTCCTTACTGCCTCTTTGGTCCAGTCAGCTGAGCAGTAGGCTGACAGACCTCCCAGAAGCAGGGTCTCTGCGAGGGATGGAAGGCGGGTAGAAACAGTGCAATCTGCTTCTCCCCTACACACAAGAACAGCCGTAGGATGCATTAACAGAAGATCTCCAGCAACAAACCTCCTCCTTTTCGTTATTGCAGCAGTTCTCTTTTTCTCTTGGAGAAATCCAGGAGGGCAGAGATTATCTACCCCTCAGGTCAGATGGTGAGAGACATGTTAATTGCTTCTTTAGTTTTGGATGGTCTTTGATACTGGAACTACGTCCTCAACACAAACTTCTCCTGTCCCCGGCATGGAGCAGGGGGGAGAGCCCTAGCGAGTGGACAGAGAAAGAGTCCCAGCCCCAAGCGTGGAGCAGGGCGCCAGCACAGGTGGGCTCTGCTCACCCGCCACTTGCCAGGGAGTTGGTGGGCTCTGGTCTCACGACAGTGAATGTGGCAGCCACTGAAAGTTAGCCTCAGGGAAGTTTTTTTTCATTGAAATTTATGGGAAAAAATGGAGCAGATGTAAACGGCAAAGAATAAAACTAGGGTACAAAGTTTTATTTATAGGGCTAAAAATGGTACAGAATGGAAGTGGAGAGAGAAGAAATAAAAACAAAAGTAGAACAGGAGAAGACGAGGGAAGGTAGGGATGGGCAGAACAGTAACAGGGGGGAGAAAGGGAAGAGGTGGGGGAAGAAGAGGGCTTGGAAAAGATAGCTTTGCGGGCTTCCCTGGTGGCGCAGTGGTTGAGAGTCCGCCTGCCGATGCAAGGGACACGGGTTCGTGCCCCGGTCCGGGAAGATCCCACATGCCGCGGAGCGGCTGGGCCCGTGAGCCATGGCCGCTGAGCCTGCGCGTCCGGAGCCTGTGCTCCGCAACGGGAGAGGCCGCAACAGTGAGAGGCCCGCGTACCGCAAAAAAAAAAAAAGAAAAAAAAAGATAGCTTTGCAAGAGGAGAAAAGGTGAACAGAGCTGGTCGGGGAAAGAGACCCCTCAGCAAGGAATAAGGGGCACCCCCAGAATGAGTGCTTCCTCGAGTCTTGGCCACAATCTGGCTGTCGGGGCAGTTTAAAATATGAGGGCATCCGAGCTCAAGATTTTCCTGTAAAATCCGCTGGCTGACAGCAGCTCAGCATTGGGTTTAAATATTCCTTCTCTGGCGCAGGGCTGTAAGAAACTGCAGAGCAGGGAAGTGATACAGATGTTGTCAGATGGAAAATCCACAACTATTATAGTAGACAATGTACAGAATTAAAAAAAGAAAAAATTTATTATAATGAAATCAGGCTAAGGAAAGCAGAGAGAATGCACCTTCAACCAAAAACACATTTCATAGGTGATTATGTGTTTTTTTTCTACACGGAATTCCATTTATTTATTTTTGCATCATTGGCGCTATATAGCCCTATGATATTTGGACATTATCTTTAGTTTCTTTTAATATTTACCCCCAAAATGAACCAGGAAAGTAGAAACAACTTTTTAAAAGCTAGACACAGCGGTTTGCAGTTCTGATTGTCACGAGTCCTGTGGAGGGAAAAGCAGCACACATTCTCTGCCTCTTCCCTGTGACAGTGGTGGAAGCCAGCGTGGGAACCCCACGCAGGGGCTGCTTTCCTAGCTGCCCCACACCTGGGCCAGCCCCTTCCTGGTTTGGCCTGGCCCTTCTGGGGCAGGGGCCTGAGTCTGTTCCTGCTCAGACAGGAAGAAGAGAGCCAGATCTGGCCTTTGTCCACACTTTCCTGGGGTCAGACGCCCAGGAGCGCTCCCCCGGTGACCCCCACGAGGGCAGTACTGAACATCCACGTCCATTGCCAATGACGCCCTTTGCCTCACCCCAGGCACCCTCATTCCTTCCTTAATCCAGCCACTACCTACTCTGGGTGCCCGGCTCCAGGGATGAAGCGTTGTCAAGTTGAATGATGCACAGCCCCTGGTCTCAAGCGATGCAGACTCCAACAGGGACAGGCTGTCCAGACACAAATGAGGAGGAAGTGAAAAGTAGCCTCAAAGGACCATTTGGGGGGAGGATTCATCAAGAGATACACAATTCAGGCCTCAAAATGTGACCAGGGAGAAGAAAGTGGGCAGGTGGAGGGAACCCAGCCACGTCCCCTGGAAGTCATGGAGGGTCCAGGAGAGGTGGTGTGGGGACACCAGGAGAGCAAGCTGGGGGGTGGAGGGGGGAACGGGACCTAGGCCACTCAACACACCCACCTCACGTGCTGTTTCCACTGCGCCTTCCACCTCATCTGGCCACGAACCTTTTACCAAAAGGCACCAAACTCGCAGCCGGGCCTGGCTCCATCCACACCTAGAGTGAGCTGTCCGGAGCCTGTCTGTGAAGCCAGGTGTCTCCTTCCTTCTCCACCGGGGGGGATCCAGATGGGCGCCCCGGAGAGCTGGCCTTCCAGGGGACCCAGCTGCCCCCAGTGAGAGCCTCAGGGAAGAGAAGCTGGACAATAGACACCCACAAACGTCAGATGAGATTCGGGGCACAGGTGGGGTCTGCCCTAACTCGTGCCAGGTCCACAGAGATGAGAGGCCAGGCCTTAAGTCACTGTGGACAGAGCCCTTCCCGAAACCCTGTGAGTCTGGCACATGGGCGGGCCCACACTTGATGATCACCCCGCCCCCCAGCTGCAGGTTCCCATGTTCTGCCCAAGTCCATGCCCAGCCCGGGCATGTGTCAGTGGTAGGGTCTTGGCTCGACAGAGCTGAGAAATGCTTTGGGGATATTCGGGAGGATGTGTATCACTCATGAGATGGAAGCCATGAGCCAGTGGGATAGTGCCATTCTTACGACCCAGTTTGCAGCCCAGGCTAGGCCTTAGTGGACTTGGAGATCTCCTGGTATCTCGGTGGTTTTCAGCCCCTACTGCCCAGCACAGAACTTGGGAGGCCTGAAAGTGCCGCTGCCCTGTGCCAGGACGATGAAAGCAGAAGTGGCTGGGCCTGTGGCTTGCTCATAAGTGTTTTAAAACCTCCTGGGAAGTTTTCCCATGTGGCCAGGGTGGACACCCACTGAGTGACCTCACTATAGATCAGAGGGGCCCGGGCCAGGCCTCTGTGAGCAGCCCAAGGGCCGGGGATGGACCTCCCCACCTCCCGATCCCGACATCCAGTGAAAAGTGTCAAGGTCAAAACACTGGGTCTCCATTCAAATCATGGGTGGGTTGGGGGCAAATCACTCCTTGAATGCAGTGTCAGGTGGCTATTCTCAGGCCAGGGGGCTTCCAAATAGCCGGGCCTGGCCGTCAGAGGTGCTGGTGCCTCTCAGCTCCTGGCCACACAGACACAACCTGGGCCTGAAGGTCTGGGCGGCCTCCCCAGAGCAGTGGGCCTCCACCACGGGAGGAGAGGATCCCCTGGACGGAGCCCCTGGACGCGGGGAGGGCTGCCATGGGTTATGTGTGGTCACACAGCGGCCAGCATCGAATCTTTTCAGCCACTGGAGGTTTCTGACTGTACTATGTGGGCCAGCACGAAAGCATTCACAGTGATGGGACAGAACACTGAAGGCGAGTTGAGCACAGGAAACCCTACCCCGAGAGACAGGACTGAGAATGGAGGCCTGAGTCGAAATGCCTTGAATACCAAAAGTGCTGTCACACACATCCATGGACAGTGCCCACCGGCCATGCTGTGAGGTGGATACTGCAGCCCCTCACGAGAGGTCATTTATTTGCTCTTTTTAAAGAACAATTCACCAAGGGGGGGAACGCGGCGGGGGTGGGTGGGGGGGTGGGATGAATTGGGAGGTTGGGACTGACATGGATACACTAATAGGTATAAAATGGATAACTCATAAGAACGTGCTATATAGAAAAAATAACTAAAATTCAGAAATTCAAAAACTAAGATAAATAAATAAAGCACAATTCAGGAAAAAAAAGAAAAAACAGAACAGATCGTGTGGCTTTTGGGCTCCAAGAAGGCTAGAAGCAAGAAGGGCTGCGCTGGAAAGATCAGGAGATGGGGGGATATCGTGCAGCCTGGATGCAGGGCTGGGGACTGGGAACCCCCAGTGCACGCAGCTGCCGGCTCGCAGGCTGGTGCTGGGGGTGTGATGCTCCGGGCCCAGGGCGGACCTGTCCAGTGTTCTTTGGGCAGAGTGACTGAACTTGTGTCCCTGCCCCAGTGTCCTCACTGTGAACGGGCTCTCAGTAACCGACTGTCCATCACTGGGCTCGTGAAGAGCTGGCTCCTCTCAGGTGTTAGCAGTAACTGGGCTGGAGGCTGTGGGGGCAGCCCCTCTGGCTGGGTGCCCTCCTAGGGGTCTCTGCTGAAAGGGATTTTAGAAATGACGTTTACAACTGTAGCCCATCAGCTGTTGAGGGAAATTGAGCTTCCTGCTGGGCACTACACAGGGGAGATGTGCTGTGGTCATTCTAAAGCTGGAACTCCTGCTTGCTTTTGCTTCCACAAAACGTGAACTGTTTTGGGCAGCTCAACCCTAACTTTGAGTCACTTTACAACTGTATGTCTGTGATGGTCCTTTTCAAGGTGCCCATTCATTCGACACAGGTGAAAAATGAAATCTATTCCTCATTCCCTAAGGATTAACATCAATATAAAATGCAAGTAATTACATTTAAAATTAAGTCTGAGACAATCAAAGTATTCTTCTTATTAAACATAACTACTATAAACAACCTAGTGATGACAGGTGATTCCTACATGCTTGGTCTCCTTATCGCTGCATCTCAGCCCTTTCTTCTAGTCTCTGTTGGGAGCAGGGCTTTCACATCAGAGGGCTAGAGAAGGGATGAGAATGGCTAGAAAGGGCTGTGCTCTCAAATATCTACCAAGTGCACTGGAAATTGCCAGGAAACATTGCTCAGGGAATCCTGATTTCAATTATGTTCATAAACTTCATAGCAGCTAAACTATACACGCTCCATCTTGGCTAAATTAACATCTTCAAAGGAAATCCTTTAAAGGAAACATAAAAAGATCATCTTTAAATAGCACAAGAACTAAAATATTTGAGGTTAAAGGGTCCCAAAATAGATAATACTGCATATATCAATGAGAACGCTGAAGCACATTTGCTCTTTAAAATGCTTCCACTTCAATTTCAGTGGCTAAGGGTGCCAAGTATATAACCTAGTAATTCTGAAAAATATAAAAAGAAAAAAAAAGTTTCCCCTCAATAATTATTGCAGAAATTCTATTTTAAACAGATTAACTTAACGTTAGGAAGATTTCTCTAATATTCGTGATATTAGTGTGAAATGCTTGCCCTCGCTAAGACTGGTTGCACTGCAATTTCTGGAAGGCATTTTGGGAGCAGTGTGGTAATAAGTGAGCAAAACCATAAGTATATTTTATTCTCCCTGGCCTGCTCTTCCGAATTCCAAGAATTTATCCTCAGGAAATATTTCAAGAGGAAATAGTTTAGAAGTAGCAGAATGCTCATTGTAGTTATTTTGTGCTAGAGAAAAAGAGACAATCATTTGGTTGGCAGACTTTGTCCCATGCACCAAATTGGCCCTCTGATTGTTTGAGTAAATAAAGTTTTATTGGAACACAGCCACGCTCATTCATGTGTGTGTCATCTCTGGTACTGCTTCTGTGTTATAACGGTAAATTTGAGCCTTTCTGACATAGACCATATGGCTTGCAGGGCTGAAAAACATTTACTACCTGGCCTATTTTCCAGGACTGACTTTTTAAAATCCCAGGTTATGACATCACTCTCTATTCATTAAATTATTCATTTTATATCCTTCTGTAAATCTTAAGTTTAATCTAAGGTAGTTTATATTTTTCTTACTGTTGTGAATAAAGTACTTTTAAAAAGTGCAATTCCTTGCAGATAATAGCAGTACTGGAAAAGCTTCTGATCTCCAAATATTTATATCGTAACCAACCACCCTGTGAAATCTCTTATTTGGGTAATTAATCTTTACTTGATTCTCTTAAATGTTTCATATAGACAATCATATTATCGGAAGTATTAAAATATTTTGTACTCTCTCTTCAATATTTGTCTTTCATTTTTCTTGTGTTATTGAGTCAGCCGTTATTTCTAGCGCTGTGTTAAATATTCATGGGGATGATGAGCGTAGTTCCATTCGCTCTGAATTGGCCTTCACATAGTTCCTCAGAATTCAGGGGCCTTAAGGTGGCCCTGAAAACCCCAATTACAAAGTTTATGTTCCCCTAAAAAAATGTTTCCGATTAGCCCGCCCTCAAAGAAAACAACTGGGGGCCAAGAGTAGCTGAGGTGCCCAGACTCTTGCAGAATTTCTTGTCTGGCTTGGAAGAAACCATGACTTCTTCCTGCTCCTCGGTCACTCTATTTTGGGCTGAAATACTTAAACGTTTTTCTCTCCAGGCACATCAAGACAGGGGTGAGCAATACAAGTTTGAAAAGCTAAAGAAACAAAACAAAATTCCATTCAAATAAGAGGTAACTATACAAAGTACAGATGGTGAGACAGACATGGATTCTATGTGCCTCCTATAAGCTCTGTGATACTGGGCAAAGCTTCTGAGGCTCAGTTTTCTCAACTGTAAAATGGGAAATAATACTGGAATTGTAGAGTTGTGAGGATGAGGAATACCTCATGGTATTAAGCATGGTAGATAAGAGATATCAGATAAATCCTCACAGAAGAGCAGCGGTAACAACCACACTGTTCTCAACATTTTGGGATTCATTCCATTTGGGTACTCAAAACATGACTACTCTGGGACTCCCCTGGTGGCGCAGTGGTTAAGAATCCGCCTGCCAGTGCAGGGGACACAGGTTTAAGCCCTGGTCCGGGAAGATCCCACATGCTGCGGAGCAACTAAGCCCGTGAGCCACAACTACTGAGACCATGTGCCACAACTACTGAGCCCGTGTGCCACAACTACTGAGCCCCCGTGCCACAACTACTGAAGCCCGTGTGCCACAACTACGGCAGCCCATGTGCCTGGAGCCTGTGCCCCACAACAAAGAGAAGCCACCACAATGAGAAGCCCCCGCACCGCAACAAAGAGTAGCCCCCGCT
Source organism: Monodon monoceros (assembly GCF_005190385.1). NCBI lineage: Eukaryota > Metazoa > Chordata > Mammalia > Artiodactyla > Monodontidae > Monodon > Monodon monoceros. Next base: position 6,852,330 of record NW_021703776.1, on the reverse strand, counting down.
CACCACTAGAGAAAGCCCACGCACAGCAACAAAGACCCAACACAGCCAAAAAAAAAAGAAACCAACTATTCTTCTAAAAACACAAGGATTGAGGGGGAGGGGAGGGGAGAGGGGAGGGGGAGGGGAGGGGGAAGGGGAGATGACAGAGAAGGAGGGGTTGCTCTAGCCCACCTTTCCGTCGGTAGACCCCTTTAGTCCCTGACTTCATGTTTACCCTCCTGCCCATGGAGCCAAGGCTTCTGGAGACCCTCAAGCCACCGGGTCCCCTTTTCCCAACCACCAGAACTTCTCTGATTTTCATCACTGCTCACAAGGCCTCCTGGCCAATCCTTGAACTTGCTGTGAACTTGACGGCAATTGCCCTTCTCCCCAGTGGCTGGGCTGTTGTAAATAATCAGGATAATGATAATGAAAAGAATTGTGCAGGATGCGGCAGGAGTCCAACCAGACTCCCAGACTCGCTGGGGAATGAGGGCTGTCATGTCCAGGGGACTGCTGTATGTACTCAGTGTTAATAAATCACAATAATTAAATAATGGCCCCAGTAATATGAAATCCTTTTCTTTCACTCGGTGCAGCGTTTACGGGAAGATGAAGACAAGGGCCGGCTGTCCTCATCACTCTCACTGAGCGCTGGCGCTGGCGTAGGACGTGCCCTGCTGCCTCCTTCCCAAGGCTTCCCCCTAAACCTGGCCCCATCTGGACTGTGGGCGCTCACCGTCTTTCCTCCCTGTGCACAGATGGTAACAATGGCCAGGACGCTGGCCTGTGGACAGTGTCGGGGCCACCTGGAGACAAGGCACCCAGAGCTGGGGCTTTGGAGAAATAGTGGCTAACATGCATTTGTCTGACCCCGTGTTAGCACCATGCTGTGCTCTTCACAGGCGTTGCCCCGCTTAATCCTCACAGCCTCCCTTTGGTGGATGAGGAACCTGAAGCTTGGAGCCTGGAATCGTAGTCCAGCCTTCACCAGCATGTGTATTAGGCTGAGCTGGGCTTTGCTGTGGTAACAAACATCCCCCAAATCTCAGTAGCTTTACACAGCAAACGTTTATTTTTCATGTACACAAAATCCTGTGTGGGCCTGTGACTTCACAGGGCAGTCCCCGTGCAGGGACCCAGCCCTGCAGGCTGCTTCTGTGTCCTGGCTCAGCCACCTCCAGAGGAGGTCACCTTTGCCTTCACAACAGCGTGGGGATGTACGTGGAGATCTTCCACACCCATGTTTATGCTCCAACCCAGAAGTGACACACACACTTCCGCTCACAGCTCAGTAGCCATGTGCCCCATCTAACTGCCAGGGGCCTGGGGGTGCAGAGTTTCCTGAGCCCTGGAGGGGAGAGTGGGGTGTAGGCAAGCACCAGTGAAGTTGCCACCTTGGCTCTGCTGACGTCAGGGGCTGGATAAGTATTTGCTTCGGGAATTGTCCTGTGCCTCGTGGGATGTTTAGCAGCATCTATGGCCTCTACGCACAAGGCACCAGTAGTAAGTGCAGTTATGACAGCCCAAAATGACTCCAGAGCTTTCCAAATGTCCTGTTCAGGGCAAAATCGCTCCCAGCTGAGAGCCACTGGTCTACATCACTGTGTGTCTGTGGGCAAGTTACTCAACCCTTCCAAAAATTCCTTTACTAATTTGAAATTTGCGTTACTAGCACTCGCCTTGCTGAGATACTGTGAGGGTTAGATGTCTCTGACACGTGTGAACACACACAGAACTGAATCCTAACTCCCTGGGCCATTCTGTTCCCAGGGGCCAGCACAGGGGAAGCTCTCCATGTCAATTGAGAGGTTGGATGGAGGAATGATCAGGCACAGTATAGGATAGTACTGGGCCCCACCCCAGCCCTATGGACCTGTTTATACACATACAAGTCTTTCTGGGCCTTCCAAGGAGAGAGGAACCGAGAGAAGAAAAGAGATGACCCCGCTGCATGTCTGCTCCCTCCCTGGCCCCGGCCCCTCCCAACAGGGCTTCTTCTGCACTGTTCTCACTACAGCTGGGGTGGGAGCTGCTCCTTCCTGGGCCCTGGTTAGTCTCTTCTGCAAAGGGGCCTGGTTACAGCAGCCTGGCCCAAGAGGGTCTCCATCTGCAGAGAATCTGTTCTTGTGTTTGGGAGGAGCTCATGGGAATGGGACAAGGAGAAGGCTTCGTGCTACGCTGACTCTTGACATCAGATCGGACCACCCACCCTCCCTGCCCGCCCCCGCTCAGCTGCCTGCTTGCTCTGTGGCGTTTCTGTCAGGATGGTGGAAACAGTCACATTTCTTAGGCACCTGGAACATCTCCTCTCAAGGCTGGGGGCCGGGCTTCTCCTTGCCCTGCTGTCACTTCCTTAGAGCCCTTGGTCGGAGGTGTCCCACCCAGCTCGCTCCAGGCACCTCAGCTCTAATGGGATCCCCCTGAGTCCCCAGGCGTGTGTGCCCCGCTCCACAGGCTGGCATCTGTCCTCGCGGTGATCCTGTTGCTTGGTCTCCTGGCCCAGCTCACTGATCCTTCTCCTGGCCTCTTCTGCACACTTTTTGGGGGGAATAAAAAGGGCACTACGCTCCTCCCCCACCCCAGGAGCCTGGTGCTTGGGAAGAGGGGCTTCCCGGGAGCCAGGCAGACCTGGGTCCAGGTCCAGCCACCTGTCCACCTTGAAGTCCTTACAAAATTTATGAGAGGTCTCCAAGCCTCAGTCTCATCAGTTACAACGTGACAATAATAAGCTTCAGCCCGGCAGGCTGGATTAAACGACTGACTGAGTTCCTGTGCGTTTACCTCCCCTTTTCATTCACTCTGCCCGCCTCCCCTCCACTGGCTCTTACCTGTGAGATCCTGTCTCTGAAACACCCCATCACACTGCGGCGATGCTGGGTGTTTTTGATGGAAAGGCCAAGACCTCCCAACCCAAAGGTTAATTTTAAAATTTTTCTCTAATTTTCATTTGTTCTGTGCAGGGAAAAGAGAAGCGATACAGAATTTGAGTGTAGATTGAAATACATAATTGGTGACATTGCACAGCGATTATGAACCTGTGATGGAAATCTGAAGGACTACGTGATTGCCCAGAGGGTTTCAGGGAGCAGGTCCTGATGTGGGCTGTGAAAGAAGAGGGGTCCTGGCAGTGGAGGTGGGAACACAGAGGGGAAGCGAGTGGGCTTCAGTGGAAGGGTCCCTGCAGCGTGGCACATGGCTGATCTCAAGCTGCTGGATGTGGCAGGAGTTCAGCTGCGAGAGACTGGCATCACACTTGGCAAAGGCTGTGTACCTGCTAATATTCCTGCTCAGACACATGGCTGGTGTGCACCTTCCCAAGCTCTGGGCTTTACTTCTGTCATCTCTGTGGTCACCTTGTGCCCCGGATACAGGAGAGCTTCTTGACTCTAAACCGCCCCATGATTCCACATGTATGTGGACCCCATGGACCTGGCTTCCGTTAGTGAATCCTGGTCAAGTAGAGGTGGCCTTGGCTGTGTCATCCAGGAGATGGGCTAGTGGGTGCAAAAGCTGTCAGAAAACTGCCAGGCCCTTAAGGGACAAGAATCCCATGTCCTTCTGTTACCTGTTCTTGCTTTCCTGGGTTCACCCCTCCCCTGTTTACGGGTATCTCCAAGTGCATCTCAGTCTTGCCCTCAAGGGCTCTGCAGTCAGGAAGTGAGATGACACTTACTCTGGTCCCTATAAGACAAGGTGGCCACGGACTAGTGTGTCAGCCCCGAGCAGCAAGGTTGGAAAAGCTGCATTCCTGGTGCTGTGGCTTGGGCGTTGGCCTTTTGAGGTGTGGCATGACGTTGCCTAGTGGGTCAGGAGAGAAGGGAGAGGAGAGGAAAGAACCAGAAGCAGGTGGAACAGCAGGAAGTGGAGTGCAAGGTCAGATATGGTCAGAAATGGCCTGCCCCCCTTGATAAAGAACTGCACACACCCGCTCCGTACACGGCGCCTCAAGCCCCAGAGCAGCTGGTGAGGTTGAGAGTCAACACCCAGCAAAGGGGCTTCCCTGGTGGCGCAGTGGTTGAGAGTCCGCCTGCCGATGCAGGGGACACGGGTTCGTGCCCCTGTCCGGGAAGATCCCACATGCCGCGGAGCGGCTGGGCCCGTGAGCCATGGCCGCTGAGCCTGCGCCTCCGGAGCCTGTGCTCCGCAACGGGAGAGGCCACAACAGAGAGAGGCCCGTGTACTGCAAAAAAAAACAAAACAAAACAGCAAAGCCCATCTGTTTCAAAAGTCTGTGAGTCCCCAACCCAGGGTGGCGCCACCCCAATTCTGTGAAAGAATGCTATTCAAAATATTTAGAGACCAGGTCATCAGGATTCTTACAATGCTCCTTAGAATTCATGTAACCTGAAACTTTGACACAAGCAAGTTTCTACGCGTGGATAAAATTTTTAAAACCCAAACCTTACTTTCTACCCTCCCTTTGATCTAGTGATGGACAAAAGGGGCACGTTAGCCTAGGAGAACAACAGGTTCTAGGTCCAGATCTGCCCAGCGTTTACTGCCGAATTTGCAGAGGAAGCTTAAATGGCAGTGCCTGGCGACAAAGCAGGGAAGTATGAGGATAAACGAGTAAACGTTAGAAGGGAGAATGCTGGGTGTCAACCCAGGGTGTCAGGGCAAACCACAAGGGCTCTGGGGGAATCCCTGAACGCGACTCCAGAATCTGACGTTGTCCAGGCGCTCCGGCACTGAGATTCCCGCTGGGAAGAAGAAGGGGCAGGGAAGGTGGCAATCCTGCAGGCCGGTGGGAAGCTCACTGCCTCAGCGATGCTCACGGGCGCCAGGCAGCCCTCTCTCAGCACTGCTGGCACACCCTCCTGCCCACAGACGACCTCAAAGAATGAACCAAAATAAGGAAATTTCTCCATAGTGGCTGTATCAATTTACATTCCCGCCAACAGTGTAGAAGGGTTCCCTTTTTTCCACACCATCTCCACCATTTATTGTATGTAGATTTTTTGATGATGGCCATTCTGACCGGTGTGAGGTGATTCCTCATTGTAGTTTTGATCTGCGTTTCTCTAATAATTAATGATGTTGAGCATCGTTTCATGTGTTTGTTGGCCATCTGTATGTCTTCTTTGGAGAAATGTCTGTTTAGGTCTTCTGCCCAGTTCTGGATTGGGTTGCTTCTTTTTTTGATATTGAGCTGCGTGAGCTGTTTGTATATTTTGGAGATTAATCCCTTGTCCGTTTCTTTGTTTGCAAATATTTTCTCCCATTCTGAGGGTTGTCTTTTTGTTTTGTTTATGGTTTCCTTTGCTGTGCAAAAGCTTTTAAATTTCATTAGGTCCCATTTGTTTATTTTTGTCTTTATTTTCATTCCTCTAGGAGGTGGGTCAAAGAAGATCTTGCTGAGATTTATGTCAAACAGTGTCTGCCTGTTTTTCTCTAAGAGCTTTATAGTGTCCGGCCTTACATTTTGGTCTTTAATCCACTTTGCATTTTTTTTTTTTTTTTGTGATACGCGGGCCTCTCACTGTTGTGGCCTCTCCCGTTGCGGAGCACAGGCTCCGGACGCGCAGGCTCAGTGGCCATGGCTCACGGGCCCAGCCGCTCCGTGGCATGTGTGATCTTCCCAGACCGGGGCACGAACCTGTGTCCCCTGCATCGGCAGGCGGACTCTCAACCACTGCGCCACCAGGGAAGCCCTGAATTTATTTTTGTGTATGGTGTTAGGGAGTGTTCTAATTTCATTCTTTTACATGTAGCTGTCCAGTTTTCCCAGCACCACTTATTGAAGAGGGTGTCTTTTCTCCATTGTATATTCTTGCCTCCTTTACCAAAGATAAGGTGACCATAGGTGGGTGGGTTTATCTCTGGGCTTTTAATCCTGTTCCATTGATGTATATTTGTTTTTGTGTCAGTACCATATATTCTTGGTTACTGTGGCTTTGTAGTAGTCTGAAGTCAGGAAGCTTGATCCCTTCAGCTCCATTTTTCTTTCTCAAGATTGCTTTTGCTGTTCAGTGTCTTTTGTGTTTCCATACAAATTGCAACATTTTTTGTTCTAATTCTGTGAAAAATGCCATTGGTAATTTGATAGGGATTGCATTGAATCTTTAGATTGCTTTGGGTAGTATAGTCATTGTGACAATATTGATTCTTGCAATCCAAGAACATGGTATATCTCTCTATCTGTTTGTGTTGTCTTTGACTTCTTTCATCAGGATCTTATAGTGTTCTGAGTACAGGTCTTTTGGTCTCCTTAGGTAGGTTTATTCCTAGGTATTTTATTCTTTTTGTTGCAATGGTGAATGGGAGTTTTTTCCTTAATTTCTTTTTCTTGTCTTTTGTTGTTAGTGTATAGGAATGCAAGAGATTTCTGTGCATTAATTTTGTATCCTGCAACTTTACGAAATCCATTGATTAGCTCTAGTAGTTTTCTGGTGGCTTCTTTAGGATTCTCTGTGTATAGTATCATGTCATCTGCAAACAGTGACAGTTTTACTTCTTTTCCTATTTGGATTCTTTTTATTACTTTTTCCTCTCTGATTGCCATGGCTAGGATTTCCAAAACTATGTTGAATAATAGTGGCAAGAGTGGACATCCTTGTCTTGTTCCTAGAAGAAATGCTTTCAGTTTTTCACCACTGAGAATGATGTTTGCTGTGGGTTTGTCATATATGGCCTTTATTATGTTGAGGTAGGTTCCCTCAATGCTCACTTTCTGGAGAGTTTTTATCATAGATGGGTGTTGAATTTTGTCAAAAGCTTTTTCTGCATCTACTGAGATGATCATATGGTTTTTCTTCTTCAATCTGATCCTTTTAAAGTGGTGTTGGATTCTGTTTACTAGTATTTTGTTGAGGATTTTTGTGTCTATGTTCATCAGTGATATTGGTCTATAATTTTCTTCTTTTGTGATATCTTTGTCTGGTTTTAGTATCAGGGTGATGGTGGCCTACAGAATGAGTTTGGAAGTGTCCCCCCCTCTGCAATTTTTTGGAAGAGTTTGAGAACAGTATGGAGGTTCCTTAAAAAACTAAAAATAGAACTACCATATGAGCCAGCAATCCCACGCTTGGGCATATACCTGTAGAAAATCATGATTCAAAAAGATACATGCACCCCAATGTTCCTTGCAGCATTATTTACAATAGCCAGGACATGGAAGCAACCTAAATGTCCATCAACACAGGAATGGATAAAGAAGATGTGGTACATAGGTACAATGGAATATTACTCAGCCATAAAAAGGAATGAAATTGTGCCATTTGCAGAAACGTAGATGGACCCAGAGACTATCATACAGAGTGAAGTAAGTCAGAAAGAGAAAAACAAATATCGTATATTAATGCATATATGTGGAATCTAGAAAAATGGTATAGGTGAAGATATATGGGGGTGGGATGGATTGGGAGATTGGGATTAACGTATATACACTACTATGTATGAAATGGATAACTAATGAGAACTGACTCTATAGCACAGGGAACTCTACGCAATGCTCTGGGTGACCTAAATGGGAAGGAAATCCAAGGAAGAGGGGATATATGTACATGTGTGGCTGATTCACTTTGCTGTACAGCAGAAACTAACACAACGCTATACTCCAATTTTTAAAAATGAGGAAATTTAAGAATAAATTTGCCCTTGAAGGAGCCCCAAACCCTGAATCCCCTGGGTCCTGACACCTTGATGTCACTGTGGAAACACATTTGTATCTGACTGGAGAGTGTGATGGTTAATTTCATGGACTGCGGTACCCAGATATTTGATCAAACATGATTCTAGATGTTGCTGTCAAAGTATTTTTAAATCAGTAGACATTGAGTAAAGCAGATGTTCCTCTTAAATGGTGGGCCTCAGCCCATCAGTTGAAGGACTTAAGAGAAAAAGACTGATATCCCTTGAGCAAAGGGAATTCTGCCTCCAGGCGTCCTTCAACTTGAACTGCACCATCGACTCTTCCCTGTGTCTCTAGCCTGATGGTGTGCCCTGCAGATTCTGGACTTGCCATCCTCCTCCACACTCCACAACTGTGTGAACCAAGCCCCCCAAATCCCTCTCTCTCCATATATCTATATCTCTCTATATATATCTATATCCTATTGGTTCTGTTTCTCTGGAGAAACCCTGACAGTTCAGCTGACAGTTTGTTGAGCTGACACACAGGACCATTTTTTTTTGTTTACTGTATCATTATTAGGAGCCCCCACGTGTCAAGGATTCTTTGACTTGCTCAGAAAGGGAAGGTTCTCCATTCTGCAGTGTGTCCATTTCCACCAGCGATGTCCACTCAACCCCTCTTAAATGATGAATCTGCCCTCAATCTGCAAAACACACTGTACCCAGGAATAGAGCCAGGAGCCCATTGCTGTCCCATTCTCATCAAAAGTTCTGCTATGAACACTAAATACGGGGGTTCGTGGAGGATGGCATGAAAGTCTGTTTCTTCTGAACCGTCTCTATTTCAAGTGTTGATTAATCCAGAGCAGGGAAGCCTGTATTTCACATGCATTGATTTGGCCCCTTATAGAACAGTTACCTTTACTGAATTACATGTGGGCATTATGCCAACAGGCAGCATTGAGAGATGGCATAATCAAAAGTCAAATAAAAAGAATGCCCTTATAAGAAGAGGCACAGAGAGGTGATCTTTCTCTCCACCATGCGAAGACACAGTGAGAAGGTGGCCATCTGCAAACCAGGAAGAGGGCTCTCACCAGGACCAACCCTGCTGGTACCGTGGTCTTGGACTTCCAGCCTCCAGAACTGCGGGAGGTAAATGTCTGTTGTTTAAAAAAAGTGTCAAGGCATAGACAGTGTCACCCATTGGTTAAGAGACTGGGCTTTGGCGCCACACAAAACCTGGTGTCCTCTGGCACGTTACTTAATGTGTCTCTGCCTCAGTTTCTCACCTGTAAACAGGCAGTCCAACCACTTCATAGGCTGGTTGGGACGATCAAATGAGATGAAGAAAGTAAAATGTCATGCCCTGTAGAGTTAGTGCCCCTCCGTGCAGGTTAGTGGGGAGGTCAGGGACCCAGCTGTGGGGACCTGAAGAAGGTGGGGATAAGAGGAGGCTGGTGCTATCCAACAAGACTGGCGGCACCAGAGCTGCTACCAGTTCTGTTTTTTGGTTTATTTTATTTTATTTTATTATTTTGCTAGAGAACACTGCTCCTCGCTCGTAAAGCCAACCCAACAGCTTCCAAGCAGGGGTTTGTTCTTCCGTGCACAATTTAACATCCAGTCAGGCGCGTCTGCAGCCCTGAGCCAAATGAAAGCATTCTGGCCGGATGGTGAAGGGCTAAGCCAATTACCCTGCACAGTGCTGTTCTGGTTTGGAAAGATGTAATGACCCCCATTAGCATGTGTTAGCTAGTAGAAAACAGGATTTGAATTAGGAATTCTTGATCGAAAGCCTGACCACTTCTGAACTCTCCACAACCCGGTAAATTCTTAAATGTCCTATTAGGAGGAAATTAAAGCTCTGCTGGACTACTTACAGATTAACAATAGGAAATCTTATTATAAAAGTGTAAGGAGATTTCACATTTCCTCAATATTCAGAATAAGCAAGCAATATCAACTTATTAGACATTAAACACAGAAACCAGTTTTCTATTGCTCTTGTAATGAACTTGTTTTTCTGTTCTTATTGCAGTGAATATCACTCATTTCTGCAGAGGTTGACTATAACTGGCTGTAACGTCCTAAAATGGGACAGACGTGCAGGGATAAAGATGGTCAGAATCTATGGTTCTCCAGTGTGAAATCCTCTCTGTATCTCTTTCCTTCTCTGTTTTTCTGTATGTCTGCTTGCCTCTCCTTCTACACATGCCCTTAGTGGTAAAACTTATTGTGGAAAACACATTTTTAAAAAGTATTTCCATTGAAGAATTACTGTAAGGCGCCATGAGATATACTGGAAATCCACTCTTGGAGACAGTGGGAGAGGAAGAGATCTGAGAAGGAGGAACCTGGGAAGAAGTCCGATCATAACTATGTCTGAACCTGCATCCTGCACAGGGCACACTGCAGGATTTCTGTGTGGATGTAGCCCGGGTGTCAGAAGCGGAATACGCAGTGAAGCGGGGTGAGACCTCTCCCACCTTCTACCTTCTAGCCTTGCAGTTATTTTTCAGACTCTATCCATGCATCTGTTAGGGGGAATTCTCTTTTATTCTGATAGATTATTGGTTGGAAATTTTAGTTTCCTGAGCTATAATGCTTTGTCAGGACTTTTTTTTTTTTGGATGGGAATAATAAAGAGGAAGATGATTTGGTATTGCCATCTAGAGTCTATCTGAATCTGAAAGTTCTCATTTCCCTATCTGAGTGACAGATTGAAACAGGACATGTTGTACATAATGTAACTGAGACTATAAATCAGCTGACAGCCTCTTCTATGATGTCTTTTTGGAGAAAATAGAGAGATGTACACCAGGAGGTGAGCACATCCTACCTCACCTAAGTGTCTGCTAACCACTTCTGAGTAATAGACCAAAGACAACTGGGAGAATGTATCTTGATCTTGGGACTCTCTCTTTTGCCTCATTAATTTTTGGTTGTTGTTTTAACAATTTCTATATTATACATTTTATTATGTAGAACACCACTCTTCAAGGGAAATATAATGTGGGCCACATATGTACTTTTTTTGAGAACCAGATCAGCCACTGTTGTAGTTTATCCTTTAAATCTCACACATAATTTAGAAAACTCAAGAGAAAAAGAAAAGTCTTTTGTATTTACCTATATTTTTACTCTTTCCATTATCCTTTCCTTCTTCATGAAATTCCAATATTCTTCCTCTTATTTTTTCCTTTTCTGTTTAGAGAACTTCTGTTAGCCATACTTGTAAGGTAGGTCTGTTGGTGACAAGGTCTCTTAGTTTTCCATCATTTGAAAATACCTTTATTTCATCTTTATTCCTGAAGGACATTTTCCCTGAATGTAGAATTCTGGGTTGACATTTCAACACTTGAAAAATATTGTGCCACTTTCTTCCGGTCTCCATAGTTTGTGATAAGAAATCTGCTGTCATTTGAGTTGTTTTCCCCTATCTTTTTCATTTGTTTCAAGTGTGTTCATAATTGCTCATTGAAGCATTTCTATGATGTCTGCTTTAAAATGTTTGAGTTATTTTTGTTTTGATAATCTATCTTGCCTATTCCAGGTCCTTTGGCCATTAAGAGTAAGCTCTTGTTTTTGTTTTTGTGTGCACCTATCTCCTCCGGCTCCCAGTATAGAATGTATGAAACAAGAAGAAAACTCAGGGAACTCACCACCAGGTCATTCCTCAGGTCCTGAGATCTCTAGTGGTCTACTTTCAGTGTCTTCTTATATTGTGTTATATATAATTCCCAGGGGTTTTAGTTGTGTTTAGCAGAAAAAATAGAAAAATGTGTCTACTCTATCTTTCCAGAAACTGAATTCTCCTGGTGTGTGTGTGCGTGTGTGTGCATGTGTGTGTGCACGTGTGTGTGTGCATGTGTGTGCACGTGTGTGTGTGCATGTGTGTGTGCTGATGTTTTAGTCACTGGATGGAGCTATGAGGGAAGCATGCAGTGGACACATGGCACAAATGTGAACATGACAGAAGACTCAGACCAAACATTTCTCAAGAGGCTGTGCACTTGTTTCAAATCCATGAACTGAAATTTAATCAGATCATTAAAAAATTGAACTGTAGTCAAAAGAAAGGAGGAAAAGGTATAAGAGGTATTAGCATGAAAAAAGAAAGTGTTTGTTAAACACTTTCTGAGATAAATTGGACCTGAAAGTATTGCTTATAGGTATGGTGACCAGAGAAGCAATGCTTTGACTGTCAGGCTAAGACAATGGTCACTCTCTTCCAGACTTTTGGATGCCCACCCAAGCCAACCCAAGGACACATGGAACAGTTTATAACACAGGATCCAGAAATTCTTGACTAAGTCAGGAAGTAGGGAGTGCTTATGTGCTGAGAGAATCAAACAGCATATGCAAGTATAAAAGTAGTGAAACAATAAAAACTAAAATCCTATAGGACTTTCTCTTAAAATGTCAAACAGTCATGCTAAAAATTGTGTTGAATAGTTTGAAAGTAATAATTGATATTAATGCAGTACTTTGAAGATAACAGCTTCAAAGCACTCTAGTATATTCTCTCAATAATTCCAATTCTTTCTCTCAGTCTCTCATGCTCTCCATTGCTTTTTAAAATAATTAATTAATTTTATTTTTGGTTGTGTCGGGTCTTCATTGCTGCGTGAGAGCTTTCTCTAGTTGCCACAAGTGGGAGCTACTCTTTGTTGCAGTGCACGGGCTTCTCACTGCAGTGGCTTCTCTTGTTGCGGAGCACAGGCTCTAGGTGCACGGGCTTCAGTAGCTGTGGCACACGGGCTTCAGTAGTTGTGGCGCGCGGGCTTAGTTGCTCCGCGGCATGCGGGATCTTCCTGGACCAGGGCTCGAACCCATGTCCCCTGCATTGGCAGGTGGATTCTTGACCACTGCGCCACCAGGGAAGTCCCTCTCCATTGCTTTCTAAACCTCTCCTCCCTTTCTCTGCCCCCCACACACGAACACACATGTATGCACTTATACACACAAACGCATACACAAACCTACAATTAACACAAGTGAACATAGTAAAAGTAAAAGCTAAGGAGAGTCGAGAACCAGTAAAGAGAATTATGAGGCTATAAAACAAAATCAAATACCTATAGCTACATTAAGAATTGTTGGCTCAACATCTTCTCTCCAAATGTTAAAGTCAACAAAGAGATCTGATTCCTTTCCTGAGGAAGAAGGGCTTTTAAAAGACTTTTTACAAAGGAGTTTTTAATGATTAAAAGATCCAGATGTGCTCATGACTTTAAAAAAACGTTAAGATTAAAAATGACCACTTAAATGAAGGACTCATAGTTGCGGTTGTAGCTATATTTATGATACTAGAAATGTTTTAGCTCTCAAAGTTGGGGTAAACACAAAGTTTTACAGAAGAAATGTTTGAATTTTGTGAGACTGGGCAACATAGGGCTTTATGCTGTTTTCAAAACCCTGTAACTCCAGACTGACAAAAAGTTTATCGTAGTTCCAAGCATTTCATTATCAAGCTTCTTGTCTTTAGAGTTTAGATTCTAGCTTAAAAATTGAATTTTAACAAACAGAAAAACACACCAGTCATGAGTGAGCACCCCAGAGCCCTCTCATGCCTCCTCCCACTTGTTACCCTTTCTCCTACCTCCCAGAGGTAGCCACTAACCTGAATCCAATGACATCAATGAGCTCTGCTTGTCTTTGCAGTTTGTATGATGGGATTCACGCACTAGGTGTGCCTTTGGCCAGGCTTCTTTGGGTAGAACTCGTGTCTGTGAGACTCATCCACAACACGGCATGTAGTTTCAATTCATTAATTTCATCACATGATGTTCCATTTATGAAGATACCACAGTCTGCCTGTTCTGCTGTTAATGGATATAGGTTTTCTTTTTCCTCATTTCTGGTTGTAACAAACGAAGCCAGGATAAGCATTTGTATGTATGCTTTCTGATGTACATGTGCTTGCATTCCTGTTGGTCTTTCACCTGGGGATAAAATTTCTGGGTTCGGGCATGTATAATGTTCAGATTTAGTAGATATTACACAAGAGTTTTCCAAGGTGGTTATGGCAGCTTTCACCAGCCATGTACGGGAGCTTCGCCTATCTCACATTTGGCATTGCTGTAGTTTCCACCTCCCCTGGAGCCATATCCACTTCATTTCACAAAAAAGCTCCAGGGTGAAGGTGTTTACCTTTCTACAGATTAGAATATGATTATCCCACTTCGGTAAATAGAGGATTTCTTCACCCTCGTTCTCCCTGACATTTAGTTAGTTAGTTGTGATACACAATACTTTCATCACTCTGAAACGAAAACTTGGGCACACGAACAGTGATTCATTTCATTTTTTCCCCATACCCCGGCAACCACTAATCTACTTTCTGTCTCTGTGGATTTACCTCTTCTGAATTATTCATATAAATGGAATCACACAACATACGGTCCTTTGTATCTGGCTTCACTCACTTAGCATAGTGTTTTCAAGGCTCATCAGTGGTGTGGCAGGTGGTAGTACTTCATTCCTTTGCATGGCTGCGTAATACTTGACTGTATGGATGGACCGCACTTTGTTTTCCATTTATCAGCTGACAGGCGTTTGGGTTGATTCCACTTTTGGATATTATATGAGTAATCCTGCTAAGAACATTTGTGTAACTCACCCACAGGCCTTTACATAGAAAGAGACACTGTCCCTATTTCTCCCTTGAAATAGGGTTTAGCTATCATCCCTGAGATTTCAAGAGTGAGGAGAGAAATCAGCGTCCTATCAATGAGTCATCATTTAAAGCCAGTTTGGAGCTGCCTCATGAAGCAGTGAAGTCCCGGACAACAGAAGAATAAACATTTAGTAGAAATGGGCTGACAGTAGTGAGGAAGGAGTAGGATTTCTATACATCAAGTAGAGGGCAGAACCGAGTCACCACTAAGACATCGTCCTACTCTGGAAGTCTGTGAGTCAGCTGTGAGTTGCAACTGAGCGTACAGACAGACCATGCCACTGGGACAAGCATTCGTGTCTGTGAGACTCATCTACAACACGGCATGTAGCTTTAGTAGAGCTAAAATAAAGGCTCTTCCTTCATTTCCGCAGCTGCAAACAGGGACACACAGCGACCCTGGCTTTGTCTAAGACGGGAGCCGTGGCTGAAAGACACTGTATGAAAACCATCGACTAATAGGATCCTCATCTTACTTCCCAGAATATAGCGCTACACTTTACACGTATTTGAAGAACGCATGCATTTTTGAGATGGTGTCACCTCAAATCAGTTTTAGAAATCAAGGCTTAAATAATAAGTACTTTAAATGAGATGGTACAGGGAAAGATGTCGTAAAAACTGTAAGACTCTGTACAAACATATGTAGCATCATTGTTGTATTTCAATATTTTTTTAAATGTTGTACTATTTAAAATACAGATTTTAAACAATTTTACACCCTCAAAAGCCTCTGATATTGCCATAAACAAACTAATGAATTAAAAAAAAAAAGAACATTTGTGTACATGTTTTTGTGTGGGCATATATTTTCGGTTCTCTTGGGTGTATACCTAGGAGTGGAATTGCCAGGTCATACGGTAATTCTATGTTTAACATTTTGAAGAACCACCAGACTGTTTTCCACAGTAGCTGTTTCACTTTACAATCCCACCAGCAACATACAAGTCTTCCATTTCTCTACATTCTTGTCAACACTTGTTTTTGTCCTTTTGTTATTATAATTATTGTAGCCATCCCAGTGGGTGCACACTTATTTTTGCAACCTAATTTTTCCTGGTACATTTTCATAAATTCAGAGTCAAGGCCAGTTTCTTTCTTTTATCTTCCTGAAGGGACAGAGCTTTAACCAATCTCATTTTAAAACAGAAATACTCCCAACTAAAAGCCTTGATTTGTTACTAGCATGACTGTCAGAATTACACGAACTTTGAAGCTGATTCTTGTAATAGTTATAGGATGATGAGAAGGGCTTTTCTGTTGCCCTGAAACTGACAACTAGTCCCCAATCTTGGAACTAAGAGGCACCAAGCACCTTACGTTCTAAGGAGAAGCACAGCCAAATGGAGAGCAAACATTTGCAGAAAGCTTTATTAAAAGTTGGAGTCTAACTCATGCAATCATCACCTCTGCCCATACACCCCAAACCTGTGTAGAAATGCCCACCCATGTTCTTCCTCTGCAATCAGCAAGGTGCCCCGGACCCACTTTATCTGCTACCTCTTCATGAACAATGAAATCTGAACATTCCCCAATTTTTTACTCATGTTCTTGTTTTAATACCTTGGTTATCTATTCCATGTCCCTTGTTTTGCAGTCTCTCATTATTCATAATTCAGAGAGATTTCTTCTAGTTCCCTGCGAGGAGGTTTCCCAGCGTGTTAGAGAGTATTTCATTGGCCTCTCATCGGCAACAGGCCAGTCCTAGTCTGTTTTGCCAACGGCCCTGGCGCCCCTGGAGCAACTCTGGGGCCCAGGCCCTGGGCCTTCTCAGTGATCGGTAGCCACGCCAAGAGGGGCTCGAAGCCATTCCCACAAACCAAATGGGGCTCCTGCTAAAGGCATCTCCTGAGGAGAAGCTTCCACACGAGGAAACGTTGGCTTCCAAGCTGCTCTGGCTCTGGGGAAAAACACCCTAAGTGGGAACTGACCTTCTGCGATGTCAGCTTTCCTCCCAGCCTCATGCCCTGGAGGCTCCCCACAGAGATGGGAAGAAATTACACCCCAAAGGCTTCTGTGCTGGTTGTAACATGCCCACCTTGCAGAGGGATGCTCCTTTGGGTTGAATCACGTCCCTCAAAAGCTAGTGATATTTACAAATAAATTTATGGGAAATAAGTCAGAACCCTATGTACCTATGGTGCAGTTACCACAGTTTAATTTATAGCAAAAGTACATGCTTGAACTATTCTTAATGTTTCTGCTGTTTTACAACTGAGTTGAACAATGTCAGGAATGCAGCTTTACGAATGGGTGCTAACTGATAAGGGAAATCGTTTAGTAATGGACTGCTCAATTAACTACACGTGGAGGGAATAGCCTGAGATGGCTCCAATGCCACGGCAGCCCATGCCAGCAACCCAAAATCCAAGCTGTAAAAGCCTCAAGGTGGGACTTCCCTGGTGGCACAGTGGTTAAGAATCCGCCTGCCGATGCAGGGGACGTGGGTTCGAGTCCTGGTCCGGGAAGATCCCACATGCCGCGGAGCAACTAAGCCCCTGCACCACAACGACTGAGCCTGCGCTCTAGAGCCCACGAGTCACAACTACTGAGCCCACATGCCACAACTGCTGAATCCCGCGCGCCTAGAGCCCGTGCTCCGCAGCAGGAGAAGCCACCGCAAAGAGGAGCCCGCGCACCGCAACGAAGAGCAGCCCCCGCTCGCCGCAACTAGAGAGAGCCCGTGTGCAACAATGAAGACCCAATGCAGCCAAAAAATAAAAAATAATTTATAAATAAATGCCTCAAGGTTATGAATCAAAACGCTAAGGGCAAACAATCACACACAGCCCCCTGGGCCTCAAGCTGCAGCCATCAGTCAGCTCCTTGCTTCGCTTCCGCCTTCTTCCTGTACATCTCCCCCCCAACCTCTGCTCAGCGCTTCCAACCATTTCCCAAATCAAATTGATTTTTGCCCAGATAAACCCTTAAAAAATGTTAACATGCCTCAGTTTATCTCTTAACAAGACTACACACAAAGTTACTAGTAAAGCCATATGTTCATGTCTGGATCTAACACTTGGAGCATTTTAAGTCACTTAGTGAGTCATGTTCTTTTACAGAAAACACAGAACATAAACTTGTTTCAGCAGGATCTTATTCACGGTACATGATGTGTCATTCCATTGAACTGATTTCACAGTATATACAAATATCAAATCATTATGTTGTACACGTGAAACTAATATAACGTTAATGTCAATTCTATCTCAATTAAAAAAAAAATGCTTCAGCGGGTTCAGTGCCTTCCCCTGGGTCTCACAGCTCATCACCAAGGGAGCAGGATTTGCACATAGGACCACGGATGCCACAGGAAACACGCAGAAAACCTCTCCCTGGTGTGCTGTGCTCTCTCCCGCCTCTCACCTACTCTCTCCCCACAACACGTCTGGGGTGGCCCACACAGGAGGGCCTGAGGCCACTGCTCATAGCTCCATTCTTGGTGGATCCATCCCTTACTCCTGGCCTGGAGCCTGGCCTCCCAAAAGTCCTCCTTGTAGGCTTTGTCCTGTCCACACATGTAGAACTCCTTGGAGTCCGCTTTCCCCAGCACCCCGAGATCTACTTTCCACGTGGACTGAGAAATCTGCTGCAGTGTCTATAGGAGCAGAGCGGGCGAGGCAAGCCTAAGGTCTCAGCCCACCCTTAAATCCAGTCTCTGTGAATTAGAAACTGTGGGAAAGTAGATTTGTGGGAAAACCATGAAAACCAGAAAGCAGCTCAGAGATTCAGAGTGGGTAGAGGTTCGGCAGCTTTTTACACCTCCTCTGGCCTTTGTGCCTTGAAAGGAACCAGCAAGCTCAGAAGGGCATTCTCTCCCCTCCAGCCAGGAAGGCAGGTAAGAGCTATCCCTCGCCCAGGTGCCAGCTACCAATCGCAGGAGCCCAGGCTGTGTTGAGAAGTTGTGACGCCCCCTTCGCCTGCATGGCTGTCGTTCCCAAAGTGTATGGCAACTCCATCCGACCTAACCTGCCCCTGCGCCCTTCCTCTGACTTGACTCTGTCGATCCCTCTCTTTTCTCCTCCCACCTCCAGTTTTCATCCTTAAAGAACTAACTGTGTAACTTCAACTCTGCCAGAGATGTGAACATGTGACTGGGTCCAGGGGAAGGAGCTCTGGGTCCCCTGTACGCCCAAGCCATGGCAGCCACACTCTTTCTTATGCCAGGGAGGGATGTCTGGGCTGGAGACAGAGAGCTTTGTCACCTGTCGCCTCGGTTCTGGGTATCTGAATGGTGACGGGGGTCTGTGTACACAGCACATTTAGAGGCAAAAGAAACATCCGGCCTCATGCCTTCCACCAGACTTGGCTCCCTGCCACGTGTCCCCGCGGGCCCAGGACACAGGCTGAGCGACGGGCAGGATGCAGAGAAAGTCACCAGCCACAGACCCTGCCAGCCAGCCTTGCTGGGCGGGAAGGTCTCCCACGCCTGCATGGTCAGAATGCAGAGCTGGGTGGTGGCATATGTGGAGACAAGGCCAGCCCGCCCACCAGCAAATCATTTGTGTCCTGTGAGCTTCTAGGTTATTTCTAGTGCATCCTGTTCGTGTTTTGTTGTTCTCAGTACAGGGCATCTTTCTCTGTCCTTTTCAATATAGCATAGCATTAATTAATCATCCCATTTCTGATATAAATAACCGATTATATTCGGTGCATCTTAAACCCAGTCCTTAAGTGCTGAACGGTAGCCCTCCCACTCAACCCCACTAACAGTGCAATCTGAAGATGAGGGAAGCAAGGCCCACCGAGCTTGCCGCGGCCCCCGACTTCACTACAGGATCGCACAGACCACACTCAGTACAGCTTGAGTGCGTTCCTGTTAAGACACTTCTGTGCAATCCTATCTCCAGTACGAGCTACATCAATTAGAATGACAATTTGCTGCTATTAACAGAGGCCAGAAAAAATTGAGACAAGATAAGAGTTTATTTTCTTCTTTTTCATAGAACCAGTCTGGGGGCTGGGTGTTCAGAGAAGCTATGTGATTCCGGGCCTGGGGTCCTTTGCTCGTTCTCTGCTTTCGGTCCTGTGGCTGACTCCCCACTTACCAGAACCTCATGGATCTAGATGGCTGCTGGAGGCCCAGCTCTCAAATCCACATTCCAGCCCAAAAGCAGGAGGGAGAGAAAATAGGCCAAAAGGACCCGGGCCCCGCTCTGTCCACCTCTTAAGGAGCTGTTCCAGAAACCTCTCCCAGCAAATTCCCCTAGTATCTCATGGTCAGAGCTGTGTGGCACGGCCATACCTGGCTGTTAGAGCAGCTGCTCTCCTTGGTCCCCTCCTCCACTCAACATGGTAATTCTGCACCTATGGGAAAAGGGAGAGTAGATATAAGGAAGGCAACCAGTGTCGTGGTTACCCGTGCATTTATATTTGGTGGCTTCCATCTGCTGTGTTTCTATTTGCTTGTTTCTGATAAAGCACAGAGTGCCTTTGTAGGCAAGATCACATATTCCCATGTGGGAATATGGATGTGGACATCTTTGGGGACCATTATTCTGCTGACTGCAGACATGTTGAGGACGTTTCCCCCAATTTCTCCTGAGCCCCCAAATCACTGCACCAGGATAGCCATTTAAAATAACGTCCCCAGCAGGACCTATCAGACTCAGGGCTGACTCCCGGGGGCAGGAGTACTGACTGTGAGTGCTGGGACACAGGACGTGGGCAGGAGTGGGGAGCAAACTGGGTGCCAAGGAGGCGTGTCCATCCCCAGACAGAGGGCGGAGGCAGGCTGGACTTCCCCACAGGGGGATCTCAATCTCCACACCCAACCTCTCCGCTTTGCCTGCGGTGAGGGTTCTCCTCTGGCTCAGGCATCATCTGACCGCAGGACAGACGGGGCTCGGGTCGCTGTGGGCAGAGAGCGGTCCTGGGGACTGGAGAGCCCGTCAGCCCTCCCTTCTCCAGGGAAATACAAAACTTCCAGGGCCTTTTCAGTTTTCCTTCATCCCACTGCCCACAGTTCCCGTCTCCTTCGGGTCTCCAGGCCCCAGGAAAATGATGAGGCACCGTCCATTGCCGGCCTCGTCAGGGCCCACGTGAGGGGTCTTTTTGTGCAGATCCAGGACCCTGGGCTTGGGATGCATTCCTGTGATGATCTTCAGAGCTTTCAAATCACTTCACGGTAAGTCTGGCCCCGTCACATCCTCAGTATCTACGGGGACGGTCTGTCTCCCACCCAGGCCTTACCCTCTCTGTCCTCCTGGTCCCAAAGACCCCCAGCCTCCATTGCTCCCCCGAGATCCACAGGGTCTGAATGAACCCCCCAGGTGACATGCACACAAATTCAAGTTCGGGAATCACTCGTTTGACTTTAGAAAAACCAGTTCATCTCTCTGAGTCGTCCTGTCCTCATCTGCTCAGTGAGAAGTGGACAGAGGGACCCCAAAGTTTCCTTCCATCTGCGATGTCGTATGGTTCTTCCAAGTGACTCTACGTTTTACAAGTTTTGAGCAAAAGACCTCACCACACAAGCAATACACCCGAGACTGGGTGGCATTCACACCGAGGGCTGAACTTGAGTATCTATCAACCAGATTTCTGCCTTATACGATGTACCGTCCTGACTGAGCCGGTGTTGATCATAGGGACGGTACCACCTTCCACACTGGACCCCGCCACCCCACTCTCACATCCTGGCACCCTCCTCTGGGCTCTCCTGCCACCGCCTCGCTCTGTGCCCCACGAGCAGCTCCACGGCTCCTTTTATTGATTGATTGAAGTATAGTTGATCTACCATATCGCATTAGTTTCGGGTATACATAGCATAGTGATTCAGGGGTTCTTCTGCAGATTATATTCCATTACAGGTTATTGTAAGATATTGGGTATGATTCCCTGTGCTATACAGTAGATCCTTGTTGGTTACCAATTTTGTATATAGTAGTGTGTGTATTTAATCCCATACTCCGAACTTGTCCCTCCCCCGTCCCTCTCCCCTTGGTAAGCACAAGTTCGTCCGAGCCCCGTTCAAATCCAACAACAGATGGAGCGCTGGTCCCGGCTCCCACCCGAGCCCCCCTTCGCCTGCCTTGGCCTGCCCCACTCCGGCCCCCTGCTGGTCTTCTGTCTCCCCAGGCCCTCGGGCCTCTGCCTGCAGTGCCCTATCGCTGAGACCCCGGCCACAGGACCGGCCTCGCCCTGGGCCTGCCTCCTTCAAGTCTCTGAAATGCCGCCACCTTAGAGGCCTCTGTCACCTTCTTAGGAAACCTGTCACTTCACTTCCCTCCACACCCATGGCTGGGTCTCTTTCTTCTCAGTTTTCATTGCTCCGCGGTAATCTCCACTTCCTAGAGGCCATCCATGCCGTCATCCTGTGATTATTATTACTGGCTCCCTCCCGCCCCCAGACATGGAACCCCTCAAGGACAGGGATTCCGGTCTGTTTGGGCTCAGGAAAGTTTCCAGACTCCCAGGTGTCTGGCACACGCATGCCAGGGGGAACGAGTGACTTGGTCATGAAAGTCCCACAGGACACAGGCCCTGCCAGATGCCTATTTCACAAGGATGCTTGGGGCCAAAGAGTGACATTCTCCCTAACGTCCCGACACAGGTGACAGAAAGGAAGGGGAAGTCATCCAGTTTGTAGCTGCTTTCTCCATGACGAGAGCCGCAAGACTCAGAAAACCTTTCAACTTCAGAGGGGCCCGTGCACGGCTGGCTCTGGGGCCTCCCAACGCTACACTGTGTGCAGGAGAAGCAGCAGCTTCTGCACGCGTGGCTGCATGCGTGTCCCTGGCTGGAGATGTCCCCAGAGATAAGTTATACGCCCATAGAGGAGAGGGGCCAGGTGGCGTCACGAGACTTGAGCCCTGAGGGGCAAGCTTTCCATTTGTGCCTGGTGCTCTGGGGGAGCAGGAGGGGAGCTTTGAAGCTCTGCAGCCCCTCCCAGCCCCATGCTCCCTGGAGATGACTGCTTTTGACCTTGTAGCCAAAGCAATGCTCAGTGGGTCCCCTCCTGGGGTTTGGTGCTGACTCACTGGGCCCCAGGCTGGTTCTCTCCAGTTGTTTCAGTTCTTATTGACACTCGTTCCTGTCTGAGATTCCAGCTCCAGCACCTGCTTGCTGTGTGACGGTGTGCAAGTTACTCAACTTCTCTGGGCTTCTCTTTCCCTATCTGTGCAAAGCAGACAGGAACCCACCTTGGTTTCTCTGAGGACTGAGTAAAGCACAGACACTTTATTGGTTGTTGCCGTGACCTCCCTCCTCTTGGTCCTTTCTCTGTTCCTGCAGCAGGCTGGCTCCTTATTTTCTCCTAAAGACCATCTGACTTTCTTCTTTGTCAGGAAAGAACTGGGCAGCTTAGTGCAATAAGACATTCACTACAGGAAATTGGATATCTGATGGCTCTTGGCAATATCAACCAGGAAGGTTTTGTTTTCAGTGTTATTGAATCTGATTTATTTAGTATACTTCTAAATCTCATCTGTGGCTTGACAGGGAACAAAGTAGCTGGACACCAAAGGCCAGGGGCCACTCCCAGTTGGTCCATCCATCAACCACATGTCCCTGGACTCAGTGCCTTGCATCAAGTCTGGGCCCCATGATCACAAGATGTGTAATGTGGAGGCAGTATGAACGTGACTGAACAGATGCTTTATTTAAAATATTTTTGCTCATGGTTTAGTCAAGGATTTCTCTTGGTTTTCAGTAGGAATTTTGCATCCTGAAGAGCTGAAAACCACAGAGGAGAGAATAACATGCAGCCGCCGTCAGAGAAATTCATGAAAACAAAGGAGGCTTGTTTAGGGAAATTTTGGTGGCAAAGAACAGGTACACACTTAAGGTAGCTTCAATAACAAGGGGACAGTAAAAGGAACAATCTAGAACCCGGCTGTGAAAATTACAGGTCTCAGGTGACCAAGCTGGGAGCTGCAAGGCCAGGCACAGGCTGGATGCTCTGAAGCCGCCCCCCCACCCCCGCCCCCGCGGGGACCCTCGCAGACACCTCCTTTCCTGCGGCCTCCAGGGCAGATCCGAAGCAGAGAGCATGGAGGGGAATCCGGAAGATGAGGCAGAGAAGAACCAGACACGTCCCGGGGCTGGGGCTGGCCATAAACGCATTCTAACTCTGGAGAGGCAGGGCGGGGTTTGACAACAGAACTGGGGGAACCAAAGGCCCTGAGTGAATATGGGGTTAAGTGGGAGGCAGTCCACCAACTTCCTTGCTATTCCAACTTCCTGGCTGGAGAGAATAGCCCGGCTGTGTCTGGGGTTCTGTGAATTTACGCCCTCACCCCAAGGGGCACCCCCTTGCTCTGCCTCAACCCCAAAACACAAATCACCTCCAGGTTCCGGTGAATCTTTCCTCCTCCTCCCTGGACCCTCCAGAATCAAGCAGACAGGCATTCCTGGGAATTCCCTGGTGGTCCAGTGGATAGGACTCTGCACTCTCACTGCCGAGGGCCCGGGGTCGATCCCTGGTCGGGGAACTAAAATCCCACAAGACGTGTGGCGCAGTCAAAAAAAAAAAAAAAGGCAGAAAGGCGTTGTTCCTGGACCTGGACCGGGCGCGCCCTCTACCAGAACTGGGCCTCGGCCTGGCCACTCCTCACAGGTGCTACCCTGATACACGTCCCCTTTCTCGGTTCTTTGCTCTGTTCCTCTCCAAATGCCGCGCCAGGCACCGAGAGACCAGATGAATATTCCTCGATGGGGGATCCGCTGGCTGTAGGGTGTAAACATATCCAACTTCCTGGATGTTGCCAGATGCCTGCAGTTGGTACCCTAAGAGACATTCTACCAGCCGTGCTTGGAACCTACAGAAGTTTCTGGGCAGCTGTGAGCATGGATGCTGCCCAAATCAGCTAATACAACAGCACTCATGTGATCCAAGGGCTTCCTTACAGTCTTAAAAGGTAGACTCAGGCGGAAAGGAAGTCGTCCTCTGCACAGCAGTGACAACGTAAGGAACTCATTAGCCAGAGGTCATGGGGGTTGACCATATAAATAGGCCCAAGAAACATTAAGATACAGTCATGAATGATAGATGAGCTACGGGTCATTAGGAAGATCTGAGCTCATCTTTAATCCTTCCTTGTTTTCCTCCCTGAATATATTTTCATTAAAAAACAAAAATAGATATGCCAACAGGTTAGAACTAAAAAATTAAATATGTCCCATTTTGAAAATATGACCATCATTGCTGTTTCGTTCAATTTTCTTCCAGTCTCTGTAAAGGCTCGTTTGCATAATTGAAGCTGTATTATATAAACAACTTTATAACTTGCCTTATAATCCAACATTATATCATAAATACCTCTACAAGGTGTTTAAAACCCTTTGCAACCACTTTTTAGATGTAGGCAAAATAGTTCAGGGATATTTAGGTTATTTCCAAACATACTGTGATGAATAACTTTGTACATAGAATTTTTCTTTTGGTGTATTTAGAGTTGTTTCTTTTGGTCACATTGTTTATACATTAAGTGTTTTTCTTTTGGTCAGATTTACTCACATGGATTACTGGTTAAATGACATAAACATCAGAAAAGGTATGGATATCTTTTATGGTTCTTAATACATATTACCAAATTGCTTTCGAAAACAGTTGTACCAAATTATACGTCTACCAGCATCCTGTGAATTTCCTGGACCTTACCAGCATTACTTATTTTATTCTGATGTTTTTGTTAACTTGATAGGCAATGAAAGGTACCTCGTTATTTTAATTTTCATTTCTTTAATCACCAGTAAGGTTGAACATTCTCCCACGTGTATGTTCCCTAACTCCTTTTTCTCTGTTGTGAATTATCTATCTCTTACTTGCCCATTGGGAGTTGATTTTCATAATTTGTATGAGTGCTTCGTGTAACAAAAACATCAAGCCTCGGTAGCATTTCCGTAGCCTAACTGCTGACGTTATTGCTCCACGATAGCCCATGTGCCCCTAAAAGTGTGGTGAATGCCACTGCCTGCACCAGTGGTCAACCAAGGAGAAAGCGTCTCAGATTCACCCTTTATGAGTGGGGTCATGTTTATTTTACTTTTCACTACGATTTATTATAATAAGTGAGTCTGTGTTTTTACTAACAGCCCATTTCCTCCTTCTTCCCCGAAGGAAAACACAGATAATTGGCATATCTGGTGCTGGAAAGAAGTGTGCATCAGAGCGAATGTGCCCCGAAGACCCTCCGCAGCCCCATTAATCAAACCCAAATGAAGTGTGCCAGGCCCCAGACTTGGCCTTTCCTGACAGACAGAATCAAGTTACAGGGACTGCAAGGGCAGCCTCCCAACAGGGCAGTCCGAGTACAGGGGAGGCCTGTCCACGTCTTGCCAGAGGAGCTGGTAAGGGTGACGAGAGGTGTGTGGATACGGGATGCTCAACGGCCTCCACTTTGCCACCGACAAGTCACACTTTGGAAAGCACTGTCACACACAACTACCTTGTAAGTTAGGAATCCTTTGATCCATTCTGTGGGCAGGGAAGCTGGGTGTCAGAAGCTGGAGTGCTTTGCCCACCATCTCAGAACCAGAGATATGCCTGCAGGGGACCTGACCAGCTCTGGTGTGTGTGTGTGTGTGTGTGTGTGTGTGTGTGTGTGTGTGTGTGTG
>NW_021703776.1:6816586-6826525 GCF_005190385.1 Monodon monoceros | reverse complement strand
TGTGTGTGTGTGTGTGTGTGTGTGTGTGTGTGTGTGTGTGTGTGTGTTTAGCGTCTTTATTGGAGTATAACTGCTAGCTCTGATGTTTCCAGTTACTGTGATGTTCCAGTCACTCAGGTCTTCCTGCAGGAGAGAGAACTCTGTATCCAGGGCCTGAGAAGACCCCACAGTTCTGGACCCATCAACATGTAAACTTGTGTCTTGTGGTTTATCATCAAAGGAAGGCACCAGTGCTGCAGTAGTCAAGCCCTCCAGTGTCCTGGGTGAAATTTCTCATTTCTAGTCCAACAGAGTCACCTATCTTGGCTAGAACGAGGCAAAGTAACTAAGAAACCCTGGAGGTCGGTCTGATTTGCGAGTAAACCTCATCCATTCATCCGTGCAGCAAGTGATGATCTTTAAATGATGCATCTTAGGGCTTCCCTGGCGGCCCCGCGGTTAATACCGCGCGCTTCCAATGCAGGGGGCACAGGTTCAGTCCCTGGTCCAGGAAGTTCTGCAGGCCGTGCGGTGCGACGAAAAAAAAATTTTTTTTAATCTTAAACGATGCATCTTACATTAACCTACAGTAATATTGCCTTTTGTGGTGTACAGTTGTATGAATTTTTACGCGTGTATAGATTTGTGTGTGCACCAGGACCATCAGGATATAAAACCATTCCATCACCCCACCCCCAGGCTCCATCATGGTGTTCCTTTACAGTCACGCCCCACCCCCAGCCCCTGGCAAGCACCGATCGGTTCTGTCATTATACTTTTGTCTTGTCCAGAATGTCACATAAATGGGCATTGTCAATACCACTGTCAATGCCATACCATTCAGATTGGCTTCCTCCACTTTGCAAAATGTCTTTGAGATTCATCTGTCTGCTCCGAGTAGAGGGGAGGCCTGTCCACGTCTTGCCAGAGGAGCTGGGACGGGTGACGAGAGGTGTGTGGATATGGGATGCTCTTGGTATCCATAGTCCATTTCTTATTATTGCTGATAGCACTCCGCTGTACAGATGCTCCTTCCATTCAACCACTCAAGGACTTGCTTCCAGTTTTTGGTGATTATGAATAAAGCTGTCACAAATGTTTGTACAGGCTTTTGTATAAACATAAGTTTTCATTTCTTTAGGGTGAATACCCAACAGTGGGATTGCTAGCTCGTATGGTGTGTGCTTAACTTTATAAGAAAAAGTGCCAAACCGTTTTCCAGAGTGTTTTCTCCACCATTCTGCATTCCCACTAGCAATACAGAACCAGCTGTGGTTCTGCAGCCTCACCAGCACTTGGTATTTCAATATTTATCTTAGCCATTCCAACAGGGATGTCGTGGTGCCCATCGTGGTTTCAACTTGCACTTCCCTGATGGTTGATGATACTGAGTACCTTTCCTGTGCTCATTGGCCACCCGTACGTTCTCTTTGGTGAAGAGTCCAGGTCTGTCAACTACTTTTTAATTGGGTTCTTTGTTTTCTTACCACTGAGTTTTGATAGTTCTTTACATATGTTGTAGTCATTTGTTTGACTTGCGTGATGGAGGTGATTGATCATTGACAGGTGTCAGACAAGTGCTGCACGCAGAAGCCACAGCCCGGGTCCTCCAGGCAGAGGCAGGTGGGCAGACAAGCAAGTCTTTACCACTGAGTGGGGCAAGGGCTTTTCTAGCAGGTGGGATGGCACCTCTTCCGGCCTCGTGTGGTCAGCTGTGGCTTCCCAGGCGAAGTGTCTCCGAGCTGAGTTTTGAAAGGCGGTAGGCGTGAACCAGGGTTTGCCCAAACTTCTCACACAGCTGTCTGTACTCGCTGTTCCACACCTTCAGCTTCCATTTTCTACTCTCTCTCTCTCTCCCCTGGGTCATCTCAACCGTGTCTTCAAATGTCAGAAATCTATTTGGTTTGGGCCTCTCTCCCTAGTTCCCCACAGTCACCTGACTACCTCTCTGAATCTCTGCTTGAATTTGAAATTGAAATTTCAAATAGGATGACAACCGTGCCAAAGAGAACTCTCGATTTCTCCTGTGCAGCCTTCCCAATATGCCATAACCCGAGGATCCCACCGGCTTCTGTCTCCCCTTCACACCCATACCCAATTCATCCTGTTTAATTTCACAACATATCTTAAGCCAGTGTAAGCTGCCAGCATCTCTTGCCTGGATGATGGCAAGTTGCCTGGTCAGCCTCCTGCCTCTACCCTGGGATTTCTAACCGCCTAAGCTCCAAGCAGAGAGAGGCACCGGCGCAAATCTCATCTTGTTGCACCACGGTACTCCGTGGCTTCCCACCTTGCCGGTGTTCTAACCCCCACCACAACCAACAAGTACCTGCCTGTTCTGGCCCCAGTAGCTCTCCCCTCTACCATCCTTGCTTCTCCCATCCCCAGATCCTTACCCTCATCACTAAGGTTTCCCCCCAAGTCTGCCCATCCTCCTATTAAGGCTACCCTTCAGGAAATCTCCATCCTATTATCCGTCTTATCGTCATAAAATCCGTAAGTTCCTGAAACACCCAGTTTGTTTGCTATGTGTCTGTTGTTTGGTCTCTCCCTACTAGAGTGTGTGTCCTAGGGGGCAGGACTCTGCTTTGCTCCTGCTGCACCCGGGCTACCAGTACAGGACCGCAGGCATGTAGGTGCGCAGTGCACCTTGCAGAGAGAGGGTGGGGCTGGTGAGTCAGCAATAGATGAGTATGCCTGCGTCTGGGGCAATAAAGTAGAAAAACCAGGTGCTGGGGAGGATGGCTTTAAGAAAGAATGTAAAAAGTCAGATTTTCGTTCCTGAAAATTCACTCTGGAAAGAGGAAATACCTGAGCAAGGGAGGTAAGTTAGGAGGATGTTGTAAAAGCCCAGAAGACAGATTGTGATGCCTTAACTGTGGTACTGGAAATAAAGACCCTGATGGGGGGAGGCAGAGTTAAGAAATAACAGGGAAAAGAAATCTCTAGACTATTTGAGGTGGAGATGAGAAGTCAAAGATAACGCCCAGGTCTCCATCTTGACAAGTCAGGGTCTCGGTGGTGTCAGTCCCTGAGAGGGGCTGTGAGGAACCAGGAGATGTTGGTGACGTCTGGGTCACACGGAACACAGCCCGGGAGGCATGCTGGCCACGAGGCTCATCTGAGCCAGCAGGGGCGTCTCTCCCAGAAGCCCAGGCTCCTCTGGGCGATACTTCATATATTTGATCTAGCTTGTGGGATAGTAAATCTTGTATTTACAGGAGAATTTTAAGGAACTTATTCTGTTAGGGAGATGATAAATTCTTTAGAAACAACCTTCTCTCATGATCTTTTCTTTTTTAATTCATAGATTGATTTTTCTTCTTTAGTCTGTTGATGCGATGGACTCCATTACATGATTTTTCAATGTTTAACCAGCCTTGTATACCTGGAATAAATTCCACCTGGTCCTGGCATGTAATTATTTGTATACATTGTTGGATTTGATTTGCAAATATGTTTTTGAGAATTTTTCACATCTACCTTAATGAGAGATATCGGTCTGTAGTTTTCCTTTCTTAAGATGTCTCTCTCTGGCTTGGGGCATTAGCATAATGCTGGCCTCATAGAATGTTCTATGAATGTTCTATCTCTGCTTCTGTTTTCTGGGACTGGTGTAGAGAACTGGAGTAATTTCTCTACAGTCCGGTAGAATCCACCAGTGAGACTGTCTGTGTCCACTGCTTTCTGCTGCCGAAGGTTATTAATTACTGATCGAATTCTTTGATAGATATTGGAGTATCTAGTTCTTCTTTAAGTGGGTTCTGTGGATTTCCTCCATCGAGAAATTGGTCCGTCTAAGTTTCAAGTTTGTTGGCACAGAGTTGCGACCATTACCCTTTTAATGGTCATTGGCTATAACATTTTTAGAATTAATGCCACACGTTTTGTTCTTTCTTTGCAGGCTCTACAATTCATTTGCTCACTTGTTGGCTGATTTAGTAACTATTTTTGCATGCCTGTTGAGGTCCAGGTGCTGTGTTGGGGCCCTGGGAACTAGGGGTAACAGCAGCAAAAGTCCCTGGCTGGTGGACCTAACATTAGACTGTGGAGGCCACGAGTCACACGTGTGGGTCAGAGCGGGTGGTCTGGGAGGCATCCTGGAGATACCTTGGGCAAAGGCCAATCTGGGTGAGCCTTTTCCCTCTTTGGTGTGGGATCTGAATAACCAGTGGGAGAGAGAGATGAGAGATGGCTGGAGGGGCAGGCTGGCCATGACGACGGTAACTTCCAGACAGTGACGGAATGGTGGATTTATATGAACCTATGCAGGGATACTTTGGTTTAATTGCTTAGGAGAGCTCATATAAGCCTATAATTAAAATGCTGGGTAATGGGACTGTTGAAAGGGATAAGAAGGTTTGCTCTGTAATCTCCTTTAATCTGCAACTGAACAACGCTTTCTTTGTTGTATCTGTTGTGCTTCTTTGTTTGTGAACAGTAGCCAACCCTGGCCACCCTTAGGGAAATGGGCTTATCTATCAACGAAATTTGGCTGGAGGCTGTGACTCCGGGCTGGATGGGCAGGCGCAAGGGCACCACACACTTTCTCGGAGTAAAACTCAATTGTTTTCAGCCTCTTCGTACTGCTGCTCAAGATGTAGACTCTGGGCATGCGATACCCACTTGGGGCTGTGCTCACGTCTCACCTAGTGCACCACTTCTACCCAGTGACAAAGAAGTCATACCTTATCTACGATTATTTCTTTAGGATATGTTCCAACAAGTATAGTTACTGAATCAGAAGAAAAGTCCATTTTAAATGCTCCTGAACCTTTGTTGGGGGGTGGATGTAATTTTAGAATTTCCTGGGGTTCACCTCCCTCTCTCTCTGTCTCTTTACTATATAGAACTGTTTATCACAGTGGCAGACACAGCCTTCCCTAGTAAATGCCTCACCGAAGATACTCTCCTGTATAATGACAAAGCCATTATCACGCCTATGAAATTTAATGTTATGCAACTGTTTTACTTTGTCCAAAAAGTGTCTTTTAAAGATTTTTATTCAACCAAGATCCAGTTCAGGATCTCACACTGCCTTTGTCTTATCTCTTTTATTTCCTTTAACAGTCTCCTGTACAGTTTTGTTTTTCATGATTTTATTTCCAATAGTTAAATCTTAAGCCAGTAACAAGGTCAACTCATTTATGGAAAATCAACTATGTGCCAGGAGTTCTGCAAGTCTCAGCATAATTTTAAAAGTGTATTTTAAAATTTACTTTCCAGTTGCCTCTCTCCCTAGACAAGACCCGCTAGGGCAGGAGTCACGTCCAAGAGCAGACCCTGAAGCCCTGCTTGTTCGGATGATCCCACTTGACTCCCGTGAATGGTATATCAGTACCTGATGTTCAGGATGATTATAAGATTTGTCCAAATCGCTAAGATCTGGCAAAATGGGCATTCAAATGAGGACCTCTGATTTCAAGTCTAAGTCTGTTTAACTTGAAAGCAGCCTGTCCCTCAGAACTTTAGTTTCCCCCAGGGAGATTTCTTTTTAAATTAATTAATTTATTTATTTCATGGCTGTGTCGGGTCTTCGTTGCTGCAAACGGGCTTTCTCTAGCTGCGGCGAGTGGGGGGCTACTCTTCATTGTGGTGCATGGGTTTCTCATTGTGGTGGCTTCTCTTGTTGCGGAGCACGGGCTCTAGGCGCTTGGGCTTCAGTAGTTGTGGCACGTGGGCTCAGTGGTTGTGGCTCACGGGCTGTAGAGCACAAGCTCAGTAGTTGTGGTGCACGGGCTCAGTTGCTCCGCGGCATGTGGGATCTTCCCGGGCCAGGGCTCGAACCCGTGTCCCCTGCATCGGCAGGCAGATTCTTAACCACTGCGCCACCAGGGAAGTCCACCCCCCCCCCACTCAGGGAGATTAAGGAATTAAACTGTCTCATCTCAAAAATACATCCCAGCTCTAGATGTGCTGAAAGTCAGAATGTTCAGGAGCTTCAAAGACTTAAGTCCTTCAAGCAACACAGCTTATTGGAAGGAGCACGTTAAGACCCTGGCTTATGGGCAAGACATCGAAATTCTCACAGGCTCCCAGTGGCCTCACGCAGGAAGCAAGGTAACAATATCCGCCTAAGGGGGCAGAGGAGGAGAAGATGAGGTAGGGATGTGAACCACAAGGGTGATACCTGGTGTGTGGTGAAACGCTTGCTGGAATGAGATGGAGATGGGGGAGCCATAAAATACAAGACAGAGGGCAGAGCAGGCAAGAGTCGAACAAAAGTCACCTCTGAATAATCATGCAACAGTCAACATTTTCTGCTGAAAGAAACCTCTCTATTTCTTCCATTCTTCCAAAAAATGAAGCTCGGTGTTCTGCCTCGTGTTCTGTACTAAGAACCCCAAGCAGGTAGGAGGTGTTAGAGTTTGTTCCTTCCTAGGTGATTGATAACTTGTGGGTGCAGAGTGTCTGAAGAACACAGACGGCACCATTCAGAGCTCATGGAATGAGAGCCAGATGTGACCTGGGAGGCTGACGCCATAATTCATCCACACAGTGCCCTGCCTGGCTTCAGTCTCTGCCGCAGGCTGTGGCTCAGAAAATGCATCACAAAAAGATAGTTGGTATAGTTTGGGGATGACGAGGGGGAAAGTTAAAGCAGAATTAAAATTTACTTTAATTCTTGTAAATGAATCAATATATGTGTGTCTTCCAAGTTTCAGGCAAAACAAAATAGGCTTTTTTTTTTTTAAGAAAAAAAAGCAAAAATGTTCTTAGTTGCTAAGGATTTGTGTCTGGACCAAAACCAAGCTGGCTTCATAAACTTTAAATTATTTTAGATTTCAGGAAAACATGTTTCACTTTGATGATGAGCAAGTGGAGATATCAGACATGTGCCTAAGGGTATACTAAATATTCTAGAAAGAAAACCACCATGCTTCCTCTTAAGAATGGAGGTTGGGACTTCCCTGGTGGCGCAGTGGTTAAGAATCTGCCTGCCAATGCAGGCGACAAGGGTTCGAGCCCTGGACTGGGAAGATCCCACATGCCACAGAGCAACTAAGCCCGTGCGCCGCAACTACTGAGCCTACGCTCTAGAGCCCGCCAGCCACAACTGCTGAGCCCACATGCCACAACTACTGAAGCCCGTGCACCTAGAGCCCGTGCTCTGCAACAAGAGAAGCCACCGCAGTGAGAAGCCCGCGCACCACAACGAAGAGTAGCCCCCTCTCGCTGCTCGCCTTGTGCAGCAACGAAGACCCAACACAGCCAAAAATTAATAATAAATAAATTTATTAAAAAAAAAAGAATGGAGGTGAACCGGATCTCTTTGAAAGTACAGCTTACAGCAGGTATTCCAAGTAGTCAAACAGGGGAGCCCAACAGTCTTTGCACCTGATTCTCTGGGGAGCTAACTGGGCAGCAAGACCACTGGATGCTATCATAAAAATCCATGCAGTAAACAAGGTGGCTGAAGCGAGATGGTGGCCAATAGGAAGAAAGCAGTGGGACAGTTCTAGGAGGTCACCTCAACGGGGCTGGTTCATTGATAGTGTCTGGATGGAGAAGGTGGGCTGAGGAAAGCGGGGTGTCCAGGATGAATCCAGGTTTCTGGCTTGAGTTGCTGGAAATTACCTAGCCTTTCAAAAGCTTAGTTTTTTCTTCCATAAAATGGAGAAAACATCATGTACTCTACAGTTGTTATAGAGCTTGGAAAGTTTCATAATACGCCTAAGAGTGCCTGGAACACAGAGCATGTTTACTAAATGTTTTCCCTGCTACGTGTCCTGCTTCCTCTTCCAGCCTCCCTCCTCCAGCTCCAGGCCTGGTGGTACTCCTGCTTGCAGGAATGAACCCTTTTCTCTCCCAATCAGGCTTTCTCCCCTGCAACTTATCAAAGCACCTCACCTGCCTAGGATGGCACAGCCTTTAGCTTGCTGTGTCATGAGTTATTGAGATAAATCACCGCCATTCTCATCTCAATGTCAGTCGTCCTTGGAATGCAGGCTTTTCGTAGCGTGGAGGGATAACATGTTTATTTCTTTTCAGAAATGGATCAGGTTCTTTTTGCTCCTTGCCATTTCTTCCCTCGCTTACCCCTTTCCCTCTCCTGCATTCAAGCAAATAGCTGGATCCCTACTGCATCAGAGAAAGGATGCGATAGCTGGAAAGAAAAGACAACAAACAACAGTGATGACAAAACTCCCGGGTCTCATCGGTGTTGATTTCTCAAAGCAAATCACTCAGGCAATTAAAAAGACGTGAGAAAAGTGGTCACACACATATACACACACCCCTCACGTCTGTCTCTTCTCTCCAAAACCTGTGGGCACAAAGGGCTATGTGCCTCTTTTCCTTCCTAATCCTCCCCAAGGCATGCATGCATGTGTGCATGTATGTGTGTGTGTACGTGTGTGTCTATGAGGCAGACAGAGAGAGAGAGAGAGAGAGAGAGAGAGAGAGAGAGGTACCTCCTGAGGGACCGACCAGCGTGGGAGGAACTCCTTTCTCGGATCAGACACTTGGCAACAGCCAGAGTCAACATCCTCTGCTGGGCCCGGCCCGGGGATGCAGACGGCTGAGGCGTTAGGAAGCTGAGCAGGCAGGAGGGCGCACGCCTCACATGGCCACTGCCGTCCGAGGCTCCACCAGATCGCAGGATGGCCTGGGCTTAGCGTGTCTGTTGGCGTGGCACCCACAGAGGAGTGAAGGTTGGTGACAAACCCAGACTTCACCATGGGGAAGGAATAAAACCCGATTTCAAAACTGTAAATGGGCTGATTTGAAATGATCTGTTTTGTGAGGGTAAGTTGGTTGCAGAATATACTGTTCTAGAAATTCTTCCCTCAATTTCTAGAGAGTATACACATAGAAGGTTATGACTGAAGTAAAGCTGTGTATTGTTTTTGAGAAAACGGTACAATTGTTTGTATTCTTTTACACACTCGCCCTCTGGGTCCACTAGTGTCCAGGGCTGACCACAGTACATCTGGGCTGTGGGCACAGCTCAGCCCTTTCACCAAGGACAAGTGTAAAGCAGCCGTGGCACCATCATCGGCTTAGTTTAGGGACCTCCCTCCAAACGCACATCCCTTCTGTGCCTCGTCCATCACTAGTTGATTACTCTCATTAAAACAAAGCAATGATTTGATTTTTCCAAGGAGCTTCATTAGAAGGAGGAAAAATTGAATTTACCAAGGAAAGGAGGAAATGGTTGAATAACAATGCGACAAGTAATTGAATTTTAAGTCCGTGGATGCCCCGGTGTGACTCAGTTCTGACACATGAAGCTAGTAATGAGAGAAAGAGTCCTCTTCCGTGAAGAAACCTGCTAACCCACATAAATAGCCTGGTGTTCCTGGTCATCTGGTCCCCTTAGTGATGCGTGACTGGTTTACTCCCTGGGCAGAATCTGGTCCTTGCAGAGTGACTTTGGGAGCCTGCGCAGCAGTTACAGACATTACTAAGAACCTACGACACACCCAGTGTGATACTGTAAAACCCCACTTAATCCTCGAGAGGCCCGAGGAGAGGGTAATATGATTTCCATTTTGCTTATTAGATAACAAAGACCTCAGGAGGTCGGAAAAATACCAGACATAGAAAGTGCCAGAGCTGGGATTTGAATCCTGTACTTCTAACTTCTGTATGTTATTTCTACCACACTCATGGTTACTTGTAGGAGGATGGTTACCTTGAGGGGCCCCAGGATGCAGGAATCCTGCTGGGACAAGCTCATCTGTTTACTGAGCACCTATCTTCTTGGTGCCTTTTTCAAATCTAGTCAGAACGAGAGGAGACATACTCTTACATTTTTTGAAAGGACTCAGTTACTGCATAGATGGCCAGTTTATTTAGGAATGAATTAGCTATTTAAAAAACCCATCAATAAGCAAAAAAAATTTTTTTTTAAGATAGCACTAAATGCCAGAGAGATTGCAATGAAATAACATCCTAATACATTGTTGATGGGAGTGTTCATTGCCTTACACCCTAATACCTTGTTGACGGGAGTGT
>NW_021703776.1:6660667-6816576 GCF_005190385.1 Monodon monoceros | reverse complement strand
GACGGGAGTGTTCATTGCCTAACACCCTAATACATTGTTGACGGGAGCGTTCATTGCCTTAATCTTTTAAAACATTGATTTGGCAATTGCTATGACTTGAACTGTGTCCCCTTAAAATTCGTACGTTGAAGTCCTAGACCCAGTCCCTCAGGACGTGACTTTATTTGGAAATAAGGTCTTTGAAGATGTAATCAAGTTGAGATGAGGTCATACCGGAACAGAATGTGCCCCTAATCCAATACAAGTGGTCTTTACACAAAGGGGAAATCTGGACACAGATACACAAGAGGAGGATGTGAAGGGACTCAGGGAGAAGACAGCTGGCTACGAGCCAAAGAGAAGCCTGCAACAGCTCCCCCACAGCCTCAGAGGGAACCACTCTGATGACACTTGATCTCGCACAGACAGTCTCCAGAGCGTCACACAAATGGTTCTGTGTGGGGCTTCCCTGGTGGCGCAGTGGTTGGGAGTCCGCCTGCCGATGCAGGGGACACGGGTTCGTGCCCCGGTCCGGGAAGATCCCACATGCCGCGGAGCAGCTGGGCCCGTGAGCCATGGCCGCTGAGCCTGAGCGTCCGGAGCCTGTGCTCTGCAACGGGAGACGCCACAACAGTGAGAGGCCCGCGTACCGCAAAAAAAAAAAAAAAAAAGGTTCTGTGTGTTCATGTGTTATGGCAGCCCTAGAAAACCAATACAGCAATACATCCTGAGAATGTTAAAACTGACGATACCATTCGGCACAGGAGTTTCTTGCCTTTGGTTGCCTCTTAAGGAATAATGAAGACTGACATAGGTTTATGCACAAATGTATATTTCTCAGGTCTTTCCTTCCCCATGCTATTGCAGGAGGCCATTCAAAAGTCCTCCAGAACCCGCTTTACTTCTGAAATTTCTCTGGGAGCTTGAGCATCAGTTACCAAGAAAATGCTTGCCGGGTTTTCCTCTCCTTGTCTGGCCCCCTTCAGCAAATCAGCACTCACACTTCATTCTGTGGACATTACTGTCCCTGGCTGCTGCCCTGTCGCAGCTCCAGTGCTCTGGGTTCTGACCACAGGCGAAGGTGAAGCCCAGTCTCTCTCCTGGGGTCCAGGATGCGAGTCTGCAGGTGGGCTGGGCCCACAGGTGTCACAAGGACCCCACAACCACTGAGGACGCTTCCTCTTGCAGCCCAGCCTTCAGGACTGGACCTGCCAGGGTGCGGCTTTTGCAGCATCTTGCAGAAGGGAGCCCCGGGCCATCGGGCCACCTGATTCTGAGCAGTCTGGCCACCGGACACATCTGATCTCTGTGCTGATCACGCTTTGGCCACCCATCCTGCTTCCCGCCCACCGTGTGACATTCACGCCAGTTCTCACGTCTGAGTCGATGGTCTGTCAAGCCGCCCGCTCACACCTAGCAGCAGAGCCCTGTGCCCCCGCCACAATGGCATTAGAAAGTCAGCCGCGTGAGGCGGGCAGATGCAGGGACACGTCCTTTCTTTTTCGGATCTGAGCTTGCCAGATGTCCTCTGTAGCGAGGCAGCACCGACAGCCCCTCCAATACTCACAGGTTGACCCCTGTGCTTTGGAAACTTACGCAGAGTGTGCGAGGAATTCTGATTTTAAACACCGTCTCCTTGTGTGGCCTGTTTGCAGGACTGCACAGGCCGCTGGAGCAGCTCTGTTCACCTCTGACCCTTGGCCCACTAACCGAAACAAGGTGAATATTTCTTGGGCCGGTGTGGCGGAGGGAGGACCAGAGAATAAATCTGACCCTACTTCCACTGAAGGTGATGAATGGCCCCCCCTTTCAAGCCGGGGCCCTCTGGCCCTTTTATTCACTGCTCTGGTTTTAAAAAGAGGAGGATGGATTGAGTGCCTTTCAACTGTTTACCAGCAGAAGGGCAAAGATCAGGTTACCAGCCCAGAATGATTCATCTTTTCTCCCAAATCAAAGCCTGTGTCCACAGTGCCTGTGTCCACATGAGTTCATCTTCCGTATTCAGACAGTCAGAGCAGGAGGCCAGGGACAAAGTCCTGGGAGAAAGAGAGATGGAGTAATTAGGTGCAGACAGGGAGCAGTGAGGGCTCTTTTTCTGCCTTCACATTGGGACTTGAATAGAGTTTTTTGGGGTTTTTTGCGTTATTTTTTTAAGCGGAAGTGTCTCTGGTTTCCTCCAAGTCAGGACAATTAGTGATGTTTTTCCAAGGATCCTGAGTTGGGACATGTTTTAATTTGAGAGAAGTTTCCACTACAAAAATATGTATTTACATTTAGAAACATGACTGTTGGAACTGTGAGAACCAGCATTCATAATTGAAGGAAAAAGTGCTGTGGGTTTGAGACACTGATGCCATGACCACTGGCATTATAAATGTATGGAACATTCCTAACAGAGAGAATATAGTCAAGTACAGAGAACAGCCACTTACAAAATTCTAACATTTTGCCATATTTGTGTCAGTTTTCACTAAGAAATAAAATACACAGAGACCATGGAAGTCCCTCTGTACCTCCCTGTCCTTAAATCGATGTTTTCATCCCCAGAATGTTACTATACTATTACTATGGATGAATGTATCCATAAAAGATATATAACAAAGTATTGAATTCTATTTGAATACATCATTCAATAATGAGTTTTCACTCACTTATGTTTTTGTCATAATGTTTCACTCAATGTTTATGTTTCGTCAGTAATAATACTGACAGATATAACAATTCATTTCATTGAACTAGTGTAGAACATTTCATTTCATGCATATTGTACACTTCAATCATGATGATGGGTACTTAGGTGACTTCTGTCAAGAGCTGTGAAGGGTCTGATGTTACACCCCACTTACCAGCTAACAAGGCTGCCGCAATCTCTTGAATGCTGGTAGAAGAAATGAGATTCTTGGGTCAGAGATGAGAGACTTCATTATTCACAGCCAAAGCAGCAGCCAGAGTGTTGGCATATTTGTGCTGGTTCCCCAAGCCCCCAGACCTACAGGGTGACGTGGAGAGCCAGATGACAGCTGCACAGATTGGGTTGGGTTGGGTTGCAGGAGAGGACTTCTGAGCTTGGGGATCCTGCAGGTTTTGAGCAGGCAGTAGAGAAGCTGCCGTTTGGTCCTGGAGTGAAAAATTCCCTCATCCTTTGAGGTTCCTCCCTGAAAATACAGCCCTGAAGATGGCTGCGTAAAGAGCAGTCAAGGCTTTGCAGTTTGGGCACAGCCAGCAAGGCATGTAGGGGAACCAGAAGCCCAAGGAGGACTGCACCTCCCAAAGCTTCCAAGTGCCAGCTCTTACAGAGGTACAAACAGGCATGCCATTTGTCTCCTTACCCAGCATATGTGAAAAGTAGGTTTGCTTCTCTCCAAATTGTTTTTTACAGTGATTGTGGGAATTTACGATCTCCAATAGCACATAGGGATTTTCTTGCTTCTTTATCTTCTGTTGAACCCTTGTGTTGTCAGACACTTTTTTTTAAAAAAATTTTTATTTATTTTTTGTGGTACGTGGGCCTCTCACTGTTGTGGCCTCTCCCGTTGCGGAGCACAGGCTCTGGACACGCAGGCTCAGCAGCCATGGCTCACGGGCCCAGCCACTCCACGGCATGTGGGATCTTCCCGGACCGGGGCACGAACCCGTATCCTCTGCATCGGCAGGTGGACTCTCAACCACTGTGCCACCAGGGAAGCCCTGTCAGACACTTTAATTTATGCTAAGCTGATGGTTACAGAAGGATAATGCAGGTTGTTTTAATGTTTCCTTGATTTTGAGCATGTTTTCACTTACAATATTGACCTTGCAGTTTCCTCTCTGTCCTTTGCCTTTTCATGACTTTTTGCCTGTTTTTGTGGATTCTCCTTTTTCAGATTGATTTATAGGTGTTCTTTGTACATCCTGAATATAATTCTTTGCCAGTTATATGTATTAATAATATCTCTTCTCACTCTATATTTTGTCTTCTCACTTGGTGTATAGATTTTTGTTTCAGAGAACAGTTTTAAAGTTTTAAATATGGAAAAGAAATTAAGAAAAAAATCCATTTACAATAGCATCAGAAAGATTAAAATACTCAGTAGTAAGTTTCACTAAGGAGGTGAAAGAGCTGTAAACTGAAAACAATCAAAAAGTTGATAAAAGAATTGAAGAAGATACAAATAAATGGAAAGATATCCCATGTTCTTGTATTGGAAGAATTAATATTGTTAAAATGTCCATACTACCCAAAGTGATCTACAGATTCAATACAATCCCTATCAAAATTCTAATGGCAGTTTTCATAGAAATAAAAAAAAATTATCTTAACATTCCATTGTATGGAACCACAAAAGACTCCAAACAGCCAAATTAATCTTAAAAGAAAAATAACAAAACTGTAGGGATCATACTGCCTGATTTCAGACTATATTACAAAGCTATAGTAATCAAAACAGT
The DNA here is from genome assembly GCF_005190385.1 of Monodon monoceros. Lineage (NCBI taxonomy): Eukaryota > Metazoa > Chordata > Mammalia > Artiodactyla > Monodontidae > Monodon > Monodon monoceros. Next base: position 6,812,169 of record NW_021703776.1, on the reverse strand, counting down.
ACGACACTGGCATAAATACAGATACCAGTGGAACAGAATAGACAGCCTAGAAATAAACCCATTGTTCACAATAGACAAGATATGGAAACAGCCTAAATTCCTGTCAATGGATAAAGAAAATGTGATATCACACACACACACACACACACACACACACACGTACAGTGGAATATTATTCAGCTACAAGAATGATGGAAATTCTGCCATTTGCAATGACATGGATGAACCTGGAGGACACAATGACATGGAGGAACCTGGAGACACAATGCCATGAAATAAGCCAGACACAGAAAGACAAATGCTCTATGATCTCATTTACATGTGGAATCTAAAAAATTCAGACTCACAGAAAGAGAGAAAATGGTAGTTACCAGGTGCTCAGGACTGTAATGAATAGGTCAAAGGGCACAAACTTTTAGTTAAAAAATGAGTAATTTCTGGGGCTCTACGTACAGCATGGTGACTATAGTTAATAATGTCATATTGTATACTTGAAATTTGCTAAGAGAGTAGACCTTGTGTTCTCATTACACACACACACACACACACACACACACACACACACAGAAATGATAACTATGTAAGGTGATGGATGTGCTAATTAGCTTTATTATGATAATCATTTCACAATACATATGTATATCAAATCATCACCTTAAAAATACATAATTTTATTTGTAAATTATACCTCAGTAAAGCTGGAGTTAAAAGTTTGTTTTTGTTTGTTTTTTTTTTATTTTTTAAAAATTTTTGGCTGCATTGGGTCTTCATTGCTGTGCGTGGGTTTTCTCTAGTTTCAGCGAGCAGGGGCTACTCTCTGTTGCAGTGCACAGGTTTCTCATTGCCGTGGTTTCTCTTGTTGGGGAGCACGGGCTCTAGGCACGTGGGCTTCAGTAGTTTTGGCACGTGGGCTCAGTAGTTGTGACTCACAAGATCTACAGTGCAAGGTCAGTCGTTGTGGTGCATGGGCTTAGATGCCCCGCGGCATGTGGGATCTTCCGGGACCAGGGCTCAAACCCGTGTCCCCTGCACTGGCAGGCGGATTCTTAAAAACCGCGCCACCAGGGAAGCCCTAAAACAGTTTTAAATAATCAAATTTATTTTTAATTTTTAAAATTTTGTTTTTGCATGTTAAGAAACTCCTATATTTTTCCTGTTTTTCTTTTAAAAACATTAAAGTTTTGTTTTTTTCATTTAGGTCTTAAACACATGGGGAACTTAATCTTTTGTGTAGTGTGAGGTGTTGAATCTAATTTACTTTCATATGTGGACAACCAATTGTCTGACCATAATTTAGTGGATTCCCCACATACAGGTAAAATAGCCGTTCCATCATGCTCAACAGTTGTTCAGGCTAAAAACCTTGGAACTATCCTGACTCTTGTACCTGATATCCAATCCATCAGCAAATCCTGACAGCTCTACCTTAAGCAGCTCTCCCCCAGCCAGCCATTTCTCATCCCCACCACCACTGCTGCTCAGCACCACACCACTCCCACCTTTCACCTGGATTACTCTCTGGCTTCCTAATTAGACCTCCTCCTCCTTCTCTTGCTTCCCTACAGCTTCTTGTCCACACAACAGCAGAGTTACATCTTTAAAAACATATTTGATCATGCTATTCCCTGCTCACATTCAGGATAAAATTCACAATTATACCATGTCCTCAAGCAACCTGATTGCTGGCTGCTTTCCTCACTTCATTTCCTCCTTCTCTCCCCCTCTCTCTGTCTCTCAGTGTCTGTTGGTTTGTCTCTGTCTCTCTCTCTTGTTCACTGTGCTAAAGACACACTTGCTATTTCTCACACACTGACTCTGTTCCTACCTCACGGCCTTTGCACTTGCCACTTCTTTTTCCTGCCATTTCTCTTTCCTCAGATAACTGTACAGCTTGCTTTAACCTCATTCAGGTTTCTGATCAAATATCACTTTATCAAAAAGGGCCTTCCCTATTCATCCTCTACTACAATATATCCTTTCTACCCACTTACTTTATTTTCTTCATAACATTTACCACTACTCAATGTCATAGTATATTTGTTTATTGCATGCTCCACCTATTAGAAAGTAAGTGCCCTGAGGGAAGGCATTTTGTTAGTTTCCATTGTATATATATACCACATCTCCTTTATCCATTCATCTGTTGATGGACATTTAGGTTGTTTCCATGTCTTGGCTATTGTAAATAGTGCTGCTATGAATATTGGGGCACATGTATCTTTTTGAATTTTAGTTTTGTCTGGGTATATGCCCAGGAGTGGGATTCCTGGATCATATGGCAACTCTATTTTTAGTTTTTGAGGAACCTCTATATTGTTTTCATAATGGCTGCACCAACTAACATTCCCAGCAACAGTGTAAGAGGATTCCCTTTTCTCCATACCCTCTCCAGCATTTGTTATTTACAGACTTTTTAATGATGGCCATTTTGGCCAGCGTGAGGTGGTACCTCATTGTAATTTTGATTTGCATTTCTCTAATAATTACTGATGTTTAGTATCTTTTCATGTGCCTATTGGCCATCTGTATATCTTCTTTGGAGAAATGTCTATTTAGGTCTTCTGACCATTTTTCAATTGGGTTGTTTGTTTTTTTGTTATTGAATTGTACGAGCTGTTTGTATATTTTGGAAATTAAGCCCATTATCGGTCACATAATTTGCAAATATTTTCTCCCAGTCCTTAGGCTGTCTTTTCATTTTGTTTATGGTTTCCTTTGCTGTGCAAAAGCTTGTAAGTTTGATTAAATCCCATTTTTAAATTTTTGCTTTTATTTCTATTGCCTTGGGCAACTGACCTAAGAAAACATTGGTATGATTTATTTCAGAGAATGTTTTGCCTATGTTCTCTTCTAGGAGTTTTATGATGTCATGTCTTATATTTAAGCCTTTAAGCCATTTTGAGTTTATTTTTGTGTAGGGTGTGAGGGGGTGTTCTAACTTTATTGATTTACATGGGGGTGTCCAACTTTTCCAACACCACTTGCTGAAGAGACTGTCTTTTTCCCATTGTATATTCTTGCCTCCTTAGTGGAAGATTAAGTGTCCATAGGTGTGTGGGTTTATTTCTGGGCTCTCTATTCTCTTCCATTGATCCATATGTATGTTTTTGTACCAATACCACACTGTTTGGATTACTGTAGCTTTGTAGTATTGTCTGAAGTCTGGGAGGATTATGCCTCCTGTTTTGTTCTTTTTCCTAGGAATTGCTTTGGCAATTCTGGGTCTTATTATGTTTCCACATAGTTTTTAGGATTATTTGTTCTAGTTCTGTGAAAAATGTCATGGGTAATTTGATAGGGATCCCATTAAATGGAATACTATTCATTTTTGTATGTTGATCTTCTATTTAAGAATTTTTTCAGTTGATTGCCTTGATTTGAGAAGGGGGTAAACAATCATGTCATCTGAAAATGAGGACAGTTTTGTTTCTTTCTCTCTAAATCTTATCCTTCCTAAATGTTTTTATTTTATTGCATGGTTTTCTATCCACAAGACAGAGGCAGTGATAGCAGACATCCATGTCTTGTCCTGTATTTTATTTTATTTATTTATTTATTGATGAATCTCTTGGTTATATTTGGTACATAAATATATATATATATATATATATATATACACACACACACAAACATGTATGTACTACTATGCACATGCAGAATTATAAACCACTATATTGTATGCCTGTAACTTATATAATATTGCACATTAACTATACTGCAATTAAAAAACTTTCCTCTTTAACAGTATTTTCCACTTTTAACATGCTTTCGTGTATATTACTCATTTGAATTTGACAACAATCCTAAGAAGCAGGGAAAGGAACATTATTCTTTTTTTTTTAACTTTTTTTTTAACATCTTTATTGGAGTATAATTGCTTTACAATGGTGTGTTAGTTTCTGCTTTATAACAAAGTGAATCAGCTATACATATACATATATCCCCATATCTCTTCCCTCTTGCATCTCCCTGCCTCCCACTCTCCCTATCCCACCCCTCTAGGTGATCACAAAGCACTGAACTGATCTCCCTGTGCTACGCGGCTGCTTCCCACTAGCTATCTGTTTTACATTTCGTAGTGTATATATGTCCATGCCACTCTCTCACTTTGTCCCAGCTTACCCTTCCCCCTCCCCATGTCCTCAAGTCCATTCTCTAGTAGGTCTGTGTCTTTATTCCTGTCTTGCCCCTAGGTTCTTCATGACCTTTTTTTTTTTTTTTTTTTTAGATTCCATATATATGTGTTAGCATACAGTATTTGTTTTTCTCTTTCTGACTTACTTCACTCTGTATGACAGACTCTAGGTCCATCCACCTCACTACAAATAACTCAGTTTTGTTTCCTTTTATGGCTGAGTAATATTCCATTGTATATATGTGCCACACTTCTTTATCCATTCACCTGTCGATGGACACTTAGGTTGCTTCCATGTCCTGGCTATTGTAAATAGAGCTGCAATGAATATTGTGGTACATGACTCTTTTTGAATTATGGTTTTCTCAGGGTATATGCCCAGTAGTGGGATTGCTGGCTCGTATGGTAGTTCTATTTTTAGTTTTTTAAGGAACCTCCATACTGTTCTCCATAGTGGCTGTATCAATTTACATTCCCACCAACAGTGCAAGAGGGTTCCCTTTTCTCCACACCCTCTCCAGCACTTATGGCTTGTAGATTGTTTGATGATGGCCATTCTGACTGGTGTGAGATTATATCTCGTAATTTTGATTTGCATTTCTCTACTCTATTTTAATACGTATGCTACTAGTATTATACTATTAGGTATGATGCTTGCTATAGGTTTGGAAGGGCCACCTAAGTTCTCTTATTACTAGCTTGCACAGGTTTTATGATGAAATAGTGTAAAATTTTATGGATTACTTTTTCTTCTTTAATCTGTAATGTGGTAATATATTTTCTGATGTTAAGCCCCTTTCAGAATAAACACTGCTTGTCACAAAGTACTATTTTTATACACTGCTAAATTTGACTTTTTAGTATTTTAAGATTTTTGAAATGATGTTCATTAACAAGATTTATCTAAAATTTTCATTTCCTATAATGCCCTTAGCCAGTTAAAAAAAATCCATATTTTACTAATGTTATAGAACAAGTTGCTAAGGTTTCACTCTTTCTGAATTCTCTGGAACAATTTGTATGATATAAGGATATCCATTTCCTGAATGTTTCCTAAAATTTGCTTGTGAAAATGCCCTAGATTTTTTTGAGTATCATTAGATTTCTACTTCTAATTCTTTAAAGTTTATGATTTGGATTCCTCTTTTATCTTAGTCAAATTGATCATATTTTTCTAGAAAATGTCTAACTCATTTAAGTTTCCAAATGTATTAGGAGAAAGTTGTTCATAGTATTAATTTACTAATTTTTTAATCTGTATGGTGTCTGGGTTTATATCTTTTTATATTCTTATTATTCAGTTGTGATTTTTCTTATTATTTCTATAACAATTCTGTTAGAGATTTGTCTACTTTTAGCATTCTTTTCAAAAAACAATCTTTTGATTCTACTGAGTCTATTTTTTTGTTTTCTATTTTATTTACAACTGTGCTTATCTTTTTTTAATTTTTTCTTTCTACATTCTTTGTGTTTATTCTATTTACCTTTCTCTAGTTTCCTCTGCTGGACATTAAAATTATTTATTTTTAAACCTCCCTGCTTTGTAATGAATATATTTAAAATATAAATTTTCTTCTAAATTCTGATTGAGATGCATCATACAAGTTAATTTGCATTGTGATTTTCTCTTTAAGTCATGAGTTATTTCAGTTATTTTAAGTTTCATTATTATGGCTGTTTTCAAGTAATCTATCTCTATTTTTTGCTCTAACTAAATGGTTCCACTGTGGTCAGAGAAAAGTTCCAGATAATATTAATTTTTTAAAAATATGTTGAGATTTCTTTTGTGGCATATTGCACAATGAATTTTTGTAAAGAATCTATGTGACCTCAAATATAACGTATAGTTCCTTTTTGTTGAGTATAGGGTTTCATAAAGAACTATCAAATCAAGATTAATGTTTATCAAAATCTTTTCTACTTTTACTGCTAGTTTGTATACTTGATCCTTCTTTTTCAGATGGAGGTAAAGTTGTCATTACATCCTTGTAATTCTGTACATTTTTCCTTCATATAATTCAAGACAATGTTGTTGGGTACAAGTAAGTTCATGATTATTATATCTTAATTATTGATCATTCCTTTAAATTTATATCTTTTAATACTTTTAGCCTCAAATTCTATTTTTCATATCAATATTGCTTTCTTTTGGTTAATATTTGTATATTTTAACTGTTATTTTCAACATTTCTATGTCGTTTAGATATGCTTTTTTAAAAGAATTATTATTTTTATTTTTAACTACTTTATTTATTTATTTTTGGCTGCATTGGGTCTTCGTTGCTTCGTGTGGGCTTTCTGTAGTTGTGGTGAGCGGGGGCTACCCTCTGTTGCGGTGTGCGGGCTTCTTATTGCGGTGGCTTCTCTTGTTGCAGAGCATGGGCTCTAGGCACACGGGCTTCAGTAGTTGTGGTGCGTGGGCTCAGTACTTGTGGCGCACGGGCTTAGTTGCTCCATGGCATGTGGGATCTTCCTGGACCAGGGCTCGAACCCGTGTTCCCTGCATTGGCAGGCGGATTCTTAAGCACTGCACTACCGAGGAAGCCCTAGATATGTCTTTCATATACAACACTTAGATGATTTTTGTTATTTAAAAATTCAATATGATAGTTTCTGCCTATTAGTAGGTTTATTCATCATATTTCTTATTATAGGTGACATATTTGACCTATTTACCAATCTTATCTTTTGCTTTTACTTATCATTTTTTTCTCTGCTTTTCTTTTAAAAACTTCCTTTGTGCCTCTGTTCTACTGTAAATATTTTGTATATTCTTTCCCCTATTTTAATGGTTTCTAAGCACACACACAGTCTGTTGACAGTTATCCTTACTTAATATATATTTGCAACATATATCTCTTTATATACCCTTAATTCATAATACAGTATATATATATTTTTACATATAGTTTAACATACATATACTTTAACTGTCATTCAACATTACATTTCCTCCCTCTGCACCTAAAAGAACACAGCATCTTGTAAATACCTGTTGAACGTCACCCACCCCATGTAATTTTTGTTTACATGTTTATCTTTTTAACGAAAATTGTTAATGTATATATACATTATATAAGTATAATCAATAATTAATGTATAATCAATAATTAACATGTACCTGTATATGTATAATCAATAAGCAGTTTCATCTTTAACATAATATATCGAGTTCCAACCTCACCCTTGGTCTTGTATACCATGACTTCTGTCTGGGTTCACTTTTCTTCTCACTGATCTACAACTCTTCATGATTCTCCTAGTGAGTGTCTATGGGTAGGAAACTGGAATAGCTTTCATATGTCTGAAATGTCTTCCACTTGACTGCATCCTAGATGCTAGCTTACATGGCATAGGATTCTAGGTAATCAATATTTTCCCTTTGAAAATATCACTCCAGTACCTCTGGCCTCTGATTTTCCTGATGAGAAGTCTTCTGTCATCTGGCTGGTATCTGTTGTATGTTGTCTTTTCTCAATTTTCTGGTAGCTTTTAGCATTTCTCTTTACCCATGACACATGAAGCTTCTGTACCAGGTGTCAGTGTGGACTCCCTGTCATTCAGGCTGCTTGATGCTTTGAGCACTTCTGATCTGAGGACTTAACGTATTTCTTCAGTGCCTAAATTTTCTCAGTTATTTTATCTTCAAGGTAGATTTGCTTCCATTCTCTCCCTTCCCTTTTTTCGGAAACCCACAATCTGGGGACCTTTTGTTGATATGTTTTCATCTCTTTGCTCTCTGCTAGATCCTGGAGAAATGATAGCATTTGATTCACCATTTTGCCTTCAACTGTATCTAGTCTAGAGTTTATCTTTTTTCTTTCTTTTTTTCTTGTAATGTCAGTGCTATACTTTTGATTTCTTAAATTTCTAATTCTTTAATCATTTGTATTTGGTTTATGTATGACAGTTCTATTTCATAATTCCTTATTTTTTTAAAAAATGTTCTATATTTACATATAGGAGTTTTTGTATTGAGTGTTGATTTTATTGTCTTTCTTTAGCTTCAGATAGCTTCAGGTGCTTTGAATTTTTAATATCATCTCATTTTGAGTGGGAAGTTTTTGTTTTGATATTTTGTTTCATTTTATCCTTTCTTTCTCTTACCTACCTCTCTTTTTCTGGTGGTTTTGGGGATCCCCACCTGCTCTCCCAGGCAAGGCAGAACCAGTTCTTCTCTTGCTGCTTTGGGGGGTGCTACCCTCAGGGTCACTGCAGGGATCCCAGACTCGGCCTCTTTGCTAGCCATGCATCTCGATGGTGCAGCCACTGTTCTCCCTAGGCCCATAGGAATGTACTGCTACATTCCGCCACCTTGCACACAGGGGCTGGAGCTGTGGCGCTCCAGGCTCCGTCTCTCGGTTTGCATGTGTCCAGCGCCCTGCAGGAGCTGGCCTGCTGCAGGACTAGATGCACAGCAAGCCCGTTCTTCTTCTGCCCTTCAGAACCCTGGCTGGTCCTGCCTATTTGGTTTACTTGGCTTGTGTGTGTCTGTCAGTGCCTTGTGTCCGGCACAGAGGCGGATGCACCCAAGGACCACATGCCTCGTGCCATTCTGAATAGAATAGCAAGAGCCGAAACGTTTGCCAGCATTAGGCCCTGTCCTTCATCGAGGGGCATCCCAGGGAGCCACGCAGGCACTGAAGCCACTAAAGGACATGGCTGCCCGTTGTCGACTGCAGTTGACAAGGCAAGTCAAGAGTGATGCCCCATGTGTCCTCACAGCCACTTCCACAAGGCTCCACCCAGGGAGCTTGTTTCAAATCAGTGCTGTAAGAGTGTTTCCCGCTGAAGGACTTTCCAGCAGGGGTACCTTTTGATCATGGCCACCAGCAGCTGGATTTCAGCGATTTATTTTCCTCCTGGTTGTCATTTGCTTTCTCCTCTATGACTTTTATTTCCTCATCTTGTTCCTTAATTACCTTGTAGTGCTGAGAGTTTTCTTTATACATCAGCTCAACATTTCTTTTTATGCAGAGAGGCAAGTATAGAGAGAAACAGAAAAAGAGAACTCACTCCCCTTGGCAATATTAAGGGTGAAAATTTTTTTCTATGATTGAAGTTAATTCTTTGAGATATAATCAACATATAACATTATATTAGTTTCAGGTGTACGCATAATGATCTGATATTTGTGTATATTGCAAAATGATCACCACGATAAGTCTATTCAGCATCCATCACGTCACATAGGCACAATTTTTTTTCTTATGATGAGAATTTTTAAGATCTATTCTCTTAGCAACTTTCAAATATACAATACAGCACTATTAATGACAGTCACTATGCCATACATTATATTCCCATGACTGACATATTTAATAACTTGAAGTTTGTAGCTTTTGACAAACTTCACCCATTTTGACTACCCCCCACCCCGACTCCCTGTCTCTGGCAACCACCAATCTGTTCTCTGTAATTTTTTTTTGAAGATTCCACACATAAGTGTAATCACACAGTATTTGTCTTTCTCTGTCTGACTTACTTCACTTAAAAGTGTTTTAATAAAAACAAAAATTAAACCTGTAAGCTATTTTTCCAGTTTTCTCACATGTGACTATACCGTCAGATTCACAGAAAACGCTGCGTTTCCTTATTCCCTTCCAGCCAAGCGCTGATGCTGCTGTGAGGTTCCCAGGCTGTGACATGGGAGCGGGACCCCAGGTTAAGGGACAATGGCTCTCAGAGTGCATGTTAAGACTGGAGGTGAGAGAACCCAATTAGCCTTGCCGAGCAGCGCCCCAGTGGCCGCCCCCCCCCCCCCCACCGAGCTGGGAGTTCAGCAAGAAAATAATTAGATATTCAGGATGGGATGAAATGAAAGGCCCTTTTGAGGAAACAACACTGTTTCCCAGAAAATTCGGGAAATGCCTGTGGGAATAGCACTTTCAGAGGGGCCAGGGGAGAGCGTGAATTTCAGAGGGTCTATGCATCTGGCTCTGAGGCCACTCCACTCCCCTCCCCTCCGAGCTGGCTCTCACAGCAAGGAGCCTTGGGACCTTGACAGCTTTCTGGAAAAACAAAACAGTTGCGTATGCAGAATTTCATTGGCATCAGATCACTTTTGTACCAAGGAGGTCATGTAGTCCTCCAACACCCTGGGGGAATATTTTCATTGTGTTTGTCCTGCAGAAAAGTTGCAGATTAACTCACACTCTTCTAGGGCCAACTGTGAGCCAGCAACTCAGTAAAGACAATGAATTCATCTTCCTCGGCCAGCAGGGGAGGGAAGAGAGGTGTCCACATTTTATAGACAGGAAACCACATCTCCCGGAAGTTGGGAGTTGCTCAAAATTGACACAATGTGGAGGAAGGGCCTCTGACCCCACAGGCTCTGCACCCTCCACCCCTATGCAACGCTACCTGCCAAAAATGTGCAATATTCCGAAGTTCTAAAACCGCCAGCTCAACCAATTACTCACAACCATCACTAAACACCACCATGACCAGTTGGGGCACAGATGTAGCACGTTGGTGCAATAATACCTCTGTTTCTCAAGGTTGTGTTGGGAAGTTCCTTTTACACCTTCCCCAGTGATTGGTTCCCAATTAATTTTCCCAAACAGATCCTCCTCCCACGTCCACTTGCCCAGTGGCTCTGCCGATGACACTTTGACTTTTGCGGATTGAGACTCCTTTCAGACTTCTGGCATCCAGAACTGTGAGATAATAAATTTGTCATCTTAAGCCACTTAGTTTGCTGTAACTTGTTACAGCAGCAGTAAGAGACTAATGTACTCACAGAAAGTGCCTAGCAGGGGCCTTGTCAAGAAAAAGCTTCCATGCATGGCACTGGCATCTTTTCCATTACCACACCATTGTGGGCTTAGGTACCCAGAAGTCACAGTGGAGCATGCTTCAACATACTTAAATTTTAAGACCACCCCGACCCCAAAGCATATGTCAACCCCCTCCTCCATGCCATGCAGACTGACAAGGAAGACCCAGCAGTGCGCCTCCGGTGCACACTCACCGGTACTAACCTGCACCATACACATCATGGCCAAGGTGACAGCCTGTCCATCTTGCCTGTTCTGGGACTGGGCCTGCCCTGCCTCATCCTGAAGTTGTCTGTTGGCTTCTTGCTTCCCCTGCCGGAATAGGTGTCCTTGAAAAGTGGTCACACGTGTCTTATCATCCTTGTGTCTTTCACAGATATTTGCAAACAGGGGGTGCTCAAGAAATAGTTTTGGAATGAATGAATCAGTGAAAAAAGTCTGTCAACCCATAGCCCATGGAATGGAACAAAACATCATTCGACGGGGATATACTTCACGGAGTCTTGAGACTTCACCGGGGGAAGGAGGAATGTTCGGCGACTGGGAGACCTCTTTTCACCTACCACACGCCAGGCATCATGGCTATGCAGGGCTCTGCCACATCTGGACACCCTCTCATTATTCATACATGTAAAAATGGGGCAACATCCCAAATAAATTAGCCTATCGGTCATGAATTTTACTGTCGGAGGAGACCTCCAATTCTCAAACACGTAAATGCACACAGAGAATAACATACGAGTTTCAATCACAGCAGAGTTGCCATTTGCCGTCAGGCACCGTGCTATGTGCTTTACACGCATTATCATGGATTCTCATAAACTTCTTTGAGGCAGGTTTCACTTTACTCCCATTTTGCCCATAAGGTAATTGTGCTGTAAGGCGATCGTGCGCCTTGCCCAGGCTATAAGGGACAAGACTGAAGGTCTCCCAGCTCTGCCTGACTCCAGCCTCTCCCAATCTGCAGCCCGGTCTCTCCAGACCCACAGCATGGACTGTGTTTCCCTGGGTGCCAGAGGCATGTCCCTACCATCCATCTGCTGCTACCTTTTTTTTAATGCACTCTAAACCCAGTATTTTGAAACTATTTTGAATCCAAACGTATGAGCATGCACTCCAAATTCAGTAATCTCCTTGGCAAATTCTGATCTGAGCATAGAGGTTTTTAAATGGATTCAAAACAGCAGCCCAGCTGACTTCAAAGATTTAGTCTGAATAACCATTTTATACAGAATTATTAAGTCAAGAAAATGAGAGTTATTAACTTTGCAAGATTCAGTTTTTAACTTTACAAAATGAAGACTTTATTTTAAAAACCTGCTTTAAATATCAGAATTCTATCCTGGTCCATTCAATTGCATGTATTATACTGATGTGATAACTTGTAGGAACAGACTGGATAGACTAGAAATTCCACAAAAAAAAATTTAGTCTTTTGATACTCAAGCCGACTCAGTAAAACTAACAAACAAATATAACGATACATAGCTTTAGGGCAACTGGCAAATGAAGCATTTGGGAAACCTGCAGAGTTGGAGTCTTACCCCCATCTCAACTGTCAGAATGGTGATTCTGAGTAACCGTCTGATGACAGATAAACCTTGATTTTTAACCCCAGTTTCCCATTTACTTGTTATGTGAACTGGAACAATTAACAGCTTCCTGGAACCTTGTCTTTTCTCATGTGTAGAACCAGGAGGTCTGCTAAAATTGGTTGTTGTGTAGCTTAAGTAAATTAGTGTTTGTAAGCACCCTAGCACAGCACCAGGCCATCATAAGTCCTCAATGCCTGATGACTGAAATGAAAAAAAAAAAAAAAATCTTGGTCCGAAACAAATTCCAAATCAATCCGATATAACATAGCAGAGGAAAAATAAATCATTGTCATGCTCTCGGGATGAAAAGCCTCTGTAAAGCACAACCCGAAAAGTGAAGCAGAAACAGCATGTGTATAAGCACATTTAAGTTTGAGACTTCTGTGCATCTAAGGTTCTCCCCTGGGAGGCAGGATTGCATAGTGGTTAAACATCGCCCAAGTTAACATATTAGCTTCACCACCTCATAGCTGTGTGATCCAGGACAAGTTAATAATAAAACCTACTTCACAGGGCTGTGTGATGATTAACTAGTTAATATTTATAAAGAACTTAGTGCCTGGCATGTGGTAAGCAATAAAAAATATAGTTTCTTAGTATTAGCTATCGACAGAAATAAATTTAGAAGGCAAAAATGGACTAGAAAGAATACTTAAAATTCTGACAGACATGGGCTCATGATTCGTATGTTGGGGATTAGGGTAGAATGAGGTCATATGGGTGGGGCCCTAACCCAGTCTGACTGGTTTCCTTACATGAAGAGGAGATTAGGACTCAGACACACACAGAGAATAGATGATGTGAGGACATGGGGAGAAGACAGCCGTCTACACGCCAAGGAGGCCTCAGGAGAAACTAACCCCGCTGACACCTTGATCTCAGACTTCCAGCCTCCAGCACTGTGAGAAAATAAACTTCTGTCATTTAAGGCACCCTATCTGTGGTACTTTGTGATAGCAGCCCTAGCAGGCTAATACACTTACTAAATAAAGATCTCTTAAAATCAGACCAAAAGGTAAATATTGCAAATACATGAACAAGCAATATACTAAAAAAAAAAAAAAAAAAAGTGGTCAGCAAAAATAAAAAATATGTTAAACTTCACTAATTATCAAAGGAATGTGAATTCCAGCAATGAGCTACTAGTTATTAAGACTGAACAAGATGAAGAAGAAAGATAATCCCCAATATGGATCACCACTGAAAAGAGGGGGAAACTCTCTCATTGCTGGTAGGAAAATAAATTGGAAAAATCTTTCTGGAGGGCCATTCGGCAACAGTTATCAAAGTTTTATCTACAAAATGCATTCTATCCGATCTTGCAAGTTTTTTATTTAGGTTTTTTCCCTAAGAATATAGTTGGACAGGTAAGCGATAATTTGTTCTGCTAATGTCCGACCAGGCACAGAGACCTCTGCTGCTGCCCTCTGCCATGGCCACGGTCCGAGAGCATGACAAGGACTACAGGGCAGCTGCGTACCCGCTATCTTTCTCACTGTTCTTCTAGTTTTGACTTATGGGCTTTTTTCTTCCTTAGACACAGACATGTGTCTCTGGGCTGGAAGTAGGAATGACACCACCAAGCTTGCTCAGGATCACTATTTCTTAAACAGCTTTACTGAAGTATATTCAACAAAGTACAGCTGTTGACAGTATACTCTCTGGTATATACACACCTGTAAAACCACCACCACAATCCAGATAGTAACATAGCCATCACCCCCAAATGTTCCTTTGTGTCTCCTTTTGACCCCTCCTTCCAGCAGCCCCACCTCCAGCCCAGGCAGCCATGGATCTGGTTTCTGTCACTACTCATTAGTTTGCGTTTCCTAGAATTTTGTATGAATGGAGTCATTCAGTAAACACTCCATTTTTGTCTGGCTGCTTTCACTCAGCGTAAGTATGGTGGGGTTCTTCCATGTTGTAGCATGCATCAATAGCTCATTCCTTTTTATTGCTGAGGATGTGTATGTATGGATGTGCCACAAGTTGTTTATCCATTCACCTGTTGATGGAACTTGTGTTGTTTGCAACTGGGAGCTATTACAAATAAAGCTATAATGAACATTGGTGTGCAAGTCTTTATAAGGGCATATGATTTCATTTACCCTGGGTAATCACCTGGAAGTGGAATGGTTGGCTCATAACTTTTTAATAAGCTGCTTCAAGACAGAGTAATCAAGATTGGATTTACCCTCCTACCTGAAACAGCTAAAAAAAACTACAGAAAAAAATATATGAAACAATGGTTATCAAGACACTGGACATCAGTGACAAAGGCCAGTAATTGCTGAGAGGCAGTAAATAAGGAGGATGAGCCCTGTGATGGCTCCAGTCACACTGTGTGAGGGTTTCCAGGCTACAGCACAGGAAAGGGGGACCCAGGCAGGCCCAGCAGATTCCTTAGCTAGAAGATGGAGATGAGGGTCTAGGAGTTCAGAAAGCTGGAGTTAGCAGGAGAGAGGGCCAGAGAGAAAGCTCCAGATATGCAAGGCTCCCCTTTGAGTAGATATCAGAATACAAATTGGTGAGTGCATGAAAGGAA
This sequence comes from Monodon monoceros, assembly GCF_005190385.1. Classification (NCBI taxonomy): domain Eukaryota; kingdom Metazoa; phylum Chordata; class Mammalia; order Artiodactyla; family Monodontidae; genus Monodon; species Monodon monoceros. Next base: position 6,797,115 of record NW_021703776.1, on the reverse strand, counting down.
ACTCTGGAGGTCTGGGGAAATAGATGCAGAACAGACACACATGTTAGAATTAGCAGGTATAGACACTAAAAGAGTTATTTAAGTAGAGATAAGGAAGATACGTTTTTTTAAAAACCAATGAATTGAACTTCTAGAAGTGAAAACTATAATGTGTGAGATTGATACACACACACACACACACACACACACACACGCTGGCTGGGATTCAGGGAGGATTAGACACTGCAAAAGAAAGAATTAGTCAGCTTGAGTATATAGACATTCAAAATATTCAAAATGAAACACAAAGAGAAAAAAAAGATTGTTTTAAATGACAAGAACACCAGTGAGGTGTGGGACAATTTCAAGTGTCTCACAGGTAGTGACACCAATGAGAATGAAGGGGGTAGGTCAGGAAAAATACTTGAAGAAATAATGTCCCCCAATTTCCCAATCTTCATGAAAACTTTAACCCCCAGATCCAAGCAAAAGCTGAGTGTCATAGACATGAAGAAAACCACACCAAAAAAACCAAATTGCCCAAAACCAGCAATAAAGAGAAAAATCTGAAAAGCACCTAGAGAGAAAAGACACTTTACAGGGAACAAAGATAAGGATACAGTGACACAAAAACAGATGAAACTGTGAGGAGAAGCAGACAGCACCACAATCTCAGAGGGCAACTTCCACCCCTGCCAGTGAGTGAGAGGACAGGCAGGCAGATGAGCAGGTGCAGGAGGCTGGACGACACCATCAGCCACCGTGACCCAGATGGCAACAGACTCTGCGCCCTTCACCAACTTAGACCACATTGTGGGAATAACCCAAGTCTCAGTAACTTTCAAGGATTCAGGCCATATGGCGTGTTCTCTGACCACAACAGAATAAAATTAGGAATCAGTAGTTACATGAGGACATATGGAAAATTCCCAAATGCATGAACACTAAAAGACGTGTTTCTAAATAACCCATGGATCAAAGAAGAAATCAAAAGGGAAAAGAGAAGGTAACTTGAACTGAATTAAAACATACTGTATCAAAATAGGTGGGGTGTCACTAAAGCAGTATTCTAAGAGAAAATTATAGCACTAAAGGCCTACATTAGAAATGAAGTAAGGTCTCAAATCAACAACCTCAGCTTCTACCTAAGAACTATAAAAAGAACAAATTAAGCCTAATATAATCAGAAGAAAGGAAATAATAAAGATCCAGGCAGAAATCAGTGCCTTGAAGAAAGAGAGAAAGTCAATGACATAAAAGCTGGTTCTTTGAGAACAATAAAGTCTATGATCAACCTCTAGCCAGACTGAGGAGAAGAAAAAGAGGCCACAAATGACAAACAACCGCCACAGAACCTAATTTTTCCTAACCATCCCATTTCTGGACTCTTATCATTCTGGGGAGACACAAAGAGTACAAACAGGAGAACCAAAAATGGTCACACCAAGCAGATGAAGCAACTCAAAGAAATGTCAAATGGGGATATTGAGAAGGGGCACTGTCACATGGGAAGGGGGCAATGTCATGTGGGGACTGTGGAGGATGATGGAATACAGGAGCGGTAGAGGCAGAGGCATTAATATATGGGCTGTCACACGTGACTGTCCTCCTTGACATGGCGTGATATGGAGGCTGGGACCTGGACCTCCTTCCTCCTAACCTCAGTGGCAACTCTGATCTTGCACTAGATCTACTTGGAATGCAAGGCTAGACTGTTTATTTTGGAAGGAATTTTGTCCATGGAATAAACACTGATGATGATATCTTTTTCAGAAATGAGACTGAGCTAACAAGTTGTTACATTTGTAACTAAGCTAAGACTTTTTGTTCTGTAGAGAGAATCTCAATAGTCTTTGGAAATGTATTCTTTCATAGGCTTACCACAATTCAATAACTTATCTGGTCTCAAGAATGCCGGAACTGGCCCTGCCCAGCACACAAAAATTTCCATTTATTTTTTAGGCTAGGGCAGCAAACCCAGATCCAGAGAAGAAGAAAGTAGACACTGCTGACAGCAGATGTCCTGCCAGTAAGTCAGGTGGCTACGCATTCCACCAGGCAACCCTGTCAAGAGGTCAGATTATAAGTGGTACATGTCGACAGCGTGATTCCTTGGTCCCTGGCAGACTCAGTTTCATTGGTCAATTTCGGTTTGGGATATGATGTTACTCAAATGCTGGTGAGCCTTTCGTGGCTAAAATATGCCTAACTGTGTTGATTTTTAAAGGAGCAAGTTGCCAGATAGCTGAGCTATAATGTCGAGCTTGCTTCCGGCAGGGCTTCTGAAGCTCTCCAGCTTGGCCTGATTTTCTGATCTTTCTTCCACCCACATTTCCTGCTGGTGTTCTCTCTGGAGATATTTGGTTACTGACACAAACATATTACCCTGATCCCAGATAATACAGAATTTTTAAGCTTCTAAGAGTGACTCTACAGAACCTACTATGGCACAGGATCTCCCCCATCTGTCTTGGTACAAAAGAAAGTAGAAACAGATGGTGTAGGGCCCAAGACAGGGCTGGATCTCATTAGGCAGAAATCAGAACAACTCAGGATGTCTACTCCCTGAGGATCTTAGATGCCTTCATGCTCTGGAACTCTTACCCTTAAAAGATAATTGGAGAGAAGGATAAACCATAGGCCCAGCTGGAGAAAGGAGGTGTTAGGAAGTAGTTCACATTGTTAATTTTGCATGTTACAACAACCTTAAATTATTTTTAAATTAAATTTTTTACTTTGATAAACCTATAACTAAAACCTATAACTATAGGTTTACATGCAGTTTTTAAAAAGTATACAGAGAGATCCCACGTATACTTTACCCAGATTTCCTCAATGGTAACATTTTGAATAACAACTACAGGACAATATCTCAACCATTGATATGGTCAAGATCCAGAATGCACCATCACGAAGATAGCCCCTGCTGCCCTTTTATAGCTACTCCCTAATCTTTTAATTAGCTCCTCCGCTAATCTTCTCTCCATCTCTATAATTTTGTCATTTCAAGAATGTTGTATAAACACAATCATATAGTATGTAATAACCTTATGAACTTGGCTTTTGCCCTCAGCATAACTAGAGACTGGCCCAGGTTGCTGCCTTTACCAATAGGCCTGCATACTGTTCCGTGGTGTGAAGATTCTGCAATTTGTTTAACTGTTCAATCAGTGAAAAATATTGGGGAGGTTTCCAGTTTAGGAGTATTACAGATAAAGCTGCGAGGAACATTCATGCACAGGTTTTTGTATGAATATGTTTCCACTTCTCTGGGATAAGTGATCAAAGGTATCATTTCTGGGTCATACATTTTCATGTTTCACTTTATAGGAAATCGCCAAACCACTCCCCAGAGAGTGGCTGTACCATTTTACATTCTCACCAGCGCTGGATGAGTGATCTAGTCTGCATCCCTGCTGGCATTTTGTGACACTATTGTGTAGTTTTGCTATTCCCATAGGTATGTAGTGATATATCATTGCAGTCTTACCTTGCATTTCCCTAGATTGCTAGTGATGTTCACATCCTTTCATGTGTTTATTTGTTATCTGCACATTCCCTTCAGTGAAATGCCTATTCATTTTGAGGTCCATTTTCTAACTGGATTATTTGTATCTTTATTGTTGAATTCCAAGAGTTCTTTATATATGTGGAACACTAGCCCTTTGTTGAATATGTGGTTTGCAAGTAATTCCTTCTAGTCTACAGATTGTACTTTCATCCTCTTAACAGGGTTATTTGCAGCACAAAAGTTTTAAATTTTGATGAGATTCAATTTATCAATTTTTTTTCTTTTAGGGATCATGCTAATTTTCTCCTTTGCTTTTTTTTTCAAAAATGTTATCATTTTACACTTTTCCACGATCCATTTTCAGTTAATTTTTGTAGAAGGTGTGAAGTGTAGGTTGAAGGTTTTTTTTAAAATTTATTATTTATTTATTTATTTATTTTTGGCTGCACTGGGTCTTTGTTGCTGAGCACGGGCTTACTCTAGTTGCGGTGAGCAGGGGCTACTGTTCGTTGCGGTGCGCGGGCTTCTCATTGCAGTGGCTTCTCTTGTAGCGGAGCACAGGCTCTAGGCACGCGGGCTTCAGTAGTTGTGGCTCATGGGCTCAGTAGTTATGGCTTACGGGCTCTAGAGCACAGGATCAGTAGTTGTGGCGCACAGGCTTAGTTGCTCCGCGGCATGTGGGATCTTCCCGGACCAGGGCTTGAACCCATGTCCCCTGCACTGGCAGGTGGATTCTTAACCACTGTGCCACCAGGGAAATCCTGAAGTTCCTTTTTTCTTTTGCTTCTGGATGTCCAATTGTGCCAGCATCATTGTTGAAAAGGCTATTCTTCCTCCACTGAATTATTTTTGCACCTTTGTTAAAAATTAGTTTGCCCTATTTGCGATGGGCCTATTTCTGGATTCTCTGTGTCTGTCCCTCTGCCACTACCACACTGTCCTGATCACTGTCACCACATAGCATAGCTGCCTTCTCCACAGGCATCAAGTACCTTCCCTCTGTACAAGAAACCAGCTATCTATGAGAATTATAAATTTTGTCATTCACAGCATTTGAAGAAAAATGCTCACCCTCTGCAGGGCACTGGCTGTTACTAAGGTATTTCAAAGGTCAGCTCACATTCCTGAACTCTGACTCTCAAGTTTCCTTGCTCCTTTCCTGACAACATGGCCAGGGAGATGGTAAAAAAATGCAGTAACTTACAAAAGTACAGACTCCAAGAAGGAGGCTGTGGCAAGCACAAATCTCTGGAAAATGATTCAACTCAGGCCAACTGCCAACCTTTCTAAGGTCTTTAGTTTTTCGAGGCCAAGAGTTAGTATTTTAGTGCTATTTAACCAATTCCACTATGTAGAAACTTAATAGGGAGAGACATCCAAGAGGGTCAGCCCTGGAATAGGGTTGCCCCAGTCCCAAAGATTTTCATAACTTACTCTACATTGACTTGAATTCTGAGCAACTGATCAGATAAATCTCCACACAGTGCAGCGAGTGGTGACCTTCCTGGGTGTGGCAAACCCATAGGTGCTCGTTTTGATTTGGACTCTTTCTCTTCCACGCAAGAAAGATCTAGTGGGATGCCAGTGAGGGAGTGCGGGTTCTGACAGGGAGCCTCTTGCGTCTGCTCTTCCCCTCTCCTTGGTCCCACTTACAGCTATTGAATTGTCAAGCCCTTCACGATTCCTGATGAGTCACTCAGGACACACCTACAACTGGCAGCACCCATGTGTGAACTGCTGCTTTAGAATTTATGCAAGATAGGCACTTACTTCAAGCTGCTATGGAAATGTCTATGGAAGTGTGGTCCTGGTGACATGGATTCTGGGTGTCCCTATGGGATTCTAACAGATCTTATCCCTCGGGAGCAAGTTGCTCACCTGAGGGGGAGGTAATGAGGCACTCCGACCCCAGAGGCTCCTGCATCATGATGTTCTATCTCTTAGGAGTGCACAGACCCCCACATGGTTTTAGGGGAGCTCCAATTATGCTCCTATTTAAAATAGCAAATTGAGTCATTTGTTGAGACGTGGATGGATCTAAAGACTGTCATACAGAGTGAAGTAAGTCACAAAGAGAAAAACAAATATCGTATATTAACGCGTGTATATGGAAACTAGAAAAATGGTACAGATGAACCGGTTTGCAGGGCAGAAGCTGAGACACAGATGTAGAGAACAAACGTATGGACACCAAGGGAGGAAAACCGCGGTGGGGTGGGGATGGTGGTGTGCTGAATTGGGCGATTGGGACTGACATGTATACACTGATGTGTATAAAATTGATGACTAATAAGAACCTGCAGTATAAACAAACAAAAACAATAAATAAATAAAATAGCAAAAGATAATTCATTTTTGATTTTTAACTGATCTTTTTCAGAGTTAAAGAACTCAGATGATCTACTTGTTTTAAAATTCTTATGATAATCAACTTAAGATGCCAACAAAGCCTCCCTAAATGAAGCTCTACATAGAGTAAAATATAAAGTTTGTGAAATTATTTGAGTATTTCACTTGTATCAGATTTGTGGAATTAAATTTCTCAGAAACTATATTGTCCTTATCTTCAATTAGCTACAGTAGCTTAAATGTATTTGTTGTGGGTCAAATTGTATCTCTCCCCAAAGACGCTGAAGTGCTAATCCCAGTACCTGTACATGATCAAATTAAGATGAGGTCATGAGGGGCTTCCCTGGTGGCGCAGTGGTTAAGAATCCACCTGCCAATGCAGGGGACATGGGTTCAATCCCTGGTCCAGGAAGATCCCACATGCTGCGGAGCTACTAAGCCCGTGTGCCACAACTACTGAAGTCAGCGAGCCACAACTACTGAAGCCAGCAAGCCACAACTACTGAAGCCCACGCGCCTAGAGCCCATGCTCCGCAACAAGACCACAATAAGAAGCCTGCACGCAGCAACAAAGACCCAATGCAGCCAAAAATAACTCAATAAATTTATATATAAAAAAAAAAGATGAGGTCATGAGGGTGAGCCCTAACCCAGTGCAACTGTGTCCTTACAAAAAAAGGGAAATTTGGACACAAAGCCATGCACACAAGAACGTCACGTAAAAATTGGAGTTATGCTGCCACAAGCCAAGGAGCTATGAGAAGTAAGCAGAGAGGCCTGGAAGTGACCTCTCCCGAGCGCCTCAGAGGCGCCCAGCCCTGCACACCACCACCTCGTACTCAGGAACTCCAGAATGGGGAGACAGAACATTTCTGTTTGTTGCAATAGCCCTAGCAAACTAATACAGTATTTTATTGGGGGAAATAATTGTAGTTTGTAAGACTCCAAGCTAAACAGAAACTTCTTCACAAAGAAGCCAGCTGACAGTGCAGTTTAGTCTTGGAGAATTCAACTGTTTTGGCCCCCGTTACAAGATAATTTGGTTCAAATAAACAAATTATGTCTTCGTAGTAACACAGAAGTGCTGGTTTATATCCATAGTGCCTCAAATGCTATTCTAGCACACATCTAAATGAAAAGAGATTAAGAGTAATATTTCAACTTTGTTGGAGCTGTGTCTGCCAGGAAGAAATGAATCAGCAGCTACAAAAATGTTCCTTCTCGTGAAGTTATCACAGGCAGACATAATGTAGTCCATGAAAGCAGAGAAAATTTATCTCAGAGGCTGTCTGTTTCAACATTTCTGTCTGGTTATTGCCAATTCTAATTTATTAAATATTTATAAATCATACAAATAATTCTATTAAATTTAATTAGCATTTCTTGTGACATCCATCACGGGGAAAATTCCAAGATATACTTAGCTGTATAGAATAGCTCAGAAAAACAACAAGAACCATTAAAGCTAATCATATCCCACAACTGTGATTCTACCATTTTGTCATCTACTTGAATAATATAATAGGTCCTTTTTATTTTTTTTTAACATCTTTATTGGAGTATAATTGCTTTACAATGGTGTGTTAGTTTCTGCTTTATAACAAAGTGAATCAGCTATACATATACATATATTCCCATATCTCCTCCCTCTTGCATCTCCCTCCCACCCTCCCTATCCCACCCCTCTAGATGGTCACAAAGCACTGAGCTGATCTCCCTGTGCTATGCAGCTGCTTCCCACTAGCTATCTATTTTACTATCTATGTGGTAGTATATATAAGTCCATGCCACTCTCTCACTTCATCCCACGTTTGTCCCTTCCCTGTGTCCTCAAGTCCATTCTCCATGCCTGCATTTTTACTCCTGTCCTGCCCCTAGGTTCTTCAGAACCATTTTTTTTGAGATTCCATGTATATATGTTAGTATACGGTATTTGTTTTTCTCTTTCTGACTTACTTCACTCTGTATGACAGACTCTAGGTCCATCCACCTCACTACAAATAACTCAATTTCGTTTCTTTTTATGGCTAATATTCCATTGTATATATGTGCCACATCTTCTTTATCCATTCATCTGTCGATGGACACTTAGGTTGCTTCCATGTCCTGGCTATTGTAAGTAGAGCTGCAATGAACATTGTGGTACATGACTCTTTTTGAATTATGGTTTTCTCAGGGTATATGCCCAGTAGTGGGATTGCTGGGTCGTATGGTAGTTCTATGGAAACACAAAAGACCATGAATAGCCAAAGCAAACTTGAGAAAGAAAAACGGAGCTGGAGGAATCAGACTCCCGGACTTCAGACTATACTACAAAGCTACAGTAATAGGTCCTTTTTAAAAAGCTTTTCATTGGAAATAATTTCAAATGATTTCAATGAGCACTCATATACCTTTCACTCAGAATCACCTGTTACCATTCTGCTCTTTTTACTTTATTATTTGCCTTCTTCGTATCCATATGCATGTTCCAGTAGTTTCTTCTTGCTCGGTACTCAATTTACTGTGTATTTACTACATATTTACTGAGTACCAAGCCCTGTAGAAAGCACTGTGGTGGAGAGAAAGTGAATGAGACAGAACTCAGCTTTCAAGGGCAGACCAGGATCAGGCCCACCTGATCATTTTTAGTAGAATGCAGGAATAATCTGGTCCTTACATATTGAACTGATCTTAGGAATTATGGGGTACCTTCTTCCTAGGCAACCTCAGTGTTTTCATCAATAATGGCCCCACTCAGTTTCCCATGAAGAAACTCATCATCCTGCAGATCCAACTGGGCACAAAAGTTGCCCACAACTATGCCCATAATCCTGAGACCAATATTTTTCAATTTCCAGGAATATTGTGTCTTCTTGGTGGACATAATTTTAAGTCAATGGGCCCCTAGACCCTGCGATTGTGACAGGCACAAAATACTTGGAGAGTGAATAAATCTTGAAACTCAGTTTGAATAATCACATATTAAGCCCACAGAGAGAGCACTTACTGTATGCAGGTGCTGATATTTACTTCTCTCAGGGGCCCTTGGCAGAGTCTGTACTAGTATCCTCCTTTCACAGAGGTGGGCATTAAGATGTGAAGAGGTCAATCACTTGCCAAGGTCCACCCAGCCAGTGGTTAAAACCGAATCTCAGGGCTTCCCTGGTGGCGCAGTGGTTGAGACTCCGCCTGCCGATGCAGGGGACACGGGTTCGTGCTCTGGTCCGGGAGGATCCCACATGCCGTGGAGCGGCTGGGCCTGTGAACCGTGGCCGCTGAGCCTGCGCGTCCGGAGCCTGTGCTCCGCAACGGGAGAGGCCACAACAGTGAGAGGCCCGCGTACCGCAAAAAAACAAACAAACAACAACCGAGTCTCACTCAGCAGGTGCTTGGCCATCAGACCTGCCTGCCTCTTCAGGGAACCCATCCTATCCGCATGTTCAGGTTAAGTTGAAATCTCTTTGAACAAACCTTTATGAGCCTGTTTTCTCCTCCAAGATTCAAGTTTAGGGTATTCAGATATCTCCCATCATCAGTTAGAAAACACTGTGAGTCACTGCAGATTCAGTAAGTTGGGTAGATAGAACCCAGCTATAATTACAAAAACTCCTGGATATGAGGGGAAGCACAGCAAATTTCCTTGACAGTCAGGTTTCTGTGACCTAGGCTGTCTGATTGCATTTAAAAAGTCAAGCCTTCTAAAATCTTCTTCAAGATATACCCCAAATTGGAGAAGTTAAGGGAAGAGACAGAAAGGAAACCCACCCTCTTGATGGCTTCCTTTATTGTGAATATCACCGGCCCTCAGGGTTCACAACACAGACCTCTCTGAAGCCAGGAGCTGCAGACATTGGATGAGCCAGCACTCTCTGTAAAACTCACATCAGCTGTCACAAGGACCCCCGTGTGTGGAAAGTGAACACAGATCTTCCACAGCTGGACAAAACTTCCCAACTTCTCCCCGGCAGGTGCGTGCTGAGAAATTACTCAATAAAGATTAAAAAAAAAAAAAACCATAACGAGATTTCAGTTCACGCCTGTTAGGATGGCTATTATCAAAAAGACAAGAAATAACAGGTGTTGGTGAGTATGTGGAGAAAAGGGAACCCTGGAACACTGTCGGTGGGAATATAAATTTGTACAGTCATTATGGAAAACAGTATTTGGGCTCCTCAAAAAATGCAAAATAGAACTATTATATGATCCAGCAATCCTATTTCCATATATATACCTAAAAAGTAAATAAAATCAGTATCTCAAAGTGAAAAAAATTAAAAAGGACCAAAACCCACTCAGGCAGACTGTGTAACTTGAGGTCAGAATGTTCTGGATCTTCTGGATGTTCCTGCCTCACTCAATCATACAATTGAGTCATAAGAGGAAAATATGTGGGGAAAAACCCTTCTGGCATCTCTAACTTACACCGGCATTCTCAGTGGCCTGGCCAGTTCCCACAAAGCAGTGAGTCCCAGAGAGACTGCAGAGCAGTTTTGAGACCTGGGCATCAAGAATTTGGGAAGGAGTTGCCCAGGGGACAAAGTCCTTCTGCTCAGTAAGAAGTGCAGACTGGTGTGGAGCTTCTTTTCCAGGCCAGATTGTCACAGCTGGAGAGACAGCCGGGGGCCCATTCAGGGAGCCAGGCCAGTGAGGAGACCAGTGGATTCTGCTGGAGGCTGGCAGCCCCACGGCATTTCACTGCGATGAGTCACTTAGACAATACAAAGAACAATGTGATTTGTAGGTGGTTATTGATAGCTCCAGGCATCAAATCCTTCTAGTTCATAAAGATACAAATCTTAATGATTAATGGTTAAGATGAAAAAATAACTGCCCTCAAGTTAGGAAATTCAAACAGATTGTTTCCTCAGATCACACCACACAAAAGAGAGTCTGTTCTGTGAAGTCCAGCCTGTTCGGCCTGTTCCAATGCCAAGTACATTCCCGGTCCTACCCCACTCAAGGCCAGCTAAACTCTCATTGCAGAAACTTGAGTTCGCCAGGCATAGACACACCTGGGAGCCAAGCGAGAGAGGCTCGGCCCTGACAGCACTGGCTTTTGTGAATATAAGGGTCTCATGCGACGGTAGGTCCAGAAAGAACTGTGTTTTTTCATGGTACAAAATGAAGATTAGTGATTACATTGCTGGTGAAAATCTCCCTCATCCTAATCAAGAACAGTATGTCAAAAAGGCAAAGACACAGCCATTGCAAACCTCCGTCATCATTTGAGTGAAGCTATTTTCTAAGCTTCAGAAAACTAGTCTAAATGACCATAGGTTATGATGCTTATAGTAGGATTCACAGCAGTCTGTGCTGTGTGCACAAAAGACTACCAACCAGCTCATACATTTTCATTGAAGTTCCCTCTGGCTGTAAGAGTTATTAAATCTATAAACAAGGTAAGTGTGCTTACCGGAATCAGATCATGAATCCCTTTTAAGGAATGAGTCCCTTAAAAGTATCAACACGGGCTTCCCTGGTGGCGCAGTGGTTGAGAGTCCGCCTGCCAACGCAGGGGACACAGGTTCGTGCCCCGGTCCGGGAAGATCTCACATGCCGCGGAGCGGCTGGGCCCGTGAGCCATGGCCGCTGAGCCTGCGCGTCTGGAGCCTGTGCTCCGCGACGGGAGAGGGGAGAGGCCACAACAGTGAGAGGGCCGCATACCGCAAAAAAAAGTATCAACACTATTATGGGACTTTTGAACTGACAATCTCTCCTTGTCCTTAACTCAGGGGGGATGTTTTGGATATTGTACCTTAAGACATAGCACTGGCTTTTAACTTGAGATATATTCTTATTTTTTTAAATAATATCAATTCCTTTTTTATTAAGAGTATGTTTTAAAAGTTAGGAATGGATATTAAATTTTATCAAATACAGTCATGGAGAAAATCAAATGACAGTTTCCTCCATTTTTTGGTGAAGGTTATTAATATATTTTCTGATATTAAAACATTTCTGTTCCTGGTTTAAAACTCATACGATCACGACATATTACTCTTTTCTGACGCTAGATTCTATCTGCCAATGTCTCATTTAGATTTTTTGATATCGAAGTCAGTAAGACTCTCTTGTGATTGTTGTTTTGTCTTTTTAAATTTCAGATACTTTTGTCCATTTTTGATAATATATTGCTTTATCTCATAAAAACACACGTGGAAGCTTTTTCTGTCTCTCTGTTCTGGAACAGTTTACAGAGCACTTTGAACTTCTATGTTTCTTAATAATTTGGTATATTTCACCTGTGAAACCATCTGGGTGGAGGTGCCTCTGGAGGGATAGAACTTCGAATACTATTTAAGATTTCTATCTCTAAAATCAGTTTGGTGCATAAGGAGTCTTGATGGCTGTTCTAGCTTTCCAGATGTTTTATAATTCATTTAATTTCCTTAAAGGTTTTTTCCCTTTCTCGTTTTTATTTTGTATATTACTATACTCACTTTTCCATCATATTTATATATATATTAGCTAATAATTCATCTACTTAATTGTTAAAAGAATCATCTCTTGGATTAATTCAGTTTTGCTGTTGATATAATTAAATTATGCTTTCAGTTTTAAAAAAATTTTATCTTATATTGGAGTAGAGTTGATTTACAATGTTACGTTAGTTTCAGGTGAACAGCAAAGTGACTCAGTTATACATATACATGTATCTATTCTTTTTCAAATTATTTTCCCATTTAGGTTATTACAGAATATTGAGCAGTTCCCTGTGGTATACAGTAAGTCCTTATTGTTTATCTATTTTAAATATAGCAGTGTGTACATGTCAATCCCAAACTCCCAATCGATCCCTCTCCCCCACCCTTCTCCCCAGTAACCATGAGTTCATTCTTTAAGTCTATGAGTCTGTTTCTGTTTTGTAAATAAGTTCATTTGTATCATTTTTTTTAGATTCACCATATAAGCAATATCATATATTTGTCTTTCTCTGTCTGACTTACTTCACTTAGTATGATAATCTCCATGTCCATCCATGTTGCTGTAAATGGCATTATTTCATTCTTTTTAATGGCTGAGTAATATTCCACTGTATATATGTACCACATCATCCTTATCCATTCATCTGTTGATGCACATTTAGGTTGCTTCCATGTCCTGGCTATTGTAAATAGTGCTGTGATGAACACTGGGGTGCATGTATACTTTCAAACCAAGTTTTTCTCCAGATATATGCCCAGGAGTGGGATTGCTAGCTCTATATGGTAGCTGTATTTTTAGTTTTTTAAGGAACCTCCATACTGTTTTCCATAGTGGCTGTACCAATTTACATCCCAGCAACAGTGTAGGAGGGTTCCCTTTTCTCCACACCCTCTCCAGCATTTATTGTTTGTAGATTTTTTGATAATGGCCCTTCTGACAGTTATGAGGTAATATTTCATTGTAGTTTTGGTTTGTATTTCTCTAATAATTAGTGATGTCGAGCATCTTCTCATGTGCCTCTTGGCCATCTGTATGTCTCCTTTGGAGGAATGTCTATTTAGGTCTTCTGCCCATCTTTTGATTGGGTTGTTTGGGTTTTTTGATATTGAGCTGTTTGAGCTGTTTGTAACTTTGGAAATTAATCCCTTGTCTGTTGCATTGTTTGCAAATATTTTCTCCCCTTTCATAGGTTGTCTGTTCATTTTGTTTATGGTTTCCTTTGCTGTGCAAAAGCTTCTGAGTTTAATTAGGTTCCATTTGTTTATTTTTGTTTTTATTTCCATTACTCTGGAAGATGGCAACTGTATGCCAATAAAGTGGACAATGTGAAAGAAATGGACAAATTCTTACAAAGGCATAATCGCCCAAGACTGAAGCAGGAAGAAATAGAAAATATGAACAGACCAGTCACAAGAACTGGAATTGAAAGTGTGATTAAAAAACTCACAACAAACAAAAGTCCAGGACCAGATGGCTTCACAGGTGAATACTATCAAACATTTAGAGAAGAGTTAACACCGATTTTTCTGAAACTATTCCAAAAATTTGCAGGGGAAGGAACACTCCCAAACTCATTCTATGAGGCTGCCATCACCCTGATAACAAAATCAGACAAAGATACCACAAAAAAGGAAAATTACAGGCCAATATGATGAACACAGATGCAAAAATCCTCAATAAAATACTAGCAATTCGAATCCAACAACACATAGAAAGGATCGTACACTGTGATCAAGTGGGATTTATCCCAGGATGCAAGGATTTTTCAACATCTGCAAACCAATCAGTGTGATGCGCCACCTCAGCAAAGTGAAGAATAAAAACCATGTGATCATCTCAATAGATGCAGAAAAGGCTTTCGACAAAATTCAACACACATTTATGATAAAAACTCTCCAGAAACTGGGCATAGAGGGAATCTACCTCAACATAATAAAGGCCATATTTGACAAACCTCCAGCTAACATCATACCCAATGGTGAAAAGCTGAAAGCATTTCCTCTAAGATCAGGAAAAAGACAAGGATGTCCACTCTCACCACTTTTATTCAACATAGTTTTGGAAGTCCTAGCCATGGAAATCAGAGAAGAAAAAAGAAATAAAAGGAATCCAAATTGGAAAAGAAGAAGTAAAACTGTCACTGTTTGCAGATGACTTGATACCATATATAGAAAATCCTAAAAATGCTAGCAGAAAACTACTAGAGCTCATCAATGAATTCGGTATCACGGCAGGATACAAAATTAATACACAAAAATCTGTTGCATTCCTACACACTGACAATGAAATATCAGAAAGAGAAATTAAGGAAACAATCCCATTTACCATCACATCACAAAGAATAAAATACCTAGGAATAATCCTATCTAAGGAGGCAAAAGACCTGTACTCTGAAAACTACAAGACGCTGATGAAAGAAGTCAAAGACGACACAAACAGATGGAAGGATATATACCATGTTCTTGGATAGGCAGAATCAATGTTGTCAAAATGAGTATACTACCCAAGGCAATCTACAGATTCAATGCAATTCCTATCAAATTACCAATGACATTTTTCACAGAACTAGAACAAAAAAAGCTTAAAATTTGTGTGAGACACAGAAGACTCTGAATAGCCAAAGAATCTTGAGAAAGAAAAATGGAGCTGGAGGAATCAGGCTCCCTGACTTCAGACTATACTACAAAGCTACAGTCATCAAAACAGTATGGTACTGGCACAAAAAACAGAAATATAGATCAATGGAACAGGATAGAAAGGCCAGAGATGAACCCATGCACCTATGGTCAATTAATCTATGACAAAGGAGGCAAGACTATACAATGGAGGAAAGACAGTCTTTTCAATAAATGATGCTGGGAAAACTGGATAGCTACATGTAAAGAAATGAAATTAGAATGCTCTTTAACACCACACACAAAAATATGCTTTCAGTTTATAAAACAGACTTCCCTCTGCTTTGCTCAGGTTGAGTGTGTGTGCATGCGCATCTGTATATTTTTCCTGCCTATTTTAGTTGAGTACATACTTAGTTTACTTTCATTAGTTGTTACTCCATAACATAGCCATAGATTTTCCTCTAAACACCAATTATCAGCATATACATTGTCTTTTGTTTTAATTCTATAATCCAGAAATAATATTAACCTTATAGTATGAAGATAAATGCATAATAGTCACCCTTCTTCTAAATTAAAAAAAATTTTTTCATTATCTTACAATGTACTAAGTGGTACCCTATCTTTTTTCTTTATGTATATTTTTTTCTTCTAATTTCTTTTACACATTTGGTCATTAGACTTCCCACTCTACAAAAATTATGTTTCTCCTATGATTTGCCCAATTTTCTACTGATTGCACATTTAAACAGTTTTTAATGATTTAAATAATAATTAATAAAAACACTTCTAAATAATTTAAATAAATTTTAATCACTTGGAAGTAACTTGAGTTTTGGGGGAAGGGAAGGTATCTAGATGTCAGTAGATACCAGTAACTTTATTTTTAAGTCCAGTAACTTTATTAGAATTTTTGTTTGTTTCTTTGCTTTTTTGTTTGTCTTTTTTTCTGGGAGAAGGAAGGATTTATTATTACTTGCAGTAAGTAAGGAGAACACCAGGGATCTTTCCCAAAGCAGTGTCTCCCTAACAGCAAAAGTGGTGAGGTTTTAAGCTAAGGTACATGCATATTCATGAAGGGGCTTGAGCAGAGGAGAGTCAGCATAGAATTGGGGCAAATGTCAACAGAGTCCAAGCTTTAGCTGATCAAAGTGAGGAGTGTCAACATCATTCCATCCTCCACCTGGGTGGGTCCTTAGTTCCTGCAGAACTTAGTCATTTGACCAACAGGACAAATTCAGGATTCAGTCCAGAGAATAGTTACACTGCCTGGGTGAAGCACTGCTGCTGTCCAGTGCCTGGCCCGATGCCCTGGGCTCGGCAGCAGCTGGCTTGGCCATGCTGCTGCTGGGTCTGCGGGCAGCCTACCACCTACCTGGAGACACGACAGTGAGGTGGTGGCTGACAATGAGGATGACCCCAACTTCTTCAAGATGGTGGAGGGCTTCTTCCACCACAGGGCCAGCATCATGGAGGACAAGCTGGTGGAGGACCTCAAGATCCAGGAGAGTGAGGGTGCGTGGCATCCTGAGAATCACAAGCCCTGCAACCATGTGCTGAGCCTGTCCTTCCCCATCCGGTGCGACCACAGCTCCTGGGAAGTCATCAGAGGCTACTGGGCCCAGTACAACATGGATCTGTTCTGTTTTTAATAGATTTGAATCCATTTCTTCCCTTGGATACAATGCCTTTTAAAATATATAGATTTACATCTCTATTTCAGGAATGTTTTCTTAAATTATACCTTTAAATATTTTTTCTGTTTAAATTTTCTGGGCTTTTTCTGGGGGGTAGAGGGAGATACTAACAATACATATCCTTTCTTTTTCTTTGTCTTATGCATATTCTTCTTTGTCTGACTTCCATGTGTAATATCTTCCCTAAAATAAATTGTAACATTTTCAAAAAATCTAATTTTGCTGATTAGTCTCAAGCCTGTCATGCATATTCTTCACTCTTTTCTGTGAATCTCTCTCTCTCTTGCTTCATCTGTATCTTTTTAATCCCTATTTTTTCTTCTCCTTTTCTTCTCCATTTCTTTCCTCACCTCTGTTAATTTATTCTTTGTCTTTTTAGTTCATTTTTTAACTCTTTCATCCAGGCTTTGCAATCTTATTTCAAAGAGCTCATTTTTTCATGAATTCATTTGTGTGTGGAGAACATCTTAGTTACAGTTTGACCTGCCTGTGGCAACCGTTTTCAAAGGTCTGATCTTCATCTCCTTCTCTTTGGGTCATTTTTAATTACTGCTTTTTCCTGTGGTATGTTTGCACAGATCCAATAGTGACTGGTGTTGACTGTGACTGTTCACTTCTACATAACGGAATTCATCTTTGCATGAGGGGAGCCCTTCCCCAGTGATTGTTCATTAGGGCTGGGCAGGGGCTGGGGATGAGCCTGAGTAGGAGGCTCCTCCGGTTCTCATCTTTGCCAAGGAACACTGTCACTGCCACTCAGCCATGTGATGATGACTGCTCTGAGATGCAGACGATCTCTCTGGATCTCTGGGAATCCACCACTAGAATGCACTTTTCACTGGAGCACCTAATTCATCTTCCTTTTTCACTGTGCATCTAGCCCCAGTGTGGATCTGCGTGGCTCCAGGTCTGAGAGCCACCAACAGATCCTACTATATTCAGGTAATGGTGAAACAAACATAATAGGATATGATTCACAGTCCAAAGAGGAAGACATGCATATAAATAAAGAATTATAGCAATTTTTATATTTTTGGCACATTCCCTTTATTGGATATGTGATTTGCAAATATTTTTCCCATTCTGTGGCTGTCCTTTCATTCTCTTAATTCACTGAGGGGGACGTGGGAAATACTCAGTGCCTGTTGGTTCCCTCCCGTCCCTTTGTATGCACAGAATAGGTTACAGGTTAACAACTCTTTCCATGCACATTTTTTAAACTTAATCCTCATAAAAACCAGAAGCACTCCTAATTCAATTATACCCATGGAGTCTGTGGCTCAGATAAATGAGATGATCCAACAGAACCTTCCTTGCTGGAGAAATAGCAGGCGGGGTCCCCACCCAGCCTCCCACCTCCACATCCACTCCCAGCACCCGCGTCCATCCCACCAGGGGCTTCTATGAAGGCCTCTCACCTTTCTACACGTGAGTTCATTGGGAAAGCACTTTTGGGTGTACAATCTCATCTATTCTCACCAAGATGTCCACTGGCAGACGAATGGATAAAGAAGATGTGGCACATATATACAATGGAATATTACTCAGCCATAAAAAGAAAAGAAATTGAGTTATTTGTAGTGAGGTGGATGGACCTAGAGTCTGTCATACAGAGTGAAGTAAGTCAGAGAGAAAAACAAATACCATATGTTAACACATATATATGGAATCTAAAAAAAAAAAAAAAAAGGTTCTGAAGAACCTAGGGGCAGGACAGGAATAAAGATGCAGACGTAGAGAACGGACTTGAGGACATGGGGAGGGGGAAGGGTAAGCTGGGATGAAGTGAGAGAGTAACATTGACATATATACACTACCAAATGCAAAATAACTAGCTAGTGGGAAGCAGCCATATAGCACAGGGAGATCAGCTCGGTGCTTTGTGACCACCTAGAGGGATGGGATAGGGAGGGTGGGAGGGAGACGCAAGAAGGCGGAGATATGGGAATATATGTATACATATAGCTGATTCACTTTGTTATACAGCAGAAAGTAAACACAACACTGTAAAGCAATTATACTCCAATAAAGATGTTAAAAAAATTTTTTTATATGAAAGCTAGATGTTTTAAAATTTACATGGGCAAAGGATCAAGGTTTTCTGTGTGTTTTGTTTCCTCATTAATTAGTGCAAGGTCAACAATGGCCTCTGACAGCTGAACCCAGACAAGCTGTCTCTGCTGGCACACCCTGGCTCCCCGCAGAGTGAAGCAGCATGGCTCAGCCTGGGGAAAACGGCGGGACAGGCTCTAGCCAGACTAACCAAGAGAAATACCATTCATGCTACAGGTGGAAAAGAAAGTTTTCCAGTTGCCACATTTTAAAAAGTAAAGATAAAATTTATTTTGTAATATATTTTCTTTATTATATCTAAAACATTGTCACTTCAACATATGTTCAAGTGTAAAAGTTATGGATGAGATATTTTACACTCTTAACTTTCATACTAAGTGTCCGATATCCAGTGAGTATCTTACACTTTTGACACATCTGCATTTGGACTAGCCACACTTCCAGTATCAAGAGCCTCCTGTGGCTAGTGGCTACCTCACTGGACAGCTAGTCAGCAGAGTTCCCCGTGTGCATAGTGAAGAGGGCCCCTTACCTGCCTCCACCTGACCTGAGGGATGCCATAAAGACTTCTTAATTACTGTCGTTATTATAATTATCATTTATGGAACATTCACCATGTGCCAAGGATTTGTGTGTGTCTGTGTATATATAAATACACACACGCTCAGACCCTAACAGAGCCTGATGTATCATGGTCCCACCTTACGAAGGCTCGAAGAAGGTTAAGTAACTTTCCCAAAGGCACGTGGACTATGGAGGCTGGGTCAGCTGACTCCAGAGCCTATGCATTTCCCCACCCACACACTCACATGTATTGCTCTCTGTCTGTGTGTCCTACTCCAGCAGTAGAAAACCACTCATTTTTGTTGTGAGGACACCTCATTCTTCCAGCACCTGGGAGGCAGCTCTAGCTTACGTCCCAGCTGAAGTCCTGTGGCTGTTTCTATGGGGGGTCAGTTTAACAACCCTCAGGGCAGGCACCCACAGAAGTGGAGTCAGAAGGGAAGGCTGCAGTGCGGGCGGAGCCAAGGTCTTCCCTTGGACAGCATCACAGTGTGTGGCCCCTGTTTGGTTGCCTTGAACACCTGCCATATCTGATTCCATGACACCCTGTGACTGAGGTCCATAAACCCTTGACATAACCCTTTGTGGAATCAGTTAGTCACCTCCTCAACAAGAGTAACGAGGTGGCCGGAGGCCACATGGCAGGTGAGGCCCACCCCAACTAGAGCGAGCTGCGAGGTTGAAGAGAGAGGGCGACCAGATGGGCTCCCGAGGAAGGAAGGGCTTTCTGTGATACCTGCATGACTTGGACAGCAAAATCCCGATCATGCCAGAGAACTGGAAACAGAGGTGAGTCAGGTTGAGCACCAGGAAGACCAGCTGGGGGAGGCAACACAAACCAACCAGATGAACAAAAATGCTGGTAAATTGTTTCTTAAGGTCTAAGCGCCACAGGCCCTTGGGGCGGTTTGGATGCATCCAGCACGGAAATCCCACCCGGTGCCCGGTGTGATGGACACAAATGAGTTCGACGTGGGCCCTGCACTCCTCGAAACCCTGGAGTGTGAATATCACTCTCCTGCCTATCAGGTCTCCTAACCTCCATGCCAGGCCCTCCCAGTGCTTCCTCAAGATGCTCAAAAGAATGTTTTCATGTATTTGTGAAATTTATGAAATATGAAATATGTATTATGTTTCCTTGGACAAGTAAAAAACCTTTAAAAGCTCCTGTATAAGGAATTTCCTTCAAGTTCTGCTTATGGTTATCTCGCCATTGATGAGTTACCCATTCGTCCATGCCTTCACTTATTCATGCCTTCATTCATTCAGAAGAACAAGGGGAAGAAGAGGATGCTCAGTAACATTGGGAAATAACCTCTTTGAGCCAAGTCGGCCTTGCAGAGCTCCTGTGGACCCTCTGAGTTGACGCTTTTAAGCTAAAAAGGTCCTCTTTTGGGGGATTCCCCCTTCCCTCCCTCTGGGGAGTAGTGCTGGCACACACTAACGTTCATTTCAAAGCAAAGAAAGAGTGAGCATGCAGTGAGTGCCGACTGCGTATCAGGCACTACGTCCCCGTGACTGGAAGAATGGTAATCACTGCTTCACAGAAGACTGACACGAGGTAGCGTGTGTCGAAAGCACTCTGTGAACCACAACCACACGGTGAGCACTAATCTCACACCCCACCTTCCTGCCTCCACGCCCCCAGCCCATCACAAAGTGCTTTGTGGCTCTTGGATGGTCACGCGCCCAAACTCAGATTAGGTCATGAACTTTTGGGGGGCCATTTTTTAAAAAAATTACAGATGTGTGTGTTTTTAAAATTTTATTTTTGGCTGAGCTGGGTCTTCGTTGCTGCGCACGGGCTTTCTCTAGCTGCGGTGAGTGGGGGCTACTCTTCGTTGCGCTGCGCGGGCTTCTCATTGTGATGGCTTCTCTTGTTGCAGAGCACGGGCTCTAGGCACGTGGGCTTCAGTAGTTGTGGCACGTGGGCTCAGTAGTTGTGGCACGTGGGCTTAGTTGTGGCACGTGGGCTCAGTAGTTGTGGCGCACAGGCTTAGTTGCTCCGTGGCATGTGGGATCTTCCCAGACCAGGGCTTGAACCCATGTTCCCTGCATTGGCAGGTGGATTCTTAACTACTGTGCCACCAGGGAAGCCCACCAGGGGGGCCTTACACACTCCTTCCCGTCTTCTTCTGGAGTCATATGCACTGTGCCCCGTGGGCCCACTATCAGAAGCTGCAAGTGTCATCAGAGAAAAGTTCATTTTGGGTGGTTAATGTGAGGTATTGGATAGCACCACTGTGTGCCAAGCCACACTGGAGTCTGGGACAGAAGGAAAAACCAGTAGCACTGACCCTGTCTTTGCTTAAAATTTTGATGTTTTGTCCACCACGAATTTTTTGGCATGAATTTTGATTTTTTATTTTGCACTAGAATATTACTTATCTTGAGGACAGTTTTTGGTACCCGAGGGGAGTGTAGCACCTGGAAGCAGCCCATTCTCCCGTCCTTCACTTCCCTTTGTGCTCACACACAGGCACAGCTCTGAGGCTCCATTCACAACCCCAACATGGACTGTGTCATTCAACTGTCTCTAGAGTCTAAAACCTCACAGCATTTCCTCTCTTCACTCCCAAGGCAAAGCATGCTTGACCTGGAGTGTCAGCTGGTCTGAGATCTTCATAGCAGAAAAGTGAAATATAGGCAAAAGGCAGCAAAGTTCCTGAGGAAAAGTTCAGAATGATTTCTGGTACTTTCCATTGCTCAAGGAAACTACAGGAATACATTCCATCTTACCAAGACCCATTGTGTTAAAGGCGTGTGCTCCTTCACCCCCTGCCCCCTGCCAGCTCATATGTTGAAGCCTTAACCCTCAGTGTGGTTGTTTTTGGAGATGGGCCCTCTCAGGAAGTAACTAAGGTTAAATGCGTTCATAAGGGTGAGGTCCCAACGATGGAATTAGGGTTCTTATAAGAAGAGGAAGAGATACCAGACACACCAGAGATCCCTCTCGCCACCACGTGAGGACACAGTAAGGCGGCTGTCTGCAAGCCAGGAAGGGAGCTCTCACCAGCACCCGACCACGCCATCACCTGCATCTCAGATTTCCAGCCTCCAGAACTGTGGAAAATCAGTGTTTGCCATTTAAGTCCCCTAGAGTACGGTATTTCATTATGGCAGCCTGAGCTAAGATCCAGCTGCGGATAAGGCATGAGGCCTGGATGGAGGAGGGTGCCCAGCCCTGGGTGAAGCTCCTGTGTTCCATGAGTGGTCCAAGTGCCCAATGAACTCACCTCTGGAAGCAGGATGTGGTACAGTGGGGCTGAGTCACTGCAGAAGATGGTGACTGACTCCAGCAGGGAGGAGAGGGTGAGACCCCCAGTGGGGAGCACCTCAGCGCTCAGGGACACGCTTGAGAAGAGCTGGGTTGGAGGGCTGTAGAGGGTAAAGTGCACGGACACAGCCCTGGTGCTGTGGTCTATCCAACCACTGGCCCTGGGGCCGGTCAGGGCTGCACGTGCAGCAGGCCTGCAAAGTGGTGCAAGTCATAGGGACCCTAGCAGCACCCCGTCCCAGGCTCCACACCCAGACGCCGGATGCAACTCCTGGGCTCACAGAGCTGGACAGATGGCCCTTCTGCGTCTTCCGACCCCTTCAACAGTTCATTGTCCCTCTCTCCTTGCCTGGGACCCCCAGGCAGAGGGAATCTTGCAGAGAGGAGGGCTGCCATTTCCCATAGGTACAACTCAGGGAGAAATACCTCATCTGTCACCACAAGGATTCTAGAATATTCATTTTTCTTTTTTGGCAATGGACTCCATCATTGGAAACAAGCTACCTTTTACCAATCCGTACTTATTAACAATTAAATCATTTCTTTGTTGTTGCTGTTGTTGTTATTAGTATTACTCAGAGGCAGGCATTACTGTAACTGCCACAGAGCTCCCTGTCAGTCTCAGACAATCTGTCACCACTGGTGTTAGCACGATACCAGGGAGGTGGTGGCAGGGGCAGTGCGACTGGTGGGACAGGCCAGGCTGGCCGACTGCAGTCTGTGACTGCAACATGGGTGGCTTGAGCCTCCGCCCCTCATCTGCACGATGCAGTAGGTTAGCCCTCCTTCATAGAGGTGCTCAAGGACCAAATGAGGCCGTATAAACACCCTGCTTAGCAGAGAACAAGCGTCCTTTAGGTTCTATAAGCTCCAGACCTTCTAGCAACCTGGAAGGAAGTGTTGGCTTGTGATTTCTCATGCACTTAGAGGCTGCAGGGCTGAGTTTGCCCTCTACTTCTGTCACGGCCTAACCGCATGGCCCCGGGGAAGTGACTCTGTCATTGCACAGTAAGAACCACCTTGTTCTGGCCCTGGCAAGCTGCTCTCAGTGCAGACCTGCTGCACCCAGGCAGCCGTACTAGAGTGGACAAGTGTGGACGAAGCTGACCCTCTGAATCACACTGACCTTGTGCTGCCCAGGCCGAGCTCTCCTCCTGGGAGCCCCTGGGGCCACCTGGGGCCACTCTTTGGATCTCTGGGTCTATCACAGAGGGGGTTTCAGGGCCTCCATCTTTGGGGCCACATGTAGGGAAAGAGTCTTCCACAAGCTCTGAAAATGCGCTGGGAAGATGAGGAAGAAACCACCAATCAGAAGAAGAATCAGATGCACATTTCAAAGTTGGCCTTGCACCTGGGGGTTTCCAAGCCTGGCTGCACATGGGCACATACGCTGTCCTGACACAGGGCCCTCTGCTCCCTCAATGCCCCCTCGTGGTCCCCAGGCTCTAGCTTGAGCAGTAGAAGGCTGCACCTAAGTCGTCCACCAGTCTGGCCTTGGCCATCAGATTGATTTCCATTACAGGATGAGGCAGGTAAGTGCCCATCTTCACTCACACCCTCCCACTAGAAAAAGATATGTGATATTCTAGTTTTAGATATTTTCGATAGAAATATTCTGGTTTTGCACAGAATGCCAGGTTTCTAAGAGGCCAAACAACGAGTGGACTGAGTGAACTTGCAGCAGAATGCCAGGATAGGAAGAGGGTCCAGGAGGGAGCTGGCAGAGAAGGAAATGAAGGTAGAGGCCCACACTCTCCAAACCCCGGGGGTTGACATTTTCAAACCACAGCCAGACTCTCAGACATGAGTAAAATGGTCTTTTGGTTTCCTGCCTGAATGTCTCCTAGATGTTTCTAACTTAATGTATTTTTAGAAATAAGAAGAAAAGGGGAGCGTCTTACCTCACATAAACTATCAGGAGTAACTTTTAGCTGTTTAATGACCAAATGGCCTAGGAGGTGGTGCTTTCCTCCAAGAGCTCTGGGCTGGAAGAAGAACAATGAAGATGCCTGGACGCACAACATACCTGGAGCACCATAGTCCAGCCATGGGTGAGCTCTGGATCCCCTCAGGTACCAAATCAGAGGTCAGAACTTTACTTTCTTCTTGAAAACATTCTAAAGGTTTAGCCAGCATTCTAAGAAAGATAGCAGCTAACCTTCCCAGGCCTTGTAGCAAATCAGAATGATCCATTATTATCTTTTTCTAAAGTTTCTCCAGTGTCATCCCTGTAACCGCACAGAATACAACAAATGTAGAATTAGCAACACAACGTTTGAGGAATTCAGGACGAAGAATTTAATTGTTTTTTAAAGGTGGAAAATAAGAAGTAAGCAAAGTATACGGTTATGACTCAAAATGCACATCCACTGGTAACCTGGCTTCAGAAGGGCAGGACAAGCCTTGCCTCGCGGCTTCCGGATGGTCCCATCTTAGCTTTCGCTCCTTCTTGCTCCAGAGGTGTCCCTGTGCCTCCGTGTCACAGCGCTTTGC
Source organism: Monodon monoceros (assembly GCF_005190385.1). Taxonomy (NCBI): domain Eukaryota; kingdom Metazoa; phylum Chordata; class Mammalia; order Artiodactyla; family Monodontidae; genus Monodon; species Monodon monoceros. The sequence goes on along the minus strand of NW_021703776.1, from coordinate 6,772,146 downwards.
TTACTGAACCAGCCTTCCATCCCCATGGGCCTACGAGCTCCTACGGACCAGCCATGCCCCTGCGTCCAGCTCTGGCCTGGCAAACAAGGGGTCTGAAGAAGCTGGTGTGGCTAAAGGGGGTGTGAGAGGAGGGGGCAGAGGTGTGAGGGGCAGAGAAGAGAATAGGACGCTCTGGGGACAGCCGCGGGCCTTACGACCTACAGATCGTTCAAGAACGTGCGCAGTGTTACAGGTCAGGTGTCTGTGGCTATTTCACCCCACTGTGACACCACCACTGTGAAGGGCAGATGGACGCCCACCTGAGCACCCGGCACGCTGGCTGTTGAGAGGCCTCCCCAGTACAGGCCTTCCAGCATCGTGGTCAGGCTCCAGTCCCACCAGCCATCCAAGCTTCTCGGGCCACTGAAGGAGTGCCTGGCACTTCTTAGAGCGAGAACAGAAACAAAGAATTATTTTTCTAACATAAAGTTGTGGGTATCCCTCACTTTTCACAAGTTCACTTTATGCCACCTCACTTTTAAGAAAGACGTACCTTCGTACCTGTGTTTGCTAACTGAAAGACATTCAAAGAGGAATTTTACTTTCACAAGAAAAGGTGAAACACAAGAACAGCATTCAGGCTTTGTACGTAGCAGTCATTATGGACGCGGCGCGGACTCCAGTCAGGGAAAGGGGCACCTCTGAGCTGCTTCCTGGGAAACGTGCTCAGCATCTCAGCATCAAGCTGCCATGGCTTTGAACCGTCTATGGTTTATCTCTATTTATTTTGTGCATCTGTTAGCAAGGCTTGTCCTAAGGTAATTGCTTCTTCACTTCACAGTATTTCAGCTTAACAAAGGCTTTCATAGGAACGTTCTACTCTCAGGACAGCAGGGGTCACCTGTACTCGTTAGGAATGAAACCAAAGCCATCTGCAGTGGGGAGTGCCCCCTAGCGGCAGGTGAGGAGACAGAATAGTGGAGAAAGCACTCATTCACGTGCTCACTCATTCACTCCACAAACGTTACAGCGCCACAACTATGTGCAGGGCACTCTTCTGGGCACGGGAAACAACAGCAAATAAAATAAATCAGCAAAACAGATATTGTGTTAGTGATAAAGGTTAAGGAGAGAAAACTAAGCAAACTAGACAGGCAGAAAGTGGGGGGGCGGGGACAGGTGGAAATTTTTCTCTAAGTGGCCACAGAACACTTCAATACAAGGTGACGGTTCAGCAAAGCCCTGAGGGCAATGAGGGGTCAGCCACATGGCGGCTGCGCAAGGGCGTTCCAGGCGGAGGAGAAGGGGAGGCAAAGCCCTGGATGGGTGTGTGCCTGGGAGGTTAAGGGACGGTGTGAAAGCCAGTGTGGCTGGTGCAGAGCATGCGTTGGGAGAGGAACAGAAGAGGGAGGCTGGGACCATGGGTAGAGATGCCATCCTTCCTCTGTGTTACTGCCTCCTGGGCCTGGCACTTAGCCTTTCCACAAAGACAAAAAAGCCAAAACAACAGCAAACCCTTGCTTCCCAGGATGGCTGTGAGCGTTAGATGAAAAAGCACAGACCAAGTGCTGTATTGGCACACAGTAGGGAGCCAACAAATGTTAGTGTGTTTTCTTTCCATCAACTTATTACACTTGTTAGGTATCTGTTTCACTCGCCAACAAGGAACTGATTTAAGGGAGCAATGAAATCATTTCAAACTGTCAAAACCGATCATCGTTAGCTCGCTCAGACAACGCAATAAAGCTGCATGCATGGGCCAGAGCCGCTCACAGCAGCATCAGGGGCAGACATTTGACCCTGAGTTGCAGCCAAAGGGAAAGGAAAAAGTTAAATTTCCTCAGAGAGAAAAAAGTACTTCTCGCCTGGCTCTTAAAATCTTTCCTACGTGCGGCTTCGCAATAAGGGGCACTGAGTAAAGTCAGAGGTGACGAACTCAGAACATACCCACAGCAAACAGAGATGGGTCTGATGTGGCTGCTTCACCCAGATCTCTCTCCGTGAACAGGGGGACCAAAATATGCTTCCTTTTCCTTACAGAGAGGCTACCACCCATCTCTTCCTGGCCTTGATCTTTCATTTGTTTATACATTTTAAGAGTCTAATCTCTGCAGGCCCTTCATCGGGTGCTGGGTATCACTTCTCTATACTGATTGCAACCTTGGTCAAACCATGTCAAACGCAGGGTGAGCTGGGGACCTGCAGGAACATTAGAGGCGGGGTCAGGAAAGTGAGGCACTCGGGAAGGAGACAGCTGGGGCAGGGTGGAGGGGCTGATGAAGAGCGAAGGAAGCAGACACAGTCATGTGAGCATGCACAAATGCAGTCAGGGAAAGGCTAAGAAGGGAAGAAACAGAGAGGCAAAGAGAGTGGGAGCGAAAGAGGAGAGAGGGGAGAGGGGAGATGCTGGCCAGTTCTCTACACAGTCCTAATGAGCTGCTCTGGAGTATTTGACAGACCAACTGTACATTTATAGATTATATGCTCCATATTCTGCATTAAAAATTAGAGAGATATAGACCTTTAGTCTTTAAAGCCACGTTGGGTTTGCACAGCTTGGGGGAAATATTACTACTTTCTGACACTCGTTCCCTATTGGGGTGACATTAAGGAAAAGTAAAGAAAGACGTGAATGTGACCCAGACATAAACGTCCCACACCCAGACTGTACACATCTCATGCCTCCTTCTTGATGTGCTCGGAGAGCAGGAAGTGAACCGAACAATCCAAGAACGTTCCCACTCTGTATTAATTGGAGCAATTATATAGGACAGACCTCCAAAGCTAGCTAAACAGCACAAAGGATAAAATCAGCCATTATTTTCCACTTACGGCACGTGGGTAGAGTGACTATTTTGTGTATCAGTGGTGATTTTTGTTTTACTTGGAATTCCATGGAAAACTTATTGAGTTCATAAAGACTTTAAATAAAACTCAAATATGATGGAATCCAGTAACATGATAATTTTTTGTTGAGACACAACAAATCAAGCAGGCCAACTGCCTCACCTTACAGATGAAGATACTAAGGTCCAGAGTCAAAGGACTTGCCCAAGGTCACCTGGTGACCCAAAGAGAGCTAGAAACCCGGCTCCTGAATGCAACTTAATCCATTTCCCTACTGCGCTTTAGCTCTTCGCCCTGGGATGCTAACAAACGCTAAGCTTTGGTAAGGAGCCGTGGGTGTGTCAGGATCTGACAGTGGAACATTCTGTTACAGTATATCCTATGATATCCTGTCATAGATATCCCTGCCCAGGGGACAGAGTGTCCAGAGAGAGCGAGTTTTTGCATCCTTGTAGGAACCACTGATCTATGCAAACCCACCAGGCCAGCGTGTGAGCCAGTAACCCAAGGACATCAACTGCTCTGTACACGAGACAACACACAAATATTATCTCAGCTGTGATATTTCTGATTTATCAAGAGGCAAGAATTCATATAAGAAATATGTCAAGTAATGCTGCCATGAAATGTGAGGTAAAAAGTAAACTAGCAAAGCCAGAAATTTCTCAGGGGTGGAGTTCCATTTCCAGAGAGAACCACCCCAATGGTTACTTTGTTTTGTACACAGCGCCACCTGCCAGCACAAACTGTGAGCCTGCACAGGTAGGAGAGCTGAAAAGTGGGTCGTGAATGGAAATAACTGCTGGTTTTGCAAATAGGGAGACAGAGAATACCGCTTCGTTTCACTTCTAGAATGTTTGCCAGTAACAAGCTGGATTAATGAGTTATGGAGAGTCCAGACTCATGAACTGAGACACCCAGGTCCTACTTGCTGGTGGGTCCTAAATCTACCTTCACTCTCCATTATCTGGGTAGGCATCAATTACCCTCTCTCCTGTGGAAGATAAAAATAAATACGTCTTTAAATAATCGATAATATTAAATAGGTTTGCCAGCCACTGACCCCTCCCAAAAATAATTCAACAAAAATAATTTACATCATAATAAATTACTTAGCCAAAGGCAATGCATTCACAGAAAAGCTGCACGAATGTGGTTTTAAATATTCTCTAGAGAAAGTAAAACTTGGAAGACATCATTTGATTTTCTGCCACTGAAAACGTAGTAAAGAATCAATATGAATTCGTATCACGCACTTCAGAATTCAAAGCCAAATTGCTTAAAAGAACTTTCAAATGAATACTTTAGGCAGGTGAACATAAAGTCTGAGCACTGATTTAATAACAACTCTCAGTAAAAAGGAACACCAAGTTAAATGTACACCTTGATTATAACTTGCATCCCAATTTCAGAAACTTTGAAACGTGGAGAAGGAATAGGAACAACAAACGCTGTCAGTGGCTGCCTTGGGTGGTACATTATGGAAATTTTTCTGCTTCCTATTTTTCAGTTCTTCCATGTTTACCTAGGAAGAACATTGGTACTTCTAAAAGTAAGAAGAAACAAATGAACATTAGAGAAAATACACTAGGGGGTATTACATTGGAAACTGGGCGTCATTGATTGTGGACTGCAACAATGTCCTTTCACTGAACAGCTCAGATGTCTTCAGCAAAAAAATAAATGGTCATACTCTGGTTTTGGTGCAGTTTCTCACCTGCCAGACTTTGAAGGCCTTGAAATATCATTGTCTCCCTATTTATTAAAACAAGGTGCTACGGACACACCCAAGGACTGCAAATGCAGGCCTCCCATCAACAGTGGGGAAAATCATGCCCCCAAGTCAATTTCAAACCCTCTCCATATTTCATATGTGGGAAGAGTTTTCTCCAGGCCTCAGTCTTGCAAAAAGGCCCCTCCCTCACTTGGCCTTTAAAAATGCTTCGATAAAACCGCTCAGGGAGTTCAGGGTTTAGAGGGGCATGAGCCACCTGTTCTCCTGGCTCAGCCTTGCAATAAACCTTTCCCTGCTCTGAACTCCCACGTTTTCGTTTGTTTGGCCTCACTATCTATCAGGCACATGAAACTTGCACTCGGTAAAATCATCAGCCAACAGATTACCTTTTCCTTTCAAATATGTGAGCTTTTAATTTCTTTTTCTTGCCTATTGCACTGGCAGGAGCTTCCAATATGATGTTCAGTAGGAGTGGTGAGAGAGGATCTCCTTGCTTTGTTTCTGATCTTAAAAAGCACTCTGGACCAGTCCCTCCCGTCAGGAAGCTTGCACAAGCCTCTTAGATAGCCTCTTCCACCAGAGGGCAGACAGCGGAAGCGAGAAGAGCTATAATCCTGCAGCCTGTGGAACAAAAACCACATTCACAGAAAGACAGACAAGATGAAAAGGCAGAGGGCTATGTACCAGATGAAGGAACAAGATAACACCCCAGAAAAACAACTAAATGAAGTGGAGATAGGCAACCTTCCAGAAAAAGAATTCAGAGTAATGATAGTGAAGATGATCCAGGACATTGAAAAAAGAATGGAGGCAAAGATCGAGAAGATGCAAGAAATGTTTAACAAAGATCTAGAAGAATAAAGAACAAACAAACAGGTGAACAATACAATAACTGAAATGAAAAATACAATAGAAGGAATAAATAGCAGAGTAACTGAGGCAGAAGAACGGATAAGTGACCTGGAAGACAGAATGGTGGAATTCACTGCTGCGGAACAGAATAAAGAAAAAAGAATGAAAAGAAATGAAGACAGCCTAAGAGACCTCTGGGATAACATAAAACGCAATAACATTCACATTATAGGGGTTCCAGAAGGAGAAGAGAAAGAGAAAGGACCTGAGAAAATATTTGAAGAGATTATAGTAGAAAACTTCCCTAACTTGGAATAGGAAATAGCCACCGAAGTCCAGGAAGTGCAAAGAGTCCCATACAGGATAAACCCAAGGAGAAACACATAGTAATTAAATTGGCAAAAATTAAACACAAAGAAAAATTATTGAAAGCAGCAAGGGAAAAATGACAAATAACATACAAGGGAACTCCCATAAGGTTAAGAGCTGATCTTTCAGCAGAAACTCTGCAAGTCAGAAGGGAGTGGCAGAATATATTTAAAGTGATGAAACGGAATAACCTACAACCAAGATTACTCTACCCGGCAAGAATCTCATTCAGATTCGATGGAGAAATCAGAAGCTTTACAGACAAGCAAAAGCTAAGAGAATTCAGCACCACCAAACCAGCTCTACAACAAATGCTAACGGAACTTCTCTAAGTGGGAAACACAAGAGAAGAAAAGGACCTACAAAAACAAACCCACAACAATTAAGAAAATGGTAATAGGAACATACATATCTATAATTACCTTAAACGTGAATGGATTAAATGCTCCAACCAAAAGACACAGGCTCGCTGAATGAATACAAAAACAAGACCCATATATATGCTGTCTACAAGAGACCCCCTTCAGAGCTAGGGACACATTCAGACTGAAAGTGAGGGGATGGAAAAAGATATTCCATGCAAATGGAAATCAAAAGAAAGCTGAAGTAGCAATACTCATATCAGATAAAATAGACTTTAAAATAAAGAATGTTACAAGAGACAAGGAAGGACACTACACAATGATCAAGGGATCAACCCAAGAAGAAGATATAACAATTAGAAATATATATACACCCAACATAGGAGCACCTCAACACGTAAGGCAACTGCTAACAGCTCTAAAAGAGGAAATCAACAGTAACACAGTAATGGCGGGGGACTTTAACACCTCACTTAAACCAATGGACAGATCATCCAAACAGAAAACTAATAAGGAAACACAAGCTTTAAATGACACAATAGACCAGATAGATTTAATTGATATTTATAGACATTGCATCCAAAAACAGCAGATTACACTTTCTCCTTAAGTGCGCACGGAACATTCTCCAGGATAGATCACATCTTGGGTCACAAATCAAGCCTCAGTAAATTTAAGAAAATTGAAATCATATCAAGAATCTTTTCTGACCACAATGCTATGAGATTAGAAATCAATTATAGGGAAAAAAATGTAAAAAGCACAAACACTTGGAGGCTAAGCAATACATTACTAAATAACCAAGAAATCACTGAAGAAATGAAAGAGGAAATCAAAAAATACCTAGAGACAAATGACAATGAAAACACGATGATCCAAAACCTACGGGATGCAGCAAAAGCAGTTCTAAGAGGGTAGTTTATAGCTATACAAGCCTACCTCAAGAAACAAGAAAAATCTCAAATAAACAATCTAACGTTACACCTAAAGGAACTAGAGAAAGAAGAACAAAAAAAACCCAAAGTTAGCAGAAGGAAAGAAGTCATAAAGATCAGAGCAGAAATAAATGAAATAGAAAGAAAGAAAACAATGGCAAAGATCAACAAAACTAAAAGCTGGTTCTTTGAGAAGATAAACAAAATTGATAAACCATTAGCCAGACTCATCAAGAAAAAGAGGGAGAGGACTCAAATCAGTAAAACTGTAAATGAAAAAGGAGAAGTTACAATGGACACCGCAGAAATACAAAGCATCCTAAAAGACTACTACAAGCAACTCTATGCCAATAAAATGGACAACCTGAAGAAATGGACAAATTCTTAGAAAGGTATAACCTTCCAAGAGTAAACCAGGAAGAAATAGAAAATATGAACAGACCAGTCACAAGTAATGAAATTAAAACTGTGATTAAAAATCTTCCAACAAACAAAAGCTCAGGAACAGATGGCTTCACAGGCAAATTCTATCAAACATTTAGAGAAGAGCTAACACCCATCCTTCTCAAACTCTTCCAAAAAACTGTGGAGGAAGGAACACTCCCAAACTCATTCTATGAGGCCACCATCACCCTGATACCAAAACCAGACAGAGATACTACAAAAAAAGAAAATTACAGACCAATATCACTGATGAAAATAGATGCAAAAATCCTCAACAAAATACTAGCAAACAGAATCCAACAACACATTAAAAGGATCATACACCATGATCAAGTGGGATTTATCCAAGGGATGCAAGGATTCTTCAATATATGCAAATCAATCAATGTGATACATCATATTAACAGACTGAAGAAAAAAAACCATATGATTATCTCAGTAGATGCAGAAAAAGCTCTGAAAAAATTCAACACCCATTTATAATAAAAACTCTCCAGAAAGTGGGCATAGAGGGGAACCTACCTCAAGATAATAAAGGCCATATACAACAAACCCACAGCAAACGTCATTCTCAATGGTGAAAGGCTGAAAGTATTTCCTCTAAGATCAGGAACAAGACAAGGATGTCCACTCTCATCACTATTACTCAACATAGTTTTGGAAGTCCTAGCCACAGCAATCAGAGAAGAAAAAGAAATAAAAGGAATCCAAATTGGAAAAGAAGAAGTAAAACTGTCACTGTTTGCAGATGACATGATACTATACATAGAGAATCCTAAAAATGCCACCAGAAAACTACTAGAGCTAATCAATGGATTTGGTAAAGTTACGGGATAAAAAATTAGTGCACAGAAATCTCTTGCATTCCTATACACTAATGATGAAAAAATCTGAAAGGGACGTTAAGGAAACACTCCCATTCACCACTGCAACAAAAAGAATAAAATACCTAGGAATAAACCTACCTAGGGAAACAAAAGACCTGTATGCAGAAAACTATAAGACACTGATGAAAGAAATTAAAGATGATACAAACAGATGGAGAGATGTACCATGTTCTTGGATTGGAAGAATGAGTATTGTGAAAATGATTATACTACCCAAAGCAATCTACAGATTCAGTGCAATCCCTATCAAATTACCAATGGCACTTTTTACAGAACTAGAACAAAAAATCTTAAGATTTGTATCAAGATACAAAAGACCCTGAATAGCCAAAGCGGTCTTGAGGGAAAAAAACGGAGCTGGAGGAATCAGACTTCCTGGCTTCAGACTACACTACAAAGCTACAGTAATCAAGACAGTATGATACTGGCACAAAAACAGAAATATAGATCAATGGAACAGGATAGAAAGCCCAGAGATAAACCCACACACCTATGGTCAACTAATCTATACAAAGGAGGCAAGGATACACAATGGAGAAAAGACAGTCTCTTCAATAAATGCTGCTGGGAAAACTGGACAGCTACATGTAAAAGAATGAAATTAGAACACTCCCTAACACCATACACAAAAAATAAACTCAAAATGGATTAGAGACCTAAATGTAAGACCGGACACTATAAAACTCTTGGAGGAAAACACAGGAAGAACACTCTTTGACATAAATCACAGCAAGATCTTTTTTGACCCACCTCCTAGAGAAATGGAAATAAAAACAAAAATAAACAAATGGGACCTAATGAAACTTCAAAGCTTTTGCAAAGCAACGGAAACTACAAACAAGACGAAAAGACAACCCTCAGAATGGGAAAAAATATTTGTAAACAAATCAACAGACAAAAGGATTAATCTCCAAGATATATAAACACCTCATGCAGCTCAATATTAAAAAAACAGACAACCCAATGCAAAAATGGGCAGAAGACCTAAATAGACATTTCTCCAAAGAAGACATACAGATGGCCAAGAAGCACATGAAAAGCTGCTCAACATCACTACTTATTAGAGAAATGCAAATCAAAACTACAGTGAGTTATCACCTCACACCAGTTAGAATGGGCATCATCAGAAAAATCTACAAACAACAAATGCTGGAGAGGGTGTGGAGAAAAGAGAACCCTCTTGTACTGTTGTTGGGAATGTAAATTGATATAGCCACTATGGAGAACAGTATGGAGGTTCCTTAAAAAACTAAAAATAGAATTACCATATGACCCAGCAATCCCACTACTGGGCATATACCCAGAGAAAACCACAATTCAAAAAGACACATGCACCCCGATGTTCATAACAGCACTAGTTACAATAGCCAGGTCACAGAAGCAACTTAATGCCCATCGACAGACAAATGGATAAAGAGGATGTGGTATATATATACAATGTAATATTACTCAGCCATAAAAAGGAACGAAATTGGGTCATTTGTTGAGACATGGATGGACCTAGAGACTGTCATACAGAGTGAAGTATGTCAGAAAGAGAAAAACAAATATTGTATATTAACTCATATATGGGGAACCTAGAAAAATGGTACAGATGAACCGGTTTGCAGGGCAGAAATTGAGACACAGACGTAGAGAACACCAAGGGGGGAAAGTGGAGGGGGGGTGGGGATGGTGGTGGGATGAATTGGGAGGCTGGGATTGACATGTAGACACTAATATGTATAAAATGGATAACTAATAAGAACTTGCTGTATAAAAAAATAAATAAAATTAAATTAAATTTTAAAAAGCACTCTGTCTCACCATTAAGTACAAGGTTAAGTGTAGGGTTTTCATAAATACGCTTTATTAGTTTAGGGAAGCTCACTTCTATTCCTAGTTTGCTGAGAGTTGGGGTTATTTTTCATGAATGAATGTCGAACCTTATCAAATGATTTTTTTCTGCATCTACTGAGATGATCATATGATTTTTCTTATTTAGTCTATTAATATGGTGAATTACGTTAACTATTTTCTTCTCATATCTCTTTTACCTTATAGGTAGCATCTACATCTCTATTTGGTTTCTTTGCAATTTATTTGCTGAGAAAACTGGTTCTTTGTGCTGTAAATTTCTCATCATCTTTCTTCCCATGGGGACCCACTGAGTATACTCTCACATGAAAAGTCACAATGACCTTCTTAAAGCACTAACAGTTCAAAGTCAGTATCAATAAAACTACTGCTGGATGTTGCATAACTAAATCACGTCTTCAGCAACCAAGCGCATTCAAGAGATGAACTTGATCATCACATGATTTGCAGTACAACTGCATATTCCTTCCTCCCTTCATTTATTCAACAAATATTTTTTCTGACCTACTGAACCCAAGTACTCATCTAGGGACTGGAGATACAGCAGTAAATCACAGCGACCAAGTCCTTGCTATCTGGACATCTATGGTAGCAAGTCAAAAAAAAAAAAAAGCAAAAAACAGGAAAATACTTACACAACCACTGTAAAGCCAGGTGCCCTGAAGAAAAATAAAGGCAGGCACTGAGAGAGAGAGATGGGATCAGAAGGGGGCTATCTTAGAGATGGTGGTCAGGGAGGTGCCCTTGCGTAGAGGCTCAGAACACAGACTTGAATGAGCTCTTTGAGGGAAATACTTTGGGAATCATCTGTGATATGGTTGGAGTGAGTAAGGTGACAGGGTGTAAATGAGATGGGGGAAATTGCCAGGGGCCCTCGGCTGTCAAAGGGAGTGCGGTGAGGGATCTCTGGAGAGACTGGTCAGGGGAGGGGCAGTCTGCTTTGTGGTCCTAAAAGCCCTTTGGAAGCAGAGAAGCAAATGAAAGCTTCCTGCATAGTCTAGGCAAGGGATGATGGCTGGACTTTGCTTGGGGAAGACTAATTTGAGACTTCAAATAAAGGTCATTGAAACAAGATATAATGATAAAATGGATAAATGTTGGGGGGTTGGAATGAACTCAACTGTCAAGGAAGAATAATTCTGTGAATGCAATGCTTTTTCCTCATTCAATATTATTTATTAAGCACCTACTGTGAATGTAAAAGCAAGTCTCTAGAACAGATGTGTATTGTAAACAGGAAAGAACACAGAGAGGCCTGAGAAATCAAAATGTTGAGGCATTTAAAGAGGACTGTCAAAGGACACACTGCAGTAAACTGGGTGAATAAATCGTTCACTGATCATCCAGCTATTCATTCCACAGATACATCATTCACTGAGGATTCATTATTCATTCATTCCATAGATGGATCATTCACTGATCATCTATCTATTCATTCAGCAAACAAGTCGTTTGCTGATTATCCATCTTTTCACTGGACAGATAAATAAATCACTCACTGACCATCCATCTGGTCATTTGATCACATACTCATGGAGCACCAAAGTGCCGGGTACTGTGATAGTTCTGGGGACACAAATATAAACTTGCTGTGGAAGCTTTCCTCAAAGAGCTCAGACAAAGAAAGAGTGGGTGAGTTTGATGAGCCACCTGCTTTAAGCATGTAGAAATAAAAACACTGGGCTGCTGGGGGAAGGGGAAGTGCTACAAGACAAGAAGGAGGGAGGCTTCTGAGAGGAAATCAAAGCTAACTGGAAAAAATGAACCTCTCCAAGATGACAGCTTGGGAAGGATGGACAAAGTTGTGGATGAGGGATGTCCCTATTGGAGGCCCAGGACTACTATCCGGTGTTTGAAGCACAGGATACCTAAAGTGCAATAGTAGATGAGCTAGAATAAAGGTTTGGGTCAGATCATGTCATGCAAAGCAGCTTAAACTTTTCCCTATCGCTCTGGGAGCTCTTGGTGGTCTTGATGCAACAGAGCAGCTTGGTAAACCTAGATTTCAGAAAAGGAAGTGGAGGTAAGGGACATGGACACAGGGGGCTCCAGGAAAGAGGTAACAGTCAGAGACTCACGGTCAGCTGACTGCCTTTCTTTGGATGCCACTGCTTCTTGGATATCCCTGGAATAAGCTTCAAAATCTATATGAAAAGCAAAATCATAATGTTTCATTTAAAACCACAGACTCCCCTGAAATTAATACCGACTCTGTCCATGGATAAGGGACATTGCCCCTGGTGTATTTCTGCACATTGCTTTATGGATTACAAAATCCCCTCAAAACAGTGTTTCACTGCATCATCACAACAGAGGGAAAGGCAGATGTCACGTCCCCAGCCCCCAAAAGGAACAGGAGTTCCAAGTGCCTGTGTGGCTTTCCAAAGACAACCCATCAGCCGGTGTGGGGACCAAGACCTGGGATTCTGCCTTTCGGGGTGCTTGCATCGTCCTTTCAGAGGACACTTCTTGCTCTTTTCTCTTAGAAGGAGAGAAAAAGACATAAGAGCATCCTGCTACAAATGTCACTGTTCCTTCCCCACAGCCCTTCTCTCCCGAAGTTTGTGGAATCCATGGAAGTCCCCTTGCCAGCTGACCCGAGACTTGGAGCCCTGCCGTGTGGTGGCACCTGCCAGGATGTGCCGGGTAAGGAAAACAATGTGGCCTGAACGCGAGCAGCAAAATCAAATGCATCACTAGGGGAGGGAAGGGGGGAGAAGACAGAGGCTGGGCCAGAACCTTTCTCACTGACAGACAAAGAACACTTCTCTTAAATCTTCAGGCACAAAAATAGTTTCTGTGCAATCTGAAAACCAGTGATAAAGGAGCCGGTTGAGAATCAGGGAAGGAGGAGGAGCAGATGTATGCAGATGCCAACTGTAGTCCAGACACTGCACACACTTTCCAGTTTAGAGATGAGGAAAGAGATGCCACGAGCATCACACATGCAGCAAGTGGTGGGTGTAGGTAAAGGCCCCTGGTTGATGTGATTCCACATCTAAAGCACCAGGATACTTCTGGTGGAGAAGCTGGGTGCTGGGGATCCCTTTTCCCAGGGAGGCCTCCTTGGGGCCGCAGCGTCACCAGCAGCGAGAACCCAGTGCACACCGGTCGTGGACTCCCTGGGGGCTGCTCCCGTGGCTGAGAGGGCAGGTGGTGAGGACAGTGTAGTAGTTATATAAGGATCTGACCTGTCTGGCTCCACGGACAGTGGACTAGACTTTGATGACTTTAAAAAGACCCCAAATCTTAAGGATCCCAGCGCTCCCTCTGCTCTGCAAAAGGGAACTTAAACATCATATTCAATTTAACATTGACACTAAACAAACTTTTAAGTATTAAACATTTGAACCAAAAAAACCCATTTGGTTTAAAAAGCCTACAGATTGCACAAGCATGCTCTGTTTTAAACAAATCCGACATAAATTTGAAAACTGTGCTTCTGAGATAAATGCCATAGAGTGGCGGTTTTCACCCGTGGCACACACACCAACAGGAAGAAGCAGACATGTGGAAGAAGGACACAGCCTTGCACAACCACTTCCCCTGGGGCCAGGCCTAGCCCAGGACCCATGTGACCTGAGAGGGGCCTGTCCAACCCTCTGCACCCCTCCCCCAGCATGGGTTACTCATGCATATTCCAGAAACAGTCTGGGAACATGGAGTTTCTCCTAATCCTTACTCATCTGTCAGTAAGTGCCTGGTATAATAATTCTAAAAATTGGTGATAGAATTTATGATAAAGGATCAATAACAAAGAAAAAATTTACAAGGAGGTAAAAAAAAATGACATCCCAATAAAGAAAGCTTTTACTTTCTTTTTTTAAAATTTACTTATTTATTTGTTTGTTTATTTATTTATTTTTGGCTGCATTGGGTCTTTGTTGCTGCACGCAGGCTTTCTCTAGTTGCAGCGAGCGGGGGCTACTCTTTGCTGCGGTGCGTGGGCTTCTCATTGTGGTGGCTTCTTTTGTTGCAGAGCACGCGCAGGCTTCAGTAGATGCGTCGCGTGGGCTCAGTAGTTGTGGCTCGCGGGCTCTAGAGCGTAGGCTCAGTAGTTGTGGCACACGGGCTTAGTTGCTCTGCAGCATGTGGGATCTTCCCGGACCAGGGCTCGAACCCGTGTCCCCTGCGTTGGCAGCCGGATTCTTATCCACTCTGCCACCAGGGGAGTCCGAGAAAGCTTTTACTCTCTACCGTGAGGGAGGGAATAAAGGTTGTGATATATTAGTCTAGGGACAATCATTCGCTTTGCTGAAACTTGAACCACTGTGTGTGTTTCCACTACAAGTCCCTCTGATACTTTCAGGACAGGCTTTGATTCAGAAAAACTCCATTCACCTCAAGAATGTGGCGACGCCTCCGCTACAAAGAAGGGCACAGTTGCCCTTTATGTGCTCGTGCCCCTTCAGCCACAGAGGCCAGCTGTACTCGGAGCTCTCCGTATGGAAGATCTGTACGGCCCCACAGAGGAGATAAAGTAAATAAATAAATGGAGAAAGGCTCTGAGGGCTTGGCATGAGCTCTGTCTCCAGCTCATAAATAAAAGCTCCTCTGGGGCTTCCCTGGTGGCGCAGTGGTTGAGAGTCCGCCTGCCGATGCAGGGGACACGGGTTCGTGCCCCGGTCCGGGAAGATCCCACATGCCGCAGAGCGGCTGGGCCCGTGAGCCATGGCCGCTGAGCCTGCACGTCCGGAGCCTGTGCTCCGCAACAGGAGAGGCCACAACAGTGAGAGGCCCGCGTACCGCAAAAAAAAAAAAAAAAGCAGCACATGAAAAAAATGTTAAACATCATTAGTCGTGATCAAAACGCAAATTAAAGGCCACAGTGTGATACCCTTTTACACACACTAGAATGGCTATGATCAAGAAAACTAAAAATAACAAATGTTGCAATGATGTAGAGACATTGGAACCCTTAAACACTGCTTGTGGAGCTGTCAAACAGTACAGCCTGTGTATACAATAGTTTGGCTTTTCCTCAAAAAGATAAAAATATAATTCATATAGTTCAACAACTCCTCCACCCCTAAATAGGTACCCCCCAAACTGAAAACAGGTGCTCAAACGAAAACTTGTACAATATTCATAGCAGCACTGGTCACAAGAGCCAAAAGCTAGAAACAACTCAAATGTCCATCAACTAGTGAATGGACAGACAAAATTAGGTGGAACCATAAACTGCCGTATTATTCTGTCATATAAAGGGATAAGGTAAAATGGTACAGCTGCTATGAAAACCAGTCTGGTGGTTCTTCAAACACTTAAATGTAGAATTAATGTATGATTCAGCAATCTCTCTTCAGGATATGTACCAAAAAGATTTGAAACCAGAGACTCAAATAGATATCTGTACACCCATATTCATAGCAGCATTATTCACAATGGCTATATTTCCACAAAGGTGAAAGCAACCCAAGTGCCCCTTAAGGGAAGAATAAATAAACAAAATGTGGTGTATACACAAAGGAATATTACTCAGCTTTAAAAACTAAGGAAATTCTGACACACGCTACAACATGGACAAATCTCAAAATCAGCCAGTCATGGAAGGACAAGTATTAAATGATTCTACTGATACGAGGTCCTCCGAGCAGTTCAGTGCAGAGCTGGAGGGTAGAATGTGGTGGGGGGGGGAGGGGGAATGTGGAGTTAGTGTTTAATCCATACAGAATTTCACTTAGGGAAAAGGAAAAAGTTCTGGAGGTGGTCATATTTGTACAACAACGTGTGAATGCAGTTAATGTCACAGAACTGTATACCTAAAATGGTTTCAATGGTAAGTATTATGTTATGCATATTTAAACAATGAAAGTACTGATAACAACACAGATCAACACTGAAAGCATCCTAAACGAAAGAAGCCATACAGAAAAGCCCACCAAAATTGGAGTTATCCGGGCACCTTAAATCCATCAAAGCTGTGAAAATGAGGGAAAGTCTCAGGAACAGTGCTAGAAAAAGAAAAATGGATCAGAAAGGAAAAAGACATTTTCACACAGTTGGGATGAGCGGTAAAAGTTGAAGTGGGCCTGTGGTTTGGATTATAAGGTGGAAACCATAACGCCTTCCTCATTTGGGGTTATGTGGTGAGTGCCTGGGGTAAAACACACTGGAGTATATCGTGCCACTTCAGCAAATATGGTGAAGCATATGGTAAAGCTGAGGAATCTGAATGTTGAGGTAAAGAGTACTTTGTACTGCAATTGCAGGTTTTCTGTATGTTTGAAATTACTGGAAAGTAAATTACTTTTCAAAACAACCATTTCAGTATCATACCAGAAAAGCAGAGAAGCATCAAACTTCCTTATAGAGACCAAGCCTCTGGAACTCAGATCCAGTTCACCCAAAGTGGTGAAGCTAATTGCCCTTGTAGGAGTCCACATGTCATTAAGAGGCACTATGGGAAGATTATATTAGTAGCCCCCATGTCTTGGGTGTTGTGGATGACCTGGATATGGTTGAAACAGTGGGATTTTTAAAATTCCAACATTCTACTGCCCCATCAAAAATCTATTAGATGTTACAGCACACCTGAAACTAACACGACGTCGTATATCAACAATACTCCAATTTTTAAAAAATTAAAAAAATAAACTATTACAGTTTAAAAAAAAAACAGAACTAGTAAGCAAATTCAGTAAACTTGGAGGCTACAAAATCAATATAAAAAATTAGTTGCATTTCTATACACTGACAACAAACCATCAGCAAGAGAAATTAAGAAAACAATCTCATTTACGATTGCATCAAAAAGAACAAAATACTTAGGAAAAAATTTGACCAAGGGCTTGAAAGGCCTGTACACTGAAAACTGTAAGACAGTGAAGAGAGAAATCAAAGAAGATACAAATATTTGGAAAGATATTCTGTGCTTATGATTAAAAGAATATATTAAAACATCTATCCAAAGCAAACTACAGATTTAACACAGTCCCTATCAAAATTCCAATGGTATTTTTCAAAAAAATAGAGCAAACGACCCTAAAATGTGTATGGAACCACAAAGGAACCCCAATGGCCAAAGCACCTTGAGAAAGAAGAACAAAGCTGGAGGCGTCACACTTCTGACTTCACGCTGCACTACTATGCTATGGTAACCAAAACACAGTAGCTTTGGAATAAAAACAGGCACATAGACCAGAGGAACAGAATAAAGAGCCCAGCAATAAAGCCACACATACGCGGTCAGTTAATTCACGACACATCAGCCAAGAACATACGATGGGGAAAAGACAGTCCTCTCAATAAGTGGTGCTGGGTAAACTGGACACCACACACAAAAGAACACCACAGACACCACCTTACATCACACACAAAAACTGACTAAAATCACACATGCAATTTTCCACATCAAGCCCTTCCTCTTCTGGGCCCTCTGAATGCCGACTCCCCCAGCACAGAAAGCATCTCCCCACTTTTCCTCACCTTTCTGCTCTTTCTCCCCCTGCAGGAGTGTCTCACCCCGCGCCTCCCCGCAGGTGCCAAGGAAACTGATCTCCCTGCTCCCATTCATTGGCAGGCAGAGCCAAGCCTCAGGCAGGACCTGAGTCAGAGAGGCGGGCTCAGTGACCCCTGTGAACCGTGGGGGAAATGTAGGTGCACCAAGCAGAGGCAGCACCCCTGCCAGCAGTCCTGCTGAATCCATTAAATTTCGGAAATTCAAACTAAAATGGAGCTGAATATCCCATAACTCCTCCAAAAATATTTAAGGAAAAATTCATTGGAGGTGATATGGAATGAAATGAATGTAGACACAAACTTTACAACGTATACCAAAATTTACTCAAAATTGTCTATAGATAAATTTTATTTTTCTTTAAATATTTATTTAGTTATTTGTTTTTATTTGGTTGCACTGGGTCTTAGTTGCAGCATGTGGGCTCCTTAGTTGCGGCATGCAAACTCTTAGTTGCAGTATGCACGTGGGATCTAGTTCCCTGACCAGGGATCAAACCCTGGACCCCTGCCCTGGGAGTGCGGAGACTTAACCACTGCACCACCAGGGAAATCCCTACAGACAAATTTTAAATGCAAAACTGTAAAATATCTAGAAGAAAACTTAGAAGGAAATCCACATGACCTTGGGTTTAGTGATGAGGTTTAAAAAACAACACCAAAAGCCTATCCACAAAAGAACAATAAACAACATGAACTTTATAAAATTAAAAATGTCTACTATGTGAAGGACTTTGCTCAGAGAACCAAAAGGCAAGCCACAAACTGGGAGAAAATATTTGCAACACATATATCTGATAGAATTTATACTCAAAATACAGAAAGAACTCTAAACTGTCAACTGAAAGCAAAACACACAACATGAGAGTTGCGAGTTAAGTTTTATTCAGGGTCTTACTGAGAACTATAGCCCAGGAGACAAACTCTCAGTAGCTCTGAGAAGCTGTTTCAGAAGAGGTAGGGGAAGAGGCAGTATATATATGAATTTTTTGGCTGGGAAATACAAGTAGTCAACCATAAAAAGATTACTGCTAATCACAAAGAACGGAAATCTCAAGTTAATGATTTTAGTGCTTTTCTATGTATGGGAAGGTGCAAGAATCACTGAAATTTTTCCTTCGATATGCACCTTAACTATCTAGGGGCCCGAATATCCAAAGCACAGAGCGCTTCATCCTGTGTTTTCCATCCTGAATTCCCCTCAGGGCACACTGTCAGTGGGTGACTGCAGTGAGCTGTGACTTAATCCTTTGTATAATGATGAGTGATGATGAGTGACACTCTTGTTTTTGTTTGCAAAAACAAACAACTCACTGAAAATGCATAAAGATCTGAACAGACACCTTGCCAAAGAAGATAATATACATAGTAAATAAGCATATAACAATGCTCAACACCATACAATTACAAATTAAAACAACAGTGAGGTAGCACTGCACACCTACAGAACCACTAAACTAAAAAAAAAATGACAATACCAACTGCTGGAGGGTGACAAACAACAGAAATTCTAATTCATGGTTGATGGAATGACCACAGCCACTTTGGAAGATAGTTTTACTGTTTTTTTCCCAAAGCTAAACAAGTCTCACCTTAGGAGCCAATAATCGTGACTCTAAGTATTTAGGCAGCTGCTCTGAAAAACTATCCAAACAAAAAATAGCATGCAACTATGCACAGCAGCTCTATTCCTAATAGCTAAAAACTTTAACAATTCAGGAAGCCCTTCAGTAGATGAATGCATAAGCATGTCGAGGGGAGCAGAATATGCCCCCCCCAAAATATGCCTCTTTGGCATAAAGATTATTGGGGGCTGATTAATTTTTAAAAACAGCAGACACAGGGGCTTCCCTGGTGGCGCAGTGGTTGAGAGTCCGCCTGCCGATGCAGGGGACACGGGTTCGTGCCCCAGTCCGGGAAGATCCCACATGCCGCGGAGCGGCTGGGCCCGTAAGCCATGGCCGCTGAGCCTGCGCGTCCGGAGCCTGTGCTCCGCAACGGGAGAGGCTGCAACAGTGAGAGGCCCACGTATAACAAAGAAAAAAACAAAAAAAACCCAGCAGACACAGAAGAATCTCTGAAAACCAGAACAGAATTGCCCTTTTGAGAGGGAAATTTACAGTTTTAAGGGAAATCTCCATTTTTAAGGGTGTCTCCCTCTCTACCAGGAATAGAAGGATGACTAAATTTCAAGAAACTCTTATGAAAGGAGAAGGCCTGGACTTAAACCTGCATAACAACCATTCCCTCCTTTACTGTGCTTTGCCTGATAACTGCTCTTAACTGGATCCCCACTCCCTCCACATCTTCCTTTTGTTTTTAGATGAAGATGGTATTTAAGGATGATGGCTTAGGCCACTTTGGGGAGTTACTCATTTTTTCTGGGTCTCTCCCATGTATATAGGGGGCATTCATGTTATTAAACTTCTGTTTGTTTTTCTCCTATTAATCTGCATTTTATTAAGGAGGGCTCTCAGCCAAGATCCTCGAAGGGGAGAAAGAAAATTATTTTCCCTCCCATACACATACAATGGAATATAATTCAGCAATAGAAAGGAATGAAACATCAGCTCACGTAAGGACACGGATGAATCTTCCGTGCATATTGCCAAGTGAAAGAATTCAAACCGAAGGGGCTACGGTATGACCCCTATTTATACGGTATTCTGCAAAACTATAGCGATGATAAACAGATCACGGGGCAGGGGTCTGAAGTATTCCGTATGACATTTAGTGATGGACACTGCCACTATACATGTGTCAGTGTAATGGAGCAGGGACCTGTGAGCCCTTCCCAGGACAGATGCCCCCTCCCCCATGTCCTCCACCTGCCTCTTGTCTGTAGAAAAACTTTAGCCAGAGAATAACCTTCATCAGAGAAGTGAGAAAACGCAGAAGCAAAGGAAAGCAGTCAAACACGACAAAATAATAATAGTTTAGCCATTACACAGAGTCAGGGACCTTTAGTTCCTCCTCAAGGGCTACAGATAATTTTCTGAGCCATGTCCTTTGAGCTGTCCTGCAGATACTGAAAGCCCCACCAGGCGGAAGAAGTTAACTACATAATGACCAGACTGTAGCCATGACATAAGCTGTTCCACCTTGCAAAATTCCAAGAACTGGCCTCAAGGAAATGGGAACAAACGGACCCTAGAACTGAAGATTAGCTGTACTTAAAGCAATCAAGATGACACTGATCAGACCACCGCATGACCAACGTCAAGACGACCGTCAGAGCTGACTGTGCTGTCCCGCACGTAGCCCCCTCCCTCTGCCTGTGCACTCCTAAAACTCCCCCTTAAAAGTTCTTCCCCTGCCCCCAACAGCAACTGGGATTTGGTTTTTGGATGCAAGTCCACCTTCTCCCCAGGTTGCCAGCCTCCTGAGTAAAGCAAACTTTCCTTTCCTACCAACACTTGTCTCTTGAGTATTGGCTTTCAAGTGGCGAGCAGCCAACCCTGAGTTTGGTCACATCAAAACCTATAGATTTTTACAGAACAATGAGTAAACCATAACCAATTCAAAGTAAGTTATTTAGGATGTAGGAGTGGTGCACGATGGAACACAAAACATGACAAAGAATCTAACTGCACTAGAAACATATGGAAAAAAAACTCACTGTAGGTTATGCGGCAGAGGGTATTTGGAAACGAATGGAATAACGGCAAAATGTACGGTTCATAAACAGTGCACTCTATTTCATAAAGTCCTTTCCCATGGGGTAGTAGCTAACAATTGTGAAACCACTATATCTCTAATCCGAAAAGGAGCAATGAACGGAATAAATGGCAGATAGCGGGAGCCAGGTTCCTCACTGTTGGAGTGATAGTTTGTAAGGAGAGAAGCCTCTGCCCTCCTAATCCTGGGTCTGAGCTTCCTGGGAGGATGGTGTGGGGAACTGACTGGCCCTAGGGAGTGCACAGCTCTTTACCCTGGGAAGGCCCTGCAGACAAAGGAACCTCACACTCAATCTTTCCACCCAGAACAGCTGGGCATTTAACTCTCAGCACTCTGGAATCAGTTAGTTGCAGCTTTCAAGACATGCTCGCCCCCAAGCACATAAAGGGGTATGAAGGTCTTGCCTTATCCCTAAGTTGCCCCAGAATGCAGGCCCTTCCAGGTCCTGGGACGTGGAAGGATGGAGGCGCCTGGGTCTCTGAGCAGCAGCAGAGAGCAAGGAGGGAGACCAGTGCAGAGGGCAGGGTTCTCCTGAAGTCTGTGAGTCCTGGTGCCCTGATGAGATCCATTCCCAGTGGGGACATTGGCAGGGCCTGCAATGGTTCCATTTTCCACCTGAGTCCCTTTGATTAAGCAACGGCAAAACCATCACTGGATTCAGGTGTCTCCTGGTGGTGTTTCAAACTCTGACACAACAGCTTTACAAGGGAGCAAGAGAATGTGCTTCAGAACCTTCTAAAATGAGGAGGGAAGAGTGAAATTGAAAGAAATGAACCCCAAGGAGCTTTTCCTACAAAGACCCCCTCGGGGGAGAGGTAAGAGTGGAAAAGCAGGGAACTGGTGAAAAACAGTCCCCACCAAGGACCTCCCTTGCACACGGGAAAAGCATAAGGGCCATTTTGGAACACAAAGGCCTCATTCCTGATTGAGGATGCCATCCTGGAGGCCGCCCACAAGGGGACCCTCCCCTGAAGATCCCTGAGAGGTGGGCTAGAGAGGTGGGCTGCCAAGCACATGGTACAGAGGCCTGGGAAATCCCTTGACCCATCCGGCTTCAGTGTGCACATCTCTAAGATCAGGCCACTGGTCACTGAATAGTAGAGCACTAGACTCTTGGACCCAAAGAAGCAGCCCTGACACCAGCTGCCCCACCTGCTGCTAACAGTTTTCTGGTCCTTTCTTCCTGTCATGGCTGCCAGTGAGCCTCTCCTGCAACAGCAACTGCCCCTACCTTCCATCTTCTATGCTCCAGCCCTCCTACAGCTAAAATTTTCGGAACAGAGTGCAGAAGAAAAAAAGTGGCCAGGAGCCAGAGCCTGAGGGCCACACCAGTGTACAAAGCTGTGTCCTCACCATCACCATCTGGACATGATGTGGCCCTTAGGGATTCCGGGATGTCTGGGTCAGCCTCACACGGGTGTCAACCCGGTCATGTGCACATACATGAGCACCTGGCTGTACCTAACTCTTATTAGTCAAGATGTTTGATCTTAGGGAGATTTCAACTCTGTAAGCCAGGCTATATACTCCTGGGGTTGATGACTGTGAAGGACAGATGCTCCCCAGATCTAGACTGCCCAGATCTTCTCTCTGAGTCAGAGAGGCAGAGGAACACAGGGTCTGTCTGCTGGAGCCAGAGGCCTCCATAATCACACGTCCCCTAAAAGGCAGGCAGGAAGTCTAGCTCCCATTCTGGAATGTGCACAGCCCGTGCAACTGACCCTTTAATTATAAAAAAGAAAGAAAATCAGGTAAAGCAAATCGGCATCTACTAAGATGCGTTTTCATCCCGAACACTACTCGAGTGTTTTTTTAGGAAGATTAATCTCATTTATAATAACTTAAAAAACTGAATATTCAGCAGCATGGCACTGACTAAATAATGCGACATTATGGAAACTTTGCAAACCACTTATTGGCATGAGAACACGCTTATGTAACAACATTGACTGAAACGAGAAGAATGCAAATTATGGGACAGATGTGAATGGGTGTGTGGTTCTGTGCAAACAAGTGACATGACAACTGTGGAGCCAGTCTGGGGACTGGCCAAGGATTCTGATGTCAGGCACCAGCAACACCAAATAAGGGCCAGGCATCAGCAAAAAATCTGCAAACAGTAAATGCTGGAGAGGGTGTGGGGAAAAGCTTTTTTTAAAAAGCCAGCATTTATTAAATGTCAATTGTTAGCAGGTGACCGCTGGAAATAATGTTCTAGACCTGTTCTAGATGTATTTTATATATTCGATCATGCATATAACCAACTCTCTAGATGTAGCAAAAGATACACAACATGAGTTACCAATTTATTTCTATTCATGATCAGGTGGTGGGCAGAGGGGAAGAAGAGAAAAACAAAACATCAAACCATGGTCCTTTATTCTTAGAGACCTCGGTCCTCCATACACGAAAGACAGGCTTGGCTGAAATAATGGCTAAAGTGGGTGAAAATGAAAGAGTAACTTAAACGCATTTACCCAGGAATGTCCAATTCAGGTGTTTCCGAGTTGAAAAGTATGTGAAGCAGGTATCTTCAGGGCAGGTGGGCATCTGGGAGCAGAGTGGGTGTCCACCAGCATTTGGGAGCCAGGACCGGGGGCAGGGGGACACAGGGGCTGCTCTTCCAGAGGCCTGCAGCGGGGCCCTGGTACTCCTGAGACTTCACTGAGACCCCAGCCACCCACATGGAATAAACCCCTCAAGCCAGGCTCCTCACATACGGCTCTCAAGACAGAGCCAGGCTGTGTCTGCATCCTTCAGGGCCCTTTGATGAGCTGCCATGAAGGAGGTTGTGATGCCTCCCTGCCCTCCCTGCACAGGTCCTGCATTTCATCCTCACTGCCTCAACTTCCCTCTGCAAAACAAAGCTCCCTCATACCCACAGATCTCTTCCGAGACAGCTGAAAGGTCTGGTGCTCAGACCCAGGAGTAACCAGCTGGAGGTTCTACAGAGGCATCACTGATGATCACTCCAAATTGAAAATGCTCACTTTGGAGAAAAGGAAACCCTCGGGCACTCTTGGTGGGAATGTAAATTAGTGCAGCCACAAGTTCCTCAAGAAGTTAAAAACAGA
The DNA here is from genome assembly GCF_005190385.1 of Monodon monoceros. NCBI lineage: Eukaryota > Metazoa > Chordata > Mammalia > Artiodactyla > Monodontidae > Monodon > Monodon monoceros. The sequence goes on along the minus strand of NW_021703776.1, from coordinate 6,747,669 downwards.
ACTGCCATATGATCCAGGAATTCCTCTTCTGGGCATATTTCTGAAGGAAATGAAATCAGTACCACAAAGAGATATCTGCACTCCCATGTTCATTGCAGCATTATTCACAATAGCTAAGTCATAGAAACAACCTAAGTGTCCATCTACAGATGAACGGCTAAAGACAGTGTAGTACACACAGAAGATGGAAAACTATTCAGCCATAAAAAGAAGAAAATCTCACCATTTGGGATACATAGATGAACCTGGAGGACATTATGCTAAGTGAAATAAGCCAGATGCAGAATGACAAACGCTGCATGATCTCACTTTTATGTGGAATCTAAAGTAGTTGAATCCATGGAAGCAGAGAGCATGGTGGTTACCAGGGGGAAGGGAGAATGGGGAGCTGTTGGGATATTAGTCCCTGGGTACAAAGCTTTAGTTATGCAAGATGAATAAGTACTGGAGATCTAAGGTACAACAATGTGACTTTACTAAATACTTGAAATGTGCCATTGAAAGGACTGAACTATCAAGCCATGCAGACAAAGATGAAGATTAACTGCATATTAGTTAGTGAAAGAAGCCAGTCTGAATGGACTACATACTGTTTGATTCCAGCTATATGACATTCTGGAAAAGACAAAACTACAGAGATGGTCGACAGATCAGTGATGGCCCATGCTTTGCGGGGAGGGGTGAGTTGAAAAGGGGAATGGGATGATGGAAGGAGGTCCAAATGGGCCAGATGAGAGTGAACTTCCTCTGGTTAGAAGATCATGTGATCATGCTGGGTATGAATGAAAAAGCCTGGGGTGCGTAGTACCAGTGTGAACAAGAAGGCTACTTCTCATGCTAGGAGACAAAGGTCTTATTCCGTATTACATGTAACTATTTCAGAACCAGTTCTGAGAAGTTTAACTTTTACTATAAAAAATATATAACAAAAAATTTTCCATTTAAACCATGTTTAAGTATGTGATCCGGCTGCATTAAGTATATTCACAAGGCTGTGCAACCATCCACCACTGTCTACTTCCATATATCGTTCATCATCCCGAACAGAAACACTGAATCCACTAAACAATAACTCCTCATTCCCTCCTGCCCCTAGGCCCTGGGAACCTCTATTCTTCTTCATGTCTCTATGAAGTCATCTTTTACAGACACTTCATATAAATAGAATCATACAACATTCGTCCTTTTGTGTCTGGCTTATTTCGCTTAGCATAAAATGTTTTCAACATTCATTCATGTTATAGCATGTGTCAGAGTTTCACTGCTTTTAAAGACTGAATGATGATTCCATTAAATGTACCATATACCACATTTGGTTTATCCATTCATCTGCTGATGGACGGTTGACTTATTTCCATGTACTGGTGATTGTGAATGATGCTACTATGAACACCCGTATTCAAGTATCTGTTTGAGTCTGTTTTCAATTCTTTTAGGTACATGCCTAGAAGCGGAATTGCTGCATCATATGGCAATTCTATGTTTAAATGTTCAGGAAACCACCACACTGTTTTCCGTAACAGCTGCACCATTTTATATCCCCACCAACAGCACACAAGGCTCCAGATTTCTCCGTCTCCTCGTCATGTGAAGCTCTTGGGGAAACCTCCCCAGGTAGCCACCTTGGGATACAAAGATGGCAACAAAATTGGGATATTCTTTGAAAATAAGATGACCTGCTCCTGCTAGAACCTGCTTCCATAGTTAGTTTCCCAATACTTGGACACCTCTCCCAAACTTCTACACGAACAGTCTCTTCTGCCTTGATGCATTATCCCCTGTTGCCTGGAAAATCCCTTCCAGTGCCAGCTCAGCTTGTCCTCCTCTGAGCAGTCTTCCTTGGTTCATCCAGGTCAAGTTGCTGTCCTTCCCTCGGCGCCAGGCTAACCTGTGCCCACATCACTGGCTAGTGATTGTCTGAGTGTCTGTTTCCCCCAGACCAGGAGCTCTTCATGGCAGTCTCTGAAAGGGACACTTAGCGTCCTCAGGGCACAGGATCGATCATGGTACATTGGAGGAAACCTTCGTCCACTGAGTGACAACCAGTTTAGGCTCAGGTGAAGCCCTGTGATGGGGCTCTCCATGATCTGCTCTGTGCTCCTGTGTACCAGGCCATATACTGTCCTCACAGAGCCTGGTGTCGGTGGAGGGGGGAGGGGGGGTGGTGGTGTGTGCAGGGAGGTAGATACTAAATAGTCATCAAATCGCTCTTCCATTAGAGCTATTGTGATCAGTGCTATAAAGAAATTTACAGAGGTGGCCATATACAATGGGGATCAGAATATGGCTGGTGTAAATCAAAGCTTCTACCCAGCGGGACTCAATTAACATTGGTTTTACAAATGTAAAAGAAAAGCGACTTTTAGGTTGACATCTGAAGTTTGAGTACTGCATTAGTTTTCTATTAATGCTGTAACAAATCACCACAAACTTGGTGGCTTAAAAGAACACAAATATTATCTCACAGATGTGAAACTCAGAAGTCTAAGATGGGTTGGCAAGGCTCTAGAGAAGAAGCCCTTCCCTCACCTTTTCTGCCCTACAGGCCGCCTGTATTCCATGGCTTGTGGTCCCTTCGTCCATCTTCACACCTCCAGAAGGAAATGCAGCTCTGTCAACACCTTGAGTTTAGCTCAGTGAGACCCAGGTCTGACTTCAGCCTACAAAACTGTAAGAAATAAACTTAAATTGCTCTAAGCTACTACATTTATGATCATTCAAAAGCAGGTGGGTAGGACCTCAGGGGGCTGTGAATCCAAGGCAGTCTGTGATCCTGCCCCACCTTCACTTGCTGAGGAGGGGGGAAAAGTGAAACTAGAGCATACAAAACAGGGAGGACACTCATAGGAGACAGAATTTGCGGAGGTTCAGCGAGCCTGACAGGAAAACCAGGTACATCACTGTAGGAGATGGAGACAAATTTGGAGGCAGAGGAGAAGGAGGGACAGCAAGGAGTCAGTGCCCCCTCCCCAGGGCGACACTGCAACATGCTGGGCTTTCCCAGGTGACAGCAGTGACCTCTCTCGCAAGGGGGGCAGAAAGCGGAAGTGGTGAGCGGCTCACTGCCCAGCTGCATGGATCACAGCTGGAGCGATCCATTTCTCGCCGGCAGCACCCAGATTTCTGAGGAGGAACCCCCATGATGGAGCAGGGAGTTGGGGAGGTGAGGAAAGGGAAAGAGGCAGATAAGAACAACAAAGGGCATTAACGGGTGTGTTTTCTGCTGTCTGCTTCAGGATTTCAGGTCTGCCCTTGAACTTCTGTGAGTGCCCCCACTGAAAGATCCCCCGACCAAGCTGTGGGTAGCCTGAAGCCCCAGGTGCTAAGCCCTCACCTCCCCACACTCTGCCACCAGCTCTTTTTTTTTTTTTTCCGGTACGCGGGCCTCTCACTGCTGCGGCCTCTCCCGCTGCGGAGCACAGGCTCCGGACGCGCAGGCCCAGCAGCCACGGCTCACGGGCCCAGCCGCTCCGCAGCACGTGGGATCCTCCCGGACCGGGGCACGAACCCGCGCCCCCTGCATCGGCAGGCGGACTCCCAACCACTGCGCCACCAGGGAAGCCCCACCAGCATTTTTTTTTTTAATATCTTTATTGGAGTATAATTGCTTTACAATGGTGTATTAGTTTCTGCTTTACAACAAAATGAATCAGTTATATATATACATATGTTCCCATATCTCTTCCCTCTTGCGTCTCCCTCCCTCCCTATCCCACCCCTCCAGGGGGTCACAAAGCACCAAGCTGATCTCTCTGTGCTATGCAGCTCTTTTTAATTTAATATGTCCGTGAGTGCAGCCATGAGAGCCAGCACAGGTAAAGAGAAACCAAAAACTTGAGCTATACTGCCACCTTCCAGTAAACAAAAGAAAAGTTTCTAATTGCCAGCCTGTTGAACTGTATGTACAAAGTAAGCAAGCAAAGGCTTCCTTAGTTAAGGAGGTTATTCGCTACTTCAAATGTGATGGCAGAGGCACATTTCATCAGAAACTATGAAAAATCACGGTAATATGGCATCACAAAAAGAAAATGACAATACTCCAGCAACTAAACTCCGAGGTCCACAATACTGTGATCTAACTGATAAAGAATTCAAAATAGTTGGTTTGAAGAATTCTATAAGCTTACAAAGAAACTCAGAAAGGCAATTCGATGAACTCAGGAATAAAATTAAAGAACAGAAGGAATTCTTTACCAAAGAGATAGAAATTTTTATAAAGAACCAAACAGAAATTCTGGAGCTCAACCATGCAATTAATGAGATGAAGAATGCATTAGAGAGCTTAGGGTGGACTGGATGGAAGAAAGAATACGCAACTTGGAGGACAGAAATCTGGAAATGACTCCTTCCTCAAAGAGAACTAAGTTTTTTAAAAAGTGAAAAAACACTACAAGCTATGAGATTTAAAGAGAAAAACAAATATAAGAATAATTGTTATATCAGAAGGAAAGAGAGTGAGAAGGGAGCAGGGAGTATATTTAGAGAAATAATAGCTGAGAACTTCCCAAACCTGGGGAAGAGACTGGACATACAACTCCATGAAGCTAAGAGAACATCTAACTACCTCAATGCAAAAAGACCTTCTCCAAGATATATTATAGGAAAATTGTCAAAAGTCAATGACAAAGAATCTTAAAGGGAGCCTGTGGGAAAAAAGAAAGTAATCCACGAAGGATCACCCATTAGGCTATCAGCATAGTTCTCAGAAGAAACTCTACGGGCCAGGAGAAAGTGGAATGACACACTCAAAGTGTTAAAAGACAAAAACTGCCAGCCAAGAATACTTTATCTGGCAGTTATCCATCAGGTTAGAAGGAAAATTAAACGCTTTCTCAGACAAACAAAGCTAAGGAAGTTCACCACCACTAGATCTGCCTTGCAAGAAAGGCTGAAAGGAGCTCTTCAAGCTGAAATGAAAAGACTAATTAGTGACATAAAAGCAAACGGAAGTACACAATACTCTAACAAAGGTGAAAAATAAACAGAATTAAAAAACTGTAACTCTACATATTAATGCAGTGGGGCATTACCCACTTAATATAAAGGCTAAAAGTACACTAAAAATAACTATAGCTATTGATATTATAATTTCTCAAAAAATTCAGTTTTCATAAAAAGAGGTAAATTGTAACATCAAAAGTATTTAAAAAAAGGAGTAAAATGGTGGAAACTTTATAAGTGGATAAAGTTAAGGTGCTATCTGCATAAAAATGACTATTTTATCTGTGAGATGTTTAATGTAAGCCACATGGTAACCACAAAGGAAAAATCTACAGTAGAGTCACAAAACACACACAAAAAAAGGGAGACTGAGAAAATTACCATGGAAAACCACCACTTTACAGAGGTAGACAGAAACAGAGGGAAAAGAAACGATAGATACAAAATAATCAGAAGGCAAACAATAAATAAGATGGCAGCAGTAAGTCCTTATACATCAGTAATCACTCTAAATATAAATGGATTGAATTCACCAAACAAAAGACACAAAAACGGCTGGACTGATTAAAAAACAAGACCCAACTATATGCCTGCTACAGGAGACTCATGTCAGCCCCAAAGACACACAGGTTTAAAGTGAAAATAATAAAGACGATATTCCATGCAAGAGGAATCCAAAAGAAAGTATGCATAGCCATACATATATCAAACTAAATAGGCTTTAACCCAAAAATGTTAACAAGAGACAAAGACAGTCATTATATATTGATAAAAGGGTCAATACATCAGGAAGATAGAACAACTGTAAATATATACACACCCAACACTGGAGCACCAAAATATATTAAACAAATAGTAACACATCTAAAGAGAGAAACAGACAATATATTAATAGTAGGGGACTTCAATACCCAATTGTCAGCAATGGATAGATCATCCAGACAGAAAGTCAAGTAAGGAAACAGTGGAACTGAACTACACTCTAGAACAAATGGAATTAACAGACGTATAAAAAAATTCCATTCAACAGCAGAAGAATACACATTCTTCCCAAGTGCACATGGAATATTCTCCAGGATAGATAGTTTGAAAGGACAGAAAACAAATCTTAGAAAATTTAAGAAGACTGAAATCATACCAACTATCTTTTCTGACCACAATGGTATAAAACTAGAAATCAACAAGAGGAAAGCTTGAAAAGCTACAAATATGTAGAAGCTAAACAGCACACTTCTGAACAACCAATGGGTCAAAGGGGAAATAAAAAATATCTCAAACAATTGAAAACAAAAATACAACATATCAAAACTTATGGGGTGCTGCAAAAGCTGTTCTGAGAGGAAAGTTTACAGCAATAAATGCATATAGTAGGAAATTAGAAAGATGTCAAAAAACAAATTTCATAATTCGTAGTACTAGTAAAAGAACAAATTATGCCCAAAGTTAGTAGAAAGAATGAAATAATAAAGATCAGAGTGGGAAACGAATGAAATAGAGACCAGAAAAACAATAGAAAGGATCCACAAAACTAAGATGTGGTCCCTCCAAAAGATAAAATTGACAAAACCTTTACCTAGACTAAGAAAAAAAGAGAAGACTTAAATAAATTAAATTAGAAATGAAAATGGGAAAAAAAAAAGAAAATGGAGAAATTACAACTGATAAGGCAGAAATACATAGGATCATAAAAAATTATTATGAACAATTATAAGATGAAAAATTAGATAACCCAGAAGACATTGATAAACTTCTAGAAACATACAACCTATCAAGACTGAATCAGGAAGAAACAGAAAACATGAACAGACCAGTAACAAGTAAAGAGATTGAATCAGTAACCAAAAACCTCCCAACAGAAAACCCCAGGACCAGAAGGCTTCAATGACAAATTCTACCAAGCATTCAAAGAAGAATTAAGACCAATCCTTCTCAAACTCCTCCAAAAAACTGAGGAGGAGGGAATACTTCCAAACTCATTCTAGGAGGTCAGCATTACCCTAATAACAAAGCCAGATAAGGACACAATGAGAAAACTATAGACCAATATCCCTGATGAATATAGATGCAAAAGTTCTCAACAAAATATTAGCAAACAGAATTCAATAACACATAAAAAGGATTATACACCATGATTAAGTAGGATTTATCCCTGGAATGCAAGGATGGTTCAGCATATGCAAATCAGTAAACATAATAGATCACACTAATAAAATGAAAGAAAAAATCACATGATCATTTCAATAGATGCAGAAAAAGCATTTGACAAAATACAACATTCTTTCATGATAAAAAAAAAAACAACCACCCACCCCTCAGCAGATTGGGTATAGAAGGAACATACCTAACATAATAAAGGTCATATATGACAAACCCACAGAGAACATTATACTCAATGGAGAAAAACAGAAAGCGTTTGCTCTGAGATCAGGAACAGAATAAGAACGAATACTTTCACCAAAAAAACGGAAAGCTTTTGTTCTGAGATCAGGAAAGGAACAAGATTGGCTACTTAAACCACTCTTATTCAATATAGCATTAGAAGTCCTAACTAGAGCAATTAATCAAGACAAAACAAAAGCATACAAACTGGGAAGGAAGAAGTAAAGCTGTTGCTATTTGCAGGTCATAGGACTCTGTATATAAAATAATCTCCGAAACTCAACCAAAAAACCATTGGAACTAATCAACAATTTCAGTAAAGTTGCAGGATACAAAATCAACATACAGAAATCAGTTGCATTTCACACACTAAGGATGAAATACCTGAAAAAGAAATAGAGAAAATGATTCTACTCACAACAGCATCAAAAACAACAAAATACTTAGGAACAAATTTAACAAAGAAAGTGAAAGATCTGTATGATGAAAACTCCAAGGCTTTCCTGAAAGAAATCAAACTCACAAACAATTCAGAAGACATCCTATGCTTATGAATTGGAGAAAGTAATATTGTTAAAATGTCCATATTACCCAAAGCCACCTATAGATGCAATGCAATCCCCATCAAAATGGTATTTTCCCAGAAACAGAAAAAACAATCCTAAAATTTGTAGGGAATCATAAAAGACCCCAAATAGCCAAAGCAATCCTGAGGAAAAAGAACAAAGCTAGAGGTATCAAATTTCCTGATTTCAAACTATACTACAAAGATACAGTAATTAAAAAAAAAAAACAACAGTATGGTACTGGCACAAAAATAGACACATAGACCATTGGAACAGAATATAAAGCCCAGAATTAAACTGCTACTTATATGGTCAACTAATATTCAACAAGGAGCCAAGAGCACCCAGTGGGGAAAGGATAGTCTCCTCAACAAATGATATTGGGAAAACTGGAGAAACACATGTAAAGCAATGAAGCTGGACACCTATCTTACACCATTCACAAAAACTCACTCAAAATAGATCAGACTTAATACCTGATACTATAACTCCTCTAAGAAAATGTAGAGGAAAAGCTCCTTGACATTTGTCTTGACAATGATTTTTAAAATACGACACCAAAAGCACAAACAAAAGCAAGAATCAACAAATGGGACAACATTAAACTTTAAAGCCTCTGCACAACAAAAGAAACAATTAAAAACGAAAAGGCAACTTGTACAGGAGAAAATGTTTGCAAACCATATATTAGATAAGGGGTTACTATCCAAAATATATAAAGAACTCACAGCTCAAAATCAAAAAAAGGAACAACCTGATTTAAAAATGGGCAGAAGAAATAAAGACGTCTTTCCATAGAAGACATTCAAATGGCCAACAGGTAAATGAAAAGATGCTCAACATCACTAATCATCAGAGAAAATGCAAATCAAAACCACAGTGAGGCAACACTCACACCTGTTGGGATGGCTACCATCAAGAAGAGAACAGGTAACAAGTGCAGGCAAGGATGTGGAGAAAAGAGGACACTTACGCACTGTTGGTGGAAATGTAAATTGGTTCAACCACAATGAAAAAAACATGAACCTTCCTCAAAAAAATTAAAAACAGACCAACCATATGATGCAGCAATTCCACTTCTGGGTATATAGCTAAAGGAAATGAAAACAGAATTTCAAAGAGACATCTGCACTCCTATTTTTATTGCAGGATTATTCACAATAGCCAAGACATGGAAACAATATAAGTACTCATCAAATGGATAAAAATCTCTCTCTCTCTCTCTCACACACACACACACACACACACACACACACACAGGAATATTATTCAGCCTCGAGGAAGGAGGACATTCTGCCATTTACGACAACATGGATGGACTTGCAGACATAGAAAGACAGTATGACATCACTTACATGTACAATTTAAGAAAGCTAAATTTTTAAAAACAGAATAAAAGTGATCAGCAGGGGATGAGGGGGTGGGGGGACAGATGTTGAGAGTACACATTTACAAGTAGTAAATAAGCCCTACAGATATAATGCTTAGTACCGTACAATAGGAACAAAAATATTATAATCATCAAAGTTGCTAAGAGACTATAACAATTTTTCCAACTACTAAAAAGGATAATTTTGTAATGAGATAGAGGTGCTAATTATTGCTACAATCACATTAAAATATAACAATGTCCTTAAATTAACATGTTGTACACCTTGAACTTATATAACTTTACCTGTCCAATGTATTTCGATTAAATTAAAAAGGATCAGGGTCAAGGTCTGGATGAGTCAATATCAAGGCAAAGGAGAGCCTAAGGGTCAAGTCAGGTACAGGATTGGGCCAATGTCAGATTGAGGATTTGAATAAGATTCAGTACATGGGTGGATCTGGGTCATGAGGGTCAGGGACATAATCGAGTCCAGCTGAGGTTCAGTCAAGGTCACAGTCAGTGTAAGGGTGAGGGTCAGAACACCTGGTCAGAGTCAGTATTATGATGCAAACGTGGAACAGGGTGAGGGTCAAATTCAGATGAAAAGCCAGGTCCAGGAGCAGACTGAGTGTGAGGGTCAGTGTGAGAGTGAAGGTCAGAAGGGTCAGGGTGAGGATCAAAGTCAGGTTGAGGTTTGTCATCAGGGTATCAGGGTGAGTCTCAGGGTCTGAATGACAACTTCAGGATTGTTGAGTCTAAGAACAGGGTCATGGTCAGGGTCAAGAGTAGGGTCAGATCTGTGTGAGGGACAGGGTCTGGGTGATGGCTGAGTTTCAAGGTCAAGGTCACAGCCAAGGTCATAAGAGTTTGGATGAGGCGCATAATCTGTCAAAGCAAGCATCAGCGTTACCAGTTAGGATGAGTTAGGGTCACCGTAAGGGTCGAGACAGTGTTAGGATGAAGTCTTGAGTCAAGTTTCTGACTGCGAGTCAGGGTTACATAAATGTGAGGGACACACGGTCAGGGTCATGGTGAGTCAGTCAGCTAGCACTGGAGACAGGATTGGGGTGGGGTGGGGCCTGGTTGGCACCCTCAGGTAAGAGTGAGACTGAGGGTAAAGGTCAAGTTGTGGGTAGGATCAGGGATGATCAAAGGTTAGGATTAGAGTGGGTGTGTTAAAGTTCAAGGTCAAGTTAAGGGTACCAGGATCATGGTCAAGGTGAAGGTCATCAGTGTCGGGGTGAAGTTGAAGGTGAGCAATCCCTGTCCCAATTCCCAGCACCATGTGTGGCTTTTGCAGATGCCACTTTCTGAAATGTTCTTCCTCCATTTACCTGCATATCTATATTCCTCACCTGCTTGGAGCCTTCAATGCGGCCCAACCCTCCTTGTCCCCCTCCACTGGGATACAAGTATTACGAAGGCATGGACCTTGGAATGGAACATTTTGGTCATTGATGGGTTCCAAGCTACTTAGAAGAGTGTCTGGCACAGACCAGGTGCAGTTAAGCTTGTTTAATAGATGACTGTGTGCTGCATTATTTCTGGGGCAATAAAAGTACATCTGGAATTACAACAAACTGTACACAGTAGCTTTCTCTGGGGTAGAATTACAAGTAAGCTTCACGGCTGATTTAATACATGTCCACGTTGTTTTATAATCTCCAAAAATCGCTCTTTCCATTTTAAGAGAAAACAAAGAACTTCAGGTAAAGTTCCTGACACAGTGATGGGCACAAGATACTCAATGAACCATAGCTATTGCCTAAACCTCAGGAGCTGGCAGCCTTCCTGGGAACCCTGGAGCATCCTCAAAGAAACCCTATTCTAGTTCTCTAGGCAGACCAAGAAGCAACACAACATGGAGAGTCTATTTATTCAACAGCCAACTTTGAAGACAAAGCCTCAGTAGTCTGAGGGGATGCATTTCCCCTGTTTCTACTTCAGTCCTTTTCCACAGGTTTCTGTCCTTTGCAGGCTACAGTTTGATGCAAACAGGTGGGTTGTCCTAGATATACTTATACACAACCTTTGAGGGCACAGTCTGGAGGTGCAGATGCACGGGACACTTGTAAAAGTGGGACAGCAGAGTCTCACTGTAGCCCACAAGGAAGTAGAACTTATGTGCAGGTAGCTGCCTCAGGACCAGGGCACAGATCTCCACCTGGTTAGCCCGGCGCTTTAGAACAAGCTGGTCGGCCAGGCAGCCTGGGAAGGTGCCCAGCATAAATTTACGAAGGAAAACATCTTCCACTGTTCTCTCTGCAGCATGGTCCTCCCCATCCAGGTTACCTGAAGAGAGAAGGGCACCATGGTGAGTTGGCCAAAACTCCAGAGGTTAACATCCAAGAGCACTGGGCACTCAGTTCCACACCCCACTCCAGCCTCTTCTCCTTTCTTCTGTAAGTGGCATAACGCTCTAAAGTTCAAAGAACATTATTCCAATAATCCCCAAACAAATCCTGTGAAGTACGTGTTATCATTATCCTTGTTTCACAAAAGAGAAGAATGAGGCCTTAGGAGGGCAAAAAACGCAGACGATTCTTCTGTGTAGACAGAGTGCCCCTCTCCTTTCTTGACTGCCTTATAGAAGCACTGGTCACCCACGGACCAGAGAGATGAGGCCACCAACCACTTCTTTTTTTTTTTTTTTTTAATTTATTTATTTATTTTTGGCTGAGTTGGGTCTCCGTTGCTGCTCGCAGGCTTTCTCCAGTTGCGGCTCTTCGTTGTGGTGCCTGGGCTTCCCACCGCAGCGGCTCCTCTTGCTGCGGAGCACAGGCTCCGCGTGCAGGCCTCAGTAGTTGTGGCTTGCGGGCTCCAGAGCGCAGGCTCAGTAGCTGTGGCGCATGGGCCCAGCCGCTCCACGGCACGTGGGATCCTCCTGGACCAGGGTTCAAACCCGTGTCCCCTGCATCGGCAGGCGGATTCTCAACCACTGCGCCACCAGGGAAGCCCTACCAGCTACTTCTGACACGAGGGATGTGAGCTCTCTCACTGACTAGAGCCACGGCCTCAACCAGTGGATTCTCACTGCGGACAACGAAACCTTTGCACCTCTTTTAAGAGTCTCTACACACACACCCAGACCTTAGAACTAGAACTTGAAAAGGGTGGGGGACAGAAATCCCTATTTTAAGGTAGCTCTCTAGACAGGTATTTCTCAAACATTCAAGTTGAGAACCCTCATAGTGAACAAAACACTGTTGACCCTCATCAACTCACAGTAGTTATGTTCTGTAACGTCACTCGTTATGTTCTATAAAATCACCATGAACAACGAATTAGCAAATGCTAAACCACTGCTCCTGGTGGAAATACAATTAGGTTTCTGCAAGCCTTTGGTTACCATATTTTTATCAACAAAGTGATGTGTAGCCTTATTTTCTTTTTCTGTTTAAAGACACCTACAAATGGCTGATTAACACTGCACTCTCTCCCAACAGCTCTGTAACTCATGCCTGAAGGAAGCTTTTCTAACAATCATGCCATGTAAGGTACATCACAGTCTTCTTGAAATTAGGAACACGAGACAGCACTTCAGCATTACAGGCTATTTTAAGGCAGTGGAATCACCAACAGAAAGTACAAAACTTGAAAACATGGCACTCATAGATCTCGAAAAGGGTACTTGTTTACAGCATGCGAGCTGAAACTAGAAGGCAGGGCCTTGATCAACCGCAGCTGGGAAGGTGCACGTGGGGTGCTTGCTCTGCCCACGTCTGAGAATGAATGTGAAAGCACCTAGAGTAGGCAAATTCACAAACACGGAATCTGCAAATAACCCGGGCAAACTGTACATACCGGTAGTGAAAGATTCAATATTCACAACAGTCTTCCGGGTCATCGAATTCCAAGGGGTTTCACTCTTTTCACTGCCTCTGGGCTTTTTTATGTCCGTAAATTACACATAACGGGCAGCGACGCAAAACAACTGTCTTTAGGCATGCAAACAATTTCTGTGGAAGTTCAACCGAACCCTTGACCCGCATGGAAAAAGCGTTTTGCATCCCTTTCAAATACATTTCAACGATCCTGACCACATATGTCTATTTTACTCCTCTTTTGAAAGCGTCTGACTGATTTCTGAACTTCGCGTTGAGTACCGAGTTAAACAAAATCTCTGACACATGTTCACGTCGTGTTTATGTGACAGACAGGCACAACTAAGAACGCCTTCCCTAGGGCCAGGGGTCGGGCCCACAGCACGTCCTCGTCCCCTCCCGCCACCGCGACAGGCATCGTCCCCTCACCTGTGTGCAGCGACAGCCAGCCCTTACGATGGGCGATGTGGTGCGGCGCGTGAGCCTCCTCGTAGGTCACTGGTTTGTCCCCCTTGCCCACTCGGACTCGGGCCGCCCGGTTCTGGAAAGAAAGAGGGCCCGTGACTCGCCGCGACCACCGACCCAGGGCGCGCCCTAGATTACACCCTCGCCCACAGATCCCACCCTCCGAGGTCGCGGGCGCCCAGACCCCAGGCCTCCACGCCGCACTTACCTTGGCGCAGGCCGCGGAGGTGTGCAGGCCGCGCCAGACGCATGGCAGCTCCCAGTTCCAGGACAGCACCTGTAGGGAGAGTGGGGCATGAGACCAGAACTAGGGCTCCCCGCGGCCCCCCTCTAACCGCCGGCCCCGCCCGTGCCGCCCACTCACCAGCGGCCGGAGCCTCAGACCGCAAACGGGGGCCGCCATCTTGGGCCGAGCGGAGGGCGGGGCGGGCCGGGGCGGCGTCGGGGTAAAGGTCAGGCGCGGGAGGCGGACGCACGGGCGAGACCACACGCGAGCCGGCGCGGGGGTGCGAGCGTCTCGGCCGGGCGGGGCCGCATGCAGTCCGCGCCGACCTGCTGTGGGCGGCGGCGGGGGCCCAGGCTCCGGGCTTGCGAGGCGGGCCGTGTGGGGCCGGGAGGTGGCGGGAGCTGGCCTCTGAGCCTCCCCCCGCAGCCCTGGACACGTCTTGCACCCCTCCGTCCTGCCCCAGTCGTGGTTTGCGTCGTGTTTCAGATCTGGAAACTGGATGTTGCGGAGCGCGAGGTTTCGCGGTCCGAGAGCTCGCAGCGGCCGGGCGAGCAGTGTCTTGGCGTGGGGCGGGCCGGAGGGAGGGGGCGCCCACCGCCCCGACTGTCGGGGGAGCGGAGCGTTTCACCACGTCCTAGAAATTAGGCTGCTGAGTTCTGTCTCCAAATAATATCCTTTAAAAAACAGAAGAAAAGAAAAGAAAGAAACACCCTGACTTTATCCACAAATAGAGAGGAAATATGTTTCGGTTAAAACTTTACCTAGTTCTTGGGAGGGGCAAGATAGGGGTAGGGGATTAAGGAACACAGCCTGCAATGTAAACAGAAAGAGGCTACAAGAAAATACTGTGCAACGCAGGGAATATAGAAAAATTTTTAATTTTATAGTAAGTGAAGTATAATCTATAAAAATATAGAATTACTGTATCGTACACCTAACATAATATTATAAACGAATATAATATTGTAAACTCACTGTACTTTAAAAATCAGCCAGTTCTTCAAGGATGGGTTATGCAGAGGGTAGGGTTTCATATCTGACCATACCCTAGTGCCTGGCCCTTGAGGAAGGAAAATTTTAAGGGAGAAAGGGCTGATGGTCGCTTAATTCCTGGAGATGTTACAGAGCCTGCTGTACTCAAACCAAAGCATCGCCACTGTAGTTTGTATCCAGTAATTATTGTCAGAAGGAAAAATAGCAACACTGGATATCCTAGTTCAGAACTCACACATAGTAATGGAAAAAACGTGGACTCTGGATTCAGGCTCAGGTGTAAAAATCTTTGTGCAATTGATCCTCAGTTCCATAATCTGTATAATGGCTTTTGTTCATAATACCACTCATAGAGCTGTTATTAGTTCTGTTAGGTTGAATCATGTGAAATTGCCAACGTTTGACCATTTTGACTTAATCATCCACCCTAATGCTGCTTACATACTGCTGTCATCTCTGTGGAAGGGAAATGGAGGCAAAGGCAGACAGTGAGCCGCCTCAGATCACACTGGGGAAGGTCCAAGAGGGACTCTTGGCTTCAGTGCAGTACATTTTCCACAGTCAAGATTCCTCTGACCATTTGGAGCTGGTTTCTCCAAAAAGGGACAGCGTCTTTCATGTCCGCTCTACTAGGAATATTTTATTTCTAAAATTTAAACTGGCCTCCAGCTGTTCTGCATATTGGATAAGGGGACAAAGCAGGAATAAGATGTTTTCCAATCACAATACTATCCGAATGTAAGAACTCTCAACTTTAACTGAAGGACCCTTTTTTAAACAAATTATTTATTTTATTTATTTATTTTTGGCTGCATTGGGTCTTCGTTGCTGCGCGCGGGCTTTTCTCTAGTTGCAGAGAGCAGGGGCTACTCTTCATTGCGATGCGTGGGCTTCCCATTGCGGTGGCTTCTCTTGTTGCAGAGCACGGGCTCTGGAGCGCAGGCTCAGTAGTTGTGGCACAAGGGTTGAGTTGCTCTGTGGCATGTGGGATTTTCCCGGACCAGGGCACGAACCGGTGTCCCCTGCAGATTCTTAACCACTGCGCTGCCAGGGAAGCCCCTGAAGGACCCTTTTAAGCTGGTAGTCATTTTTTCTTTTTAAAGTTTCCATAAAGTTTGATAATTTGATAAAATTTTGTGGATGTGCTCCAAAGTGGTGAGGAACATGGGATCTGGTATCTGAAATACAGCTTCCTGGCTTTGCAATTTCAGCAAGTGGCTTGACCTTCCTGAGCCTCAGCTTCTCTCATCTATAAAATGGGGACATGATGATTGTTGTGAAAACCACACTGTAAAATGCCTGATGCAGTGAGCAGCTAATGAATGTTTTATTAAAAAAAGGATAGAGTCCCTGCTATCTGCCTCCTCTTAGGGAGATGAACCAGCCATAGAGGGTCCGTGAGAACTCACTGGAACACCACCAGAGGAAAGGAGAAGAGGCTGGTTTTCCATGCACGTGACAATGGCATGGACTTCTATCGGAGCAGCAGCAGGCGGTGCTGTCCAGCTGAGCAGGGGCTGTTGTGCTTGGGGTTCAAGTTTTGCCACTCTTCCTTAGGCCTGAAGAGTCTCCCAGGAATTCCAAACTGATCTAGATCTTTCATAGGCCTTTTGTTTATTATCTTTGTTTTATACTATGCCTTGTTGCAAAAAGGGTTTCACCTGGTTCCTTGAAGGGGGGTGGTGCGGAATGGGGGAAGGGGGTCACGTGAATGTGTTTGCATGATTTAAATAACTTAAAAGTGCATTTTAATGCATTAGTATGAACTGTTACATTGTTTTAAATCACCAATAGAAAAATTTTAGTAGGATATTTATTTCTGTTTAACAAAACGCTAACAGTGTTTTTCTGCACTTTTTGCTTCTCCCATTAATCCTGTAAAGGAGGCAATATTGTCCAGGTTTGGCAGATCAGAAGATGGAGGCTCCGAGACTCGCCTGGGGTGACAGAACTAGCCAAGGGTAGCAGCTTTCTTGTTCCAAAGCATGTGCTCGTTCCACATCTGAGGTTCCACTGCACCACTTGGTGGGGGTGAATGTTCAGAACCATGCAGGATGGAGGAATGGGCTGTGTGTCTGTGGTTGGACACAGACCACTCAGGACTGGCCCTGGGGGGACTTCCTGGGTGTGGAGAAGCCACATCTAGGAGCAAGGGACTCACATGAAGAGGCTGCCTACTCCCCTGCTGGGGGCTCCAGACCAGAGCCTTGAGGAGACAGGGATGTCCAGCTGTTTATTCTCACACATGAGCCCCTGTGCTCTCCTCATGATAGCCAGGAGGGTCCAGACTCCCGTTTATGCTCTCAGAGCAGCAATTCTCCACGCCGGCTGCACGTTAGAGCCCATCGGGTCCCACACCACAAGGACAGTACTGGACAGAGGCGTGGCACCTGTCCTTTTTCAGTGCTCCTTAGATGATACCAATATACAGCCAAGGTTGGGAACCAGCGTCCTGAACTCCAGGTTTATGTGGGAGACCCCCAGAACCTGATCCGTAGAGACCCCTTTGCAGGAGAGGGCTATTGGATGGTCCTTACAGCCCTTTCCTACCACCAGTCCTGCGAGGACATCACAGCTCTTAACTCTGTGGGGACTGGGCCACAAGACACATAGGGGGCTGCTGTGTGGTCTGGATTTTTTTGAAGACGGTCTGTCCCAAGGGCTCACCTGTATCAAAGGATAGAACACTGGCCAGGCTGTGGGGTGACACCGTGCGAGAGGGAGACTCTGGGCCTACCTGGGCTTGCAGAGCACGGTCCGGCCTAGAACATAGTGTTTGTTTCCTGGAACTCACCAGAATCCAGCCTCAGGGAGCGCTGCCCCAGGCCGAGACGTCTGCCTTCCTGTTGGCGGCGGGATTAGCGGAGACAACTCCACTCATGTTGGTGTTCACGAGACGGACTTATTCTAATTCGGAACTGCTGACACTTCACATTTTGTAATCCTATGGGTTTTTTTTGTTTGTTTGTTTTTTTGCGGTACGCGGGCCTCTCACTGTGGTGGCCTCTCCCGTTGCGGAGCGCAGGCTCAGCGGCCATGACTCAACGGGCCCAGCTGCTCCGCGGCATGTGGGATCCTCCCGGACCGGGGCACGAACCCGTGTCCCCTGCATCGGCAGGCGGACTCTCAACCACTGCGCCACCAGGGAAGCCCTGTAATCCTATGGTTTTTATATTACTCTTGCTAATTCGTTTTCTCCTAATAACCAACCCATTCACCAAGAAGAATCCCAGAGGTTCTTGCAACATCGATTCCGGGAACTAAGCCAAACAGCCACTGAGACCAAAGCAGAGTCTTGAACTGTCTTCTCCCTTGCATAGGCAGCCCGGGGGCTCTTACCCCATGTTCCCCTTGAGCTCCTGCTGCGTCCTCCTACCCCCACTCTGCTTCTGCTGAGGCGCGGGAAGAAGGGTCAAGTCCCAAGCTATAATTACCGACTTCAGCTTTGGCGCGCTGAGGAGGTCCAGTCTCCCGATAGTGGAACCAGTTAGAAGCACCCTTTGCCACACTGGTACCCTGGGCTGAACGTCACAACTCCAGGGCTTGGAGTACATGGACAGGAGGAGTGGGCCTCACGTGTGACAGCCATGGAGACCTCACTCCCTGATTCTCAGATGCTGTGCTAGACCTGGACACAAAAAAATGGGCTTGATACCCTTCCTTCCGATGGGGAACACAGAGAAGCAGGCAAGCAAAAGGATCTTAGATAAGGACCATGACAGGAACACATAAAGGCCCCTGACCCCCTTAGGTGGTAGAATGGAGGTGGGGCTGCCATCCAAGTCCGTCCTGAAGAAGTGCCAGCCTAACCAAGAACAGGTGGAAGGAGGCCCCAGGCAGACAGAGCATGAATGAAGCCGCGGAGTCCAGAGTGTGTGGGTCCTGTGGGTGAGGGGTGGAAAGTCACAAAAGCCAGGACCAAGGGCACCTCGGCTCTCTCTTCTGTGGTTCTGACTTACTGGTACTTGTAAGGCTGCACTCTGATGTAATTTTGTTGAAGTTTTAGGAACTCAGGATAGGTGTGTAGCGAAACTCATTTTTTTGTTACTGGCTCAGAAAGAGAGAAAGGATTTTTCTTTACATCTGAGGAGCTGGGGAGAGCTACCAGATCAAGTTTACATTGGTACACATTTCTCAGCACCAGCCCTGCTAGATAATGCGTTTCAGTAAATCTAAGATAACGTCGATTAGAAGACATTACTTGATATACCATTAAGAAAGAAACGGATGCAAATTAATTTTAAGATACCACCGATCAATTACAAGATGAATCCTGTTTGGCCTGTTAAAATGTCTGAGGTCGATGTAGAAGGCACACAGCTTCCTTTGCACGAGCCTCATGGGTGCACAGACGCGTAGGCACAGCTTCGGGTGCCTTACTTACGTGCACAGCCCGGCTCCTCCAAAACCAGCTTTTGCGCACTCACCCCAGAGCAGGTGCTAGTAGTGGGGAGTAAGGCTTAGAGAAGTTGAATGACTCGCTCAAGGGCCGTGTAATTAGCAGGAAGCAAGACCAAGTTCAGAACCAGGCCTCGAGTTCCATATGCTGACCGAGCTACTTCCCATCTCCAGGGAGAGGGACAGGGGCCCTTGTGCCCAGTCTTCGACTCCCAGGCCCATTTACTCCAAGATCACTGACGTGGTTCCTGCTTTCACCAAAGTTCCTGATCCCCCTGGGAGCAGCCCAGCCACCCTTCTCTCTGAGAGGCTGTCACGTCACTAAGCTGGGCTCCAAGGACACTGCTGCCCAGTAGCCCCATAGCAAGTTCTGTGCCTTCTCAGACCCTAAGATGTCTTCAGGTCTGATGTAGGGGGGCCCCCTGGCTGTGGTGAACCCGGGAATGGCTAGGGTAGACTGATGTGTAGTGTTCTGGGCTCCAGGGCACCAGTCAAGACCCGGGTATTGCGGACATTTAATTACAAGAGCGGCACTGACCTCAGGGTCTGAAGGTGAACCCCTCTCGCAGGTCATGGAATTCCACATCAACCCCTAAAAACGGGTGATGCGAGCACCATAACTGACTCTGGAAAAATCAGTGCTCCAGGGCAACCTTTCCTGTTCCTGCACCTGACAGAGGCAATGGTCTGTGGACACGGCACAGGCAGTTCCAGAATTCCTCAGTGGCTTGACTGTGAGTCCTCCACAGCATTCCTGCCTGGGGCTGCCCGAGGGCAACCTCTTGCTCAAGGTCTGTTACATTCAGTCTTCAGACTGGTCTGTTTTCAGAACTTTAAATACACTGGGCAAATGTTGGATGTGATTTCGTAGTTTCTTAGGTCCTAGGGATAAATGGAATAACTTTCCTGATTACTAAGTAGTTGTTAGTCGATCTTGGATCCTGCAGCCTTTTGAAAATCTCTTGAAAGCTATGAACTCTTCCTCCCCTCTCCCTTCCAAAAAAAGCACACACCTGATTTTCAGGAACGGAGTGACTGAACCTTATCTTTGGACAATGGACCTTAGGAACCACTAAAGTAGGGAGCCACTAAAGCTGGCTTCCCTGTTTCAGATTTCAGGGATAGCTTGAATCAATTTTTAAAGGAACTGGTTGATAGTCAACAATTGTTAAGAGAGATTTCCAGTGCCTGAACTTGGGACCCAGGAATATCCTGGGTGAAATTCCTACAGTGCTAGAGAGGCAACTGGGTAGTTTTCATGGCTCTAGGGGGAAAAAGTAAAGAGAGGTATTGGTATTTCCAGGTGAACCAACATCTTAATATTTGTGTTATTTAATGATCCACGAAGAAATGAATATGTAGTGCCTGAGGATTAGACACTCTTTTTGAGTTTCAGAAGTGAAAAGGTCTAAAGTGAATTTATTAGCAAAAGATTAGGTTTCGGGCTTCCCTGGTGGCGCAGTGGTTGAGAGTCCGCCTGCCGATGCAGGGGACACGGGTTCGTGCCCCGGTCCGGGAAGATCCCACATGCCGCGGAGCGGCTGGGCCCGTGAGCCATGGCCGCTGAGCCTGCGCGTCCGGAGCCTGTGCTCCGCAACGGGAGAGGCCGCAGCAGTGAGAGGCCCGCGTACCGCAAAAAAAAAAAAAAAAAAAAAAAAGATTAGGTTTCCTGAGTTCCAGCACTTCTTCCAGCCTCCATTTCACACATCAGAGCCAGGTTCCCGGAACACAGGGGCAACTTTCTGAACATCAGGGGAGCAGTAGTTGGAGCATCCTGGGGCCAGAGAAGGGGCTGACAGCCTTGGAACCCAAAAAAGGGTTCCAGTCCAGGGGGCTCCCTTTCCGAGTCTGGGAGGAGGAGTTCAAGGAATAGAGAGAAGCTCCTGGTTACCACCCGAGGGACTGATTTTCCTGGAATCACAAAATACAGAGGGGAGGAGGCCCTAGGGCCCAAGCAGAGATTCCCAGAACTAGTGGCACAGCTGGGATTGGGGTCTGAGGCACAGAGAGGTGACCCTGGCCCTTGGTAAAGGCCAGCACAGACAAAGCTTCCAGCTGGGGACTCAGCAGAGGAGGAGCTCCACGTTCTGGCTCATGGTGTCACGTGGGCCACGGATGATGCCAGGGAGGAGGCCTGGCCCTGGAGGCACGGAAGTGAGATGAAGGGCTGACACCCAGGGGCAAGGCTGGGGGTGAGCCCGGAAGCTGTGGAAGTTTGGGGAAGATGAACGGCCGGGAAGCTGAGGCACAGAGCTGAGGGCACCGGCGTCCCCATCAGCTCCGCTCTGCCGATGCAGGTCTGTGGGCTGGGCAAGCTGCTTAACTGCTCTAGGCCTCCTTGCCTCGTCTCTAAAACGGGGTAACGATGGAGCCCCTGTGAAGATGCTTAGTTCGGTTTTCCAGTAACAGCCTGAAGAATGGATCTCTGCTTAAAGAGAGGGGACGTGGTGGCATTTTTAAAGACACCTCTCTCAGGTGTCCACTATTTCAGATGTTCTAGTAAGCAACCCCCTCAGACAGACACTGTGATCCTCTTGGAGGAAACAGAAAAATTAAGGCACAGAGAGGAAACCACCCATTACTATCATTTGTGCATTCACTAGTTTCATTCATTCAACACACATTTATTAAGTGCCTGCAGTGCGCCAGGCTCTGGGGGTACAAAGTTGGGTAGTGTACAGCCCCTGCTCTCAAGGAGCTCACAGGTCTAGGGGAGAGGCAGACACGTGCACAGGTAAGTCACGCTGCGCGGCAGAGGTGTGAACGGAGCGCTGTGGGCGCACGAGAGCCGACAGGAACCCCTCCTGAGGCAGGGTCGGTCAACACTGAGTAGCACGGTAGCCCCTGCCCACGGCGGGCCCTCTCCTCAGTGGGCAGGACCAGGTCACCGAGGCCGATGCTGAGGCTCGCTGGAGGGAAGGCCTACCTCTGCCTCCTCAGGGCAACGCCCCAACCCTGTCCCCGGTACCAGCTGCCCGGGCTGCAGCGCTCAGGAGCCACTCTCCACTCCAGAGGCAGAGAACGGGGAGCAGCTGTACGAAAGGCCAAGACACCAGGGGCCTCGAAGTTCAGAGACAAAGGACAAGTTACTGCTTGTGTCTACCCCTCCTGCCCCAGGGTTCTTATACTCCCGAGAGCATCTCTGAGCTGATCTGTGAGGTTACATCCTTCCCTGACACTGCGTGGGCAACTCCAGACCTGGGCCCCGTCCGTCACTTGGCTCCCCTCTCAGGAGCTGGGCACAGCCCCACGTGGACACCCCCATCAGAACAGGCTGCTCGCGGCGGGCCTCTGGCAGCTGGACTCCTTCTCTTTCGATGCTTCACAGCCGTCGTACCAGCTCGATGAGCTGCTGAATGTTCTTGTTTTGGTTGGACAGGCCATTCCGGATGTTTTCCAGCAGGCATCTCTTCAGTTCAAAAATGGCCTCACTGTACCCCAAGCTCACAGCGGCCATGGGGGGCACTCCATGCCACAGGCCAGGGATGTGCCAAACGTGCTGCTTCTCAGGGTCACAAAAGGCCAGGCCAGCCAGCGTCCGGATCCCGCCACCCTGATGCTCCATTTGCACCGTGGCTCTGCTCGCATCCCTGGGCTCGTCCAGGAGCTGCTTCCTCTCTCTCGGCTTGGAGCCGGGGGCAGACGCATCCTGCAGGCTCTGGTACACAAACTGATAGTTGGGCATGTGCCCTGTTTTCTCCAGCCTCAGAAACGCATGCAGAATAGCCGGCGGAATGTCCCTCGTTTCAGCTAAACTGACCACAGTGACATTGCTCAGCCCCATAATCAACGTGGCCAGGGAAGCCTCTTGCTCAAACCTCTCCCCTGCCTCGGTCAGGACTCCGCCTATCAAGCCCCCGGAGTGGATTACCAGGATGTGGTCACAGCCCAGGTCCTGGCTGAAGCTCTCGGCCACCGTCAGGAGCTGCATGAAGGCCCCTCGAGGACCACGGCCCCTTCCCGTGGCAAACCGCAGCCCAAACATGGTGTTGAGGAGGGTGGACTTGCCTGTGCCCGGCACGCCGAGCACCGACAGGACGACCAGGCGCGACCTCCTCTCCAGGCGGACGTGCAGCTCCTTCAGGAGCCCCGTGACCCAGCGCAGGGGGGTGCTCAGGGTGTTCCCGTCGATCAGCTCCAGGGGGAGCCCCTTCAGCAGCAGTTCCAAGGCCAAGCCTGGGAAGTGCGCGAACCGCCTCTGCCCCGCCGGCAGCTTCCCGGCCTCCACGAGACAGCTTTCGGCCTCGTAGAACTGCCCCATCTCCCGCAGGAAGTGTTCCACCCCCAGGGGCTCTGGCCAGAGGGGCTCGCTGAAGTCCACGGCCCCACGGTGCTTTGCTCTCAGGGTAAGCATCGTCTCCGGAGACGCTCTCGGCCGTGGCTGGGCCGCCCGGGCCAGTCCCCACTCCATCCACCTCAGGAAGTACTGCTTCTCGCCCAGAGAGGGGCTGCTGATGCCCGAGATGAACTCCTGAAGGCCCCAGGCAGGGTCGTGGCCATTCTGCTGCATTCGAAGTTCCAGCAGCCGATGCCTCAGCTCAGCCCTGCACCTCTCAGGAGGGTCCCCAGCCCACTGGGCCTGGCAGAGCTCCCTCTCCACCTGGGCCGCCTTTCTCCAAGGGTCCCCCTGCAGCCGCAGCTCGGCCCGGCGGTAGGCGTCCGAGTCCTTGATCTTCCTGGTGATCTGCTCCATCCGGTCCTTCGCCCGCTGGCACTCGTCGCAGTCCTCGTCGACCTTCAGCCCCAGCTTGCGGGCCGCATGCGCCATGTCCTCCACGGATACCCTCCTGCAGGGGGCCCGGGTCACGTGCGCCACGATGGCGCGGATCCGGCGCACAAAGCCCGCACTGTCCGTGCTGCTGACCTTCACCAGGACGTGCGAGGGGTCCATCTTCAGCACGGGTATTAACCTGTTCAGAAACCGCAGGTTTGTGTTCCGTTTCCCGCGGTAGGGGCTCAGGATGAAGTAGTATTTCGTGGCCGACCCCTTCATGGAGTACAGCAGTTTGTATTCCTTCTTACTGATGTTGTCAGTCAAGATGAACACGGCCGAGGAGATTTCTGTCAAGAGCTTAAACTGCAGCCAGTGAGAGCCGATGTCACCTCTCAGGTTCAGAAAGGCCACGGGCTCTGGGAAAATGTCCAAGTCCTCCCTGCCACTGGGAAGAAACCAGGAAATTTCCACCAGCCCATCTGCAATCTCCCGAGGGTTGGTGCCCAAGTTCAGATCCCGATGCCAGAAACAGTCCCGCTGCCTGTGGCCAGGGCTGAGCACGGCGTTGAGAAGCTGGGACTTGGAGTTGCTGCTGACCTCCATGCGCACGAAGGCGAAGGCGGGCGCTCGGGACAGGACCACGCTGTCTTCTCTGAAGCTGCTCACCGCCCTTGGGGGCTGTGACCCCCATGTCCGCACAGTCCCCCTCATGGCCCACAGCAGAAACGTGTGGTAGTGGTTTTCTGGGTCGGGCAAAACGAGAGGGAGTGCAAACTGGCAGAGGGACATTTTTAGCACAATTTCTTGTTGCAGGAAACTATCTGAGGAAAGCAGAAGGGCACAGAGAAGGTCCAAGGGGTTCACAGGCGTATCAGGCGTTGGCAGCTCGGAGAAGGAATAGATGTCTGCAGAGATGTCGTCGGCCGTGTCCCAGTAGATGATCTCCTCTTCCACCTGGCTCTCCTTCTCCGCAGGCCTGGTGTCCGGAGGTACGTCCAGCACCATGGTGGTGTTCCTGGCTTCGGCGTTGAGGGCCTGCAGCTTCCTGAGGAAATTCCAGGGCAAGTCTTTGGGAGCCTGTGGAGCCCAGTTCTTCATGCTATCACTACTGATCTGCAAGGAGTCCTGGAGGCTGAGTTTCTGTGCCTGGTACATCTCTAGTCCCAGGAGGGACAGCATTTCTTGTAGTCTGCTCCTCTCCACTGTGGAGAGAAATGAAGATATCAGCGCTTACCCTGCATGTCAGGGACCCAGGTTAGAGGTGGGGAGGGGAGAGCCCAGCCTGGCGTGTAGGAGGTGGCCTCCTTCAGGGTAAAATGCAGGCACCCCTAGGCCACCCGAGACCAAGACAGAAGTAACATCACCCACCCCAGATCCAAGTGGGGTCGGAAACATGTGACATGAGAGAGGGAAGAGAAAAGGACGTCTGGGGGCAACTGTTAAGTATTGGGAGGAAATGTCTGGTTTCTCTTGAAACCTCTGAGATTTAGCAACACCAATCCCAAATTTAATTGGCTAGAGTGAGCAGCTGTGCACCCTAGATGTGGAACACAGGCCCCATTCTCTGGCCACGCCTCCGCTCTCTCCAAGATACTCCTGTGCTTCTGGCCCAGCAGTGGACTCCCTAACCCTGTCACCAGGAATTCCCCACGGGGGACGCAATCACTGATTCACTGTGGTTTTCTGGTTAATGTTCTCTGCTCTTTACAGACAAGTTGGAAAATGTGTAAAGGAAACAGCGAGTTACTACTGGGTACAGAGTAACAGAAATCACAGATAAATAACATTTTGCAAAACTGAAGCCACTGATAAAAATACTTGGTAGAGATGATCACAAGTCTGTACTTATTTGTTCAGATTTTCAACCATAACATCCAATACAGTATGAATTCTTACAAGCACCAGATGCTCAGAACAGTAAGGCCACCTGCAAAGGTTTCATCCACCGACCCCGTTCTTGGCCACGGCATCTTACCAATTTTCATTGCATATAATTTCCTGCATATAATTAGTAAGCTTTAAATGGTAAGTCTATTAACAAAATAAATCAATACAAATCCTGCTGAGCTCCAGGATTCTCTCCATTCTTTTCTCGAAAGAGGAAGCTACTATACCTGTGCTGCTACCTTAAATGTGGATGTAAACCACAGGAGGAAGCGCAGGTGATCAGCCCGCTTCTTGTTTCCCAGGAAGTCGTATGATGGGTTCGGGACCGTGCCTGGTGAACAGCAGGGCTCAAAGCACCGGAAAAGAGGTGTCTCGTTCCCCTGTAGGGGTCCACTTGCTGCCTAATGTCTCTCTTCAGAAACTCCACCCTCCACAGGGGCTGAGAGAGTTCTACGGGCTGTGCCACCACCCCAGAGAGTACAGGAGCTGGCAAACTTGTTGCAGAAACTAAAGAACTCTATGGGGAGGGAGACTGTAGTAGAAATCCATCATATAAGTAACTCGGGTTTCTGGGTGTTGCCTGCACGAAACCAGGGACACTGTTTTTCTTATCCAGACAGAGAACAACTGTTCTTACGTAGCATGGTAGCTAAGTGCGACAGGGAAAAGCCAGAGCAAACAAACCTATTAATATATGCCCTCATGCCCAGTCTGGGACCCTTGGCGGATCTATTATTGAAACCACTGGATCAGACGAAAGATTCCCAAACTTGGATGTGCTTTAGAATCACTTTGGGAACTTGTTAAAAATAAGATTTCTGGGCTTTACTTCCAAAGATACAAACTCTCTGTGTTAACTCTGTATGGTAACAGGTCCCCGGGGAGTTGTCTCTCTGGCAATATTATTTATGGCACATAAAGGGTTAATGGACTAGCAGTGATTTTGATGCAGTCACAGGGGTTGGAACTACTGGCCCAGGTGATGTCTTCCTTCAATAGGACAGGCAACGAGAGCAGAGAGAAGAACCATACCTGTTGGAAAGTCACTGTCCTGAGCCTCATTCGGGCCATCTAAAAAAAGCAAAGGAAAATGAAGTGTCAATCAAATCAGGTGGCTTGAATTGACACAAATTAATTTAAGCTAAACTCAGAACCCTCTCTCTTCCTTACTAAGGTAGCAACTTCTCCCAATTGTTCAAAATCTAAAATCCCAGTTATTGTTCACTTTGCCCTCTTTCCCCAGTCCAATCTGGTGCCAGATCCTGTAGTTTCTCCCTCCATAACGAAACTCACCATCATCTCCTTCCATTTCTCTCCATTCCAAATCTGGAAGAAAAAACCATACACACACAGTTAGTTTCATCAGCAAGTTAGGACCCTTCTATCAAAAAGTTCAAGTGGGGGCTTCCCTGGTGGCGCAGTGGTTGGGAGTCCGCCTGCCGATGCAGGGGACACGGGTTCATGCCCCGGTCCGGGAAGATCCCACATGCCGCGGAGCGGCTGGGCCCGTGAGCCATGGCCGCTGAGCCTGCGCATCCAGAGCCTGTGCTCCGCAACGGGAGAGGCCACAACAGTGAGAGGCCCGCGTACCACAAAAAAAAAAAAAAAAAAAAAAAAGTTCAAGTGAAGATATGGTAGCTAATGTTTATTTTGAGTACTATTATTAGCTTCGGTTTTTCCTACGTAAATTTCATTTGTTGACAACCCCAAATATGACACAAAGTTGTAATAGCTACACACAGAATAATGATTTGCTCTAGGATATACTCCTTGTAAAATTTACTAAATTTTGTGAAAATATAAATAACTTCATGAAACATACATAGATTAATCTTTGATTTTAGAAACTATTTAAAATATAAGTTGATATAAGTTCTTTGGTTTAATTTCAAGATTACCTCCTACAAACTTTATTCTAGCATAAGGAGTTCCTGTTATCACTTAAAATGATGCACATATATGGGGGGAGGGCATAGAGTGGGGAATAGCTATAACTCACAAGTAGACGTACTTGTTCAGAGTCTCTAACAGCATAATGTATTCATCAACACTAAGTACTTTTAATTACTGAATTATTTAATTTAGTGCTTTTCAGATATTTACGTCGGGAAAAAAGACCGTAAAACTCTAGATTTGCCAGCAAAAGGGGAATGATGGGAGCAAGACTTCTCTGTACATATTTTTATTGTTTCAACTTTTGATCCAAGTAAAAGTATCACCTATTTCAAAATTAAAATTGTACTTTTAAAAGCTTATGAATCAGGAAAAAATTCTGACAGTTTCAGATTTATTCTCTCATGATTTCCATATAATCAGATAGATAAACAATTCAGTCTTCTTTGATGACATCTCTGGGAGATACACATGAAGAGCTGGAAAGAGAAAAACAAGAGAAGAGGCAGCGGGCTTTGGAGAACATGAGCATGAACATACTAGAGAAGACACAGATGATTCATACAGATTGAACCGCAGTGTTGAGCAGTCAAAAGATTATTTTATTCACAGTGGACAAAAGACATCACAAGAATTTTTCCAAGGAGCCTAAAATGCCATCTGAGAAGGTACAATGGTTAAAGACAAGAATGGGACACCTAGAGAAGCCTGAGATGGGATCAAGGTGGCTCCGAGAGAGTAGTTTTGAGCTGGAAGCAAGGAATAAACTTCAGACCCAGAGAAGACAGGGCCTTGCTTTGCTAGTAACAGGAGATAGCTCTGATTTGGAACAGAGAGATAATAGGTACATAAAGTCAAGGATGCACAAAGTGGCCAAAGGTCACACTGTCACACTAAGAAAAT
The DNA here is from genome assembly GCF_005190385.1 of Monodon monoceros. Lineage (NCBI taxonomy): Eukaryota > Metazoa > Chordata > Mammalia > Artiodactyla > Monodontidae > Monodon > Monodon monoceros. Next base: position 6,719,108 of record NW_021703776.1, on the reverse strand, counting down.
CGCTGATGAGGGGTGGGAGAGCTCTGAGTAGAGAGCACTGGAAGCCATGATAACCACTGGTCACCAACAGACTACAGAAGAGGAGGCACAGGGCTTCAGCCAAGGACACAAGCCAGCAGCAAATACAGGAGGCCAGCGAGGGCTTGGTACCGTGGGCCAAGGTCTCCACTATATTTTCTGTTGGACAAGAACTGGTCAGGGTGGGACAGGCTTGGGTTCCAACCCAGTGGGGATGTTGGGCTCAAATGGAACACAAGGGGCAGAATGTGGACAGGACCTACCACTGAAAATGAACTCTAAGTGGGGCAATTAAAACCATCTCAGCCATCAAATTGAATGACTGTTTCTTTCAATTATTAAAGTAGCCAGTACTCACGCTGTAGAATTTTTCACCACATTTTGGAATGTTTGTTATTGGGCAGTAAATGGACATTTAAGACACTATTTGACACCTTGGGGCTGTTAGTGTTAAGAATGAGCTATGGACACCGACATGCAAAAGAATGAAGTTGAACTCCTACCTCACACCATATATAAAAATTAACTCAAAATGTATCAGTGACCTAAATATGAGCTAAAACCATAAAACTCTTAGAGGAAGACATGAGGGTAAATCTTCATAACCTTGAATTTGGCAATGGATTCTTAGGTATGACACCAAAAGCACAGGCCACAAAAGAAAGAACACATAAACTGGACTTCATCAAAGTAAAAACCTGTGTGCATCAAAGAACATTATCAAGAAAGTGAAAGACAACCTACAGAGTGGAGAAAATATGTGCAAATCATATGTGATTGGGTCTAGTATCTAGAATACATAAACAACTCTTACAACTTCATAACAAAAAAGACAAAAAAATATCAATTAAAAAATGGGCAGGGCTTCCCTGGTGGCGCAGTGGTTGAGAGTCCGCCTGCCGATGCAGGGGACACGGGTTCGTGCCCCGGTCCAGGAGGGTGCCGTGGAGCGGCTGGGCCCGTGAGCCATGGCCGCTGAGCCTGCGCGTCCGGAGCCTGTGCTCCGCAACGGGAGAGGCCACAACAGTGAGAGGCCCACATACCGCAAAAAAAAACCCAAAAAACGAAAAACAAAACAAAAAAAAATGGGCAAAGAACTTGAATAGACATTTCTCCCAAAAGATATACAGATGGCCAACAAGCACATAAAATGATGCCCAAATTCATTACTCACTAGGGAAATCAAATCAAAACCACAGTGAGATACCACTGCACACCTACTAGGATGGTGATTTTTAAAAAGGGATAGAGGGGCTTCCCTGGTGCCACAGTGGTTGAGAATCTGCCTGCCAATGCAGGGGACACGGGTTCGAGCCCTGGTCTGGGAGGTTCCCACATGCCGCGGAGCAACTGGGCCCATGAGCCACAACTACTGAGCCTGCGCATCTGGAGCCTGTGCTCCGCAACAAGAGAGGCCGAAATAGTGAGAGGCCCATGCACCGCGATGAAGAGTGGCCCCCACTCGCCGCAACTAGAGAAAGCTCTCGCACAGAAACGAAGACACAACACAGCCAAAAATAAATAAATAAATTTATAAAAAAATAAAAATAAAAAAAAAAGGGATGGAAAATAACAAGTATTGACAGGATGGGGAAAAACTGGAACCCTTGTACCTTTCTGGTGGGAGTGTAAGTTGTGTAGCTGCTGGGGAAACAGTTTGGCTGTTCCTCAAAAAGTTAAACTCAGACTTACCATTTGACTGAGTAATTCCACTCAGAGGTGTCTACCCAGAAGAAGTGAAAACAGGGACTCAAACAAGTACAGGTACATGCATGTCCATAGCATCACTGTTCACAATAGCCAAAATGTGGAAACAACCCACATGTCTGTCAACAGATGAATGGATAAACAAAATGTGGTCTATCCATGCAATAGAATATTATTCAACCTTAAAAAGGAACAACATGGACGAACCCCAAAACACTATGCTGGGTGAAAGAAACTAAACAAAAAAGGGCCCATATTGTACGACTCCACTTATAGGAAAATACAGAATAGATAAACAAAGGCTTAACATAGGTTGGTGGTTCCTATAGGGACTGGGAGGAAGGAGGGATGGGAGAAACTGCTTAATGGATACACAGTTTTACTTTCAAGTGATGGAAATGTTTTGGAAATGAATAGATAAGTGGTGATTTCACAACTTTGTGAATGTACTAAATGTCATAGGATTATTCGCTGTAAAATGCTTCTTTCCCCAATAGTTTTCCTTTTTAAAAATTGTGTTAAAATACACATAATATAAAATTTACTATCTTAAACATTTTTAAGTGTATAGATCAGTGGCATTAAATATATTCACATTGTTGCACAGCCATCACCACCATCCATCCTCATAACTCTATTCATCTTGTACATATGGAATTCTATACCTATTAAACAATAACTCCTCAGTCTCCCCTCTCCCCAGCCCCTGGCAACCACCATTATATTATACTTTCTGACTTTATGATTTTGACTACTTAACTCACATAAGTGGACGCATACATTATTTATCTTTTTGTGACTGGCTTATTTCACTTAGCATAACGTTCTCAAGGTTCATCCATGCTGTAGCATACCGTAGAATTTCCTTCCTTTTAAAGTCTGAATAATATTCCGTTGTATGTATATACCACATTTTGGTAATCCATTCATTCACTGATGGACACTTAGGTTGCTTCCATGTTTTAGTTATTGTGATTAATGATGCTATGAACCTGGGTATACAAATATCTCTTTGAGACATTGCTTTTGATTTTTTGGGGTATATCCCCAGATGTGGAATTGCTGGATCATATGGTAGCTCTATTTTTAATTTTTTGAGGAGCCTCCATACTGTTTTCCACAGTGGTTTCACCATTTTACATTTCCACCAACAGTGCACAAGGGTTCCAATTTCTCCACATCTTTGCCAACCCATGTTCTTTTCTGTTATTTTTATAGTAGCCATCCTAATGGGTGTGAGGTGGTATCTCACTGTAGTTTTGATTTGCATTTCCCTAATATAATTAGTGATGTAGAACATCTTTTAGAGTGCTTATTGTCTATTTGTATATCTTCTTTGGAGAAATGTCTATTCAAGGACTTTGCCCATGTTTGAATCAGGTTTTTTTTTTATTGTTAAGTTTTAGGAGTTCTCCATATATTCTGATATTAATCCCTTATCAGATATATGATTGCAAGTATTTTCTCCCACTCTATGGGCTGCTTATACTCTGTGGATAGTGTCTTTTTGATGCACAAATTTTTAAAATTTCCATGAAGTCCAATTTGTATATTTTTTCTTTTGTTGCAGGAGCCTTTGGTGTTACGTCCAAGAAACTGTAGCCATATCCAAATGCATGAAGCTTTTGTCCAATGTTTTCTTCTAAGACCAAGTTTTCAGTCTTACCTTTAGGATTACATTCATCCATTATGAGTTAATTTTTGTATACAGTTTTAGGTAAGAGTCCAACTTCATCTTTTGCAAGAGAATACCCAATTTTTGCAGGACTATTTGTTGAAAAGACTGTCCTTTATCCATTGAATGGCCTTGGCACCCTTGTCAAACATCATTTGACTGTATATGCAAAGGTTTATTTGTGAGCTTCCTATTCTGTTCCATTGGTCTGTATATCTGTCTTTATGCCAATATCACATTGTTTTGATTACTGTAGCTCTGTAGTAGGTTTTGAAATCAGAAATTGTGAGCCTCTAGTTTGTTCTTCTTCAAGATTGTTTTGGCTATTCACTGTCCCTTGAGATTCCATATGAATATTAGAATGAATTTTATATTTTTGCAAAAACTGTCATTGGGTATTTGATAGGAATTGCACTGAATCTGTACATTGCTTTGGGTAATATTGACATTTTAACAATGTTAAGTCTTCTGCAGGGAAAGGCAAGATAGGGGTAGGGGATTAAGAGGTACAAACTACTATGTATAAAATAAATAAGCTACAAGGATATATTGTACAGCACAGGGAATATAGCCAATATTTTATAATACCTATAAATGGAGTATATAACTTTTAAAAATTGTGAATCACTGTTGTACACCTGAAATTTATATAATATTGTAAATCAACTATACCTCAATAAAACAAACAATATTTAGTCTTCCAGTCCATGAACTTGGTAACTCTTTCCACATATTTATATCTTCTTTAATTTGTTTGAAAAACGTTTTATAATTTTATTGTACAACTCTTTCACCTCCTTGTTTAAGCTAATTCCTAAGTATTTTATTCTTTTTGACACTATTGTAAATGAAATTGTTTTTGTAATTTCCTTTTCAGGTTCTTCATTTTAGTATAAAAATGCAATTGATTTTTGTGTGTTGGATTTGTATCCTGCCACTTTGCTGAATTCATTTATTAGTTCTAATAACTTTATGTGTGAATCTTCAGGATTTTCTATGTATAAGGTCATATCATCTACAAAGATAATTTTACTTCTTCCTTTCCAATTTGGATGCCTTCTTCTTGCCTAACTGCTCTGGCTAGAACTTCCAGTACTAGATAGAATAGAAGTGGTAAAAGCGGGCATCATTCCCTTATTCCTGATCTTAAAGGAAACGCTTTCTGTTTTCACCATTAATGTTTATTGTGGGTTGTTCATATAAGTCTTTTATTATGTGAAAGTAGTTTCCGTCTCTTCCTACTTTGTTGAGTGGTTTTTTTGTGTGTGTGATGAAAGGACATTAACTTTTGTCAAATGATTTTTCTGCATCAGTTGAGATGATCACGTGGGTTTTTTTCTCCTTCATTTTGTTGATGTGGTATATTACATAGGTCTATTTTCATATTGTTAAATCATCCTTGCAATTCAGGAATAAATCCCACTTGGTCATGGTGTATCATCCTTTTAATATATTGCTGAATTCTGTTTGAATATTAGTGTTTTGTTGAGGATTTTTGCATCAATGTTCATAATGGATATTGGTCTATAGTTTTCTTTTCTTGTAGTGTCTTTATTTCGACTTTGGTGTCAGGATTACGTTGGCCTTAGGAATGAGTTAAAAAATGTTCCCTCCTTTTCAATTTTTTGGAAAAGTTTGAAAAGGGTTGGTATTAGTTCTTCTTTAAATGTTTGGTAGAATTCACCAGTGAAGCCATCAGGAGCAGGGCTCTTCTTTGTTGCAAGGTGTTTTTTTTGTTTTAATTATTGTTACTGATTCAATCTGCTTACTCGTTATAGGTCTACTCAGATTTTTTATTTTTGTGTGATTTAGTCTTGTTAGGTTAGGTCTATTCAGATTTTCTGTTTCTTTGTAAACTTTGTGTTTCTAGGAACTGTCTTTCACCTAGGGTTATCCAATTTGGGGGCATACAATTGTTCATAGTACTCTATTTTTTATTTCTAAATGTCCCCACTTTCATTTCTGATTTTAGTAATTTGAGTCTCTTCCCTATTTTGTTCTTAGTCCACCTAACTAAAGGTTTGTCAATTTTGTTGATCTTTTCAAAGAACCAACTTTTGGGTCACTGATTTTCTCTATTCTCTATTTCATTGACCTCCACTCTAATCTTTATTATTTCCTTCCTTGTGCTAGCTTTGCATTTAGTTTGTTCTTCTTGTCCCAGTACAACTTAAGGTTGTAAAGTTAGGCTGTTTATATGAGATGTTTCTTGTTTTTAATGTAAGCATTTATAATTATGAATTTCCCCCTCAGTACCACTTTTGATGCAGCCCATAAGTGTTAACATGGTGTGTTTACATTTTCATCTCTCTCTTCTTAACTGTTTTCTGATTTCCTTGTGATTTCGTCTTTGATCCACTGGTTGTTTAAAAGGACGTTGTTTAGCCTCTGCAATTTTGTGAATTTTCCAGTTTATGTTATTGATTTCTAATTTCATCCCACTGTGGTCAGAGAAGATACATTGTGTGATATCTGTCTTTTAAAAAAACCACTGAGATTTACTCTGTGGTCCTACATATGGTCTATCCAGGAAAATGTCCCATGTGCACTTAAGAAGAATATGTATGCTGTTGTTGTTGGGTGGAGTGTTCTGTATAAGTCTATTAGATCTAGTTGGTTTATCGTGTTGTTGAAGCCCTCTATTTCCTCGCTTATCTTCTGTCTGGTTGTTCTATCCATTATTCTGAGTGGGGTATTGGAATCTACAACTATTATTGTAGAACTGTCTATTTTCCCCTTCAATTCTGTCAGTTTTGGTCTCATATATTTTGATGGTCTGACATTAGGTGCATAAATGCTTATAATTATTATATCTTCTTGCTGTTTTGAAATATTTGTTAACATGTAATGTCCTTCTCTGTCTCTTGTAACTGTTTTTGATTTAAAGCCTATTTTGTCTGAAATTAGTATAGCCACTGCCATTCTGTTTTGGTAATTATTTGCATGTAATATCCTTCTCCATCCTTTTACTTTTACAAGTTTGTGTCTTTGGATCTCAAAAGTGAGTCTCTTATACACTGCATATAGTTGGACCATGTGTTTTTATCAATTCTGCCAATCTCTGTCTTTTGATGGGAGAGTTTAATCCACTTACATTTAAAGTAATTACTGATAAGGAGGCACTTATTTCTGTGTTTGTGCTATAGAAACGAATTTTCTACAGACCTATAGCTTTTTGTCCCTCATTCCCTGCATTCCTCTCTTCTTTTGTGTTTAGTTGACTTTTAAGTAGTGAAATGTTTGAATTCCTTCTTGATTCCCTTTTGTGTATATTCTATAACAATTTATTTTGTGGTTGCCATGGGGATTACATTTAATGTTGTAATGTTGTAACATTCTAATTTGAATTTATAGCAGTTTAACCTCAACAACATACAAACACTCTGCTCCTTTACACTCTGTCCCCACTGCTTTTGGCTTTTGATATCACAAAATTACATCTTTATATAATGCATGCCCCCAAACATAAACTAATAACTCTTTAAATGCATCAGTATCCTAAATTACATACAGAACAAGATTTGGAGTTATAAACCAACAGTAATGCTAGCTATTACATTGATTTTTTAATTTAAATATATTGGTCTCTTAAATCATTTAGAAAACAAAACATGCAGCTACAAACCATTGTTACAATAATACTAGCTATTATAATTGCCCATGTATTTGCCTTTACTGATATCTTTATTTCTCCGTACAGCTTAGGGTTACGGTCTAATGTTCATCTTTGCAGCACACCCTTGAGCACTTCTTCCAGGGCCAGTCTAGTGGTCACAAACTCCCTCAGCTTTTGTTCATCTGGGAATGTCTTGATTTCTCCCTCATTTTTCTTTTTTAATTAATTAATTTATTTTTGGCATTGGCAGGCAGAATCTTAACCACTGCACTACCAGGGAAGTCCCTCTCCCTCATGTTTGAAGGACAGTTTTGCTGGATACATGAATCTTGGTTGACAGTTTTTTTTTAAAAGCACTTTGAATATATCTGCCTACTATCTTCTGGCCTCCCAAGTTTCTAATGAGAAATCTGCAGATAATCTCTTTGAGGATCACTTGTGTGTAATGATTTGCTTCTCACTTGCTGCTTTCAAGATATCTCCTTTTTCTATTTCTTTTAAAAATGTAATGATAATGTGTCTTGGTGTAGGTCTCTTTGAATTCATCTTACTTGGAGTTCATTGAGCTTCTTGAATGATTACATGTATGTCTTTCTTTACATTCAGGAAGTTTTCAGCCATTATTTCTCCAAATATTCTCTCTGCCTCTTTCTTTTCTTCTTCTGGGACTCCCACATGAGTATCTTGGTCCTTTTGATGATGTCCAGTAGGCTCTATGTGCTTTTCTTCAATCTTTTCTCTTTCTGCCCCTCAGCCTTGATCATTTCCATTGTCCTATCTTCAAGTTCACTGATTCATTCTTCTGCCTGCCAAGTGTGCCTTAGAATCCTGCTAGTGAATTTTTCATTTCAGTTATTGTACTCTTCAGCTCCAGAATTTTGTTTTGGTTTATTTTTAGATTTTCTATCTCTTTATTGATATTCCCATTTTGTTCACTCACCGTTCTCCTGACTTTCTCCATATCTTCCTTTAGTTCTTTCAGCATCTTTAGGCTTGTTGTTTTAAAGCCTTTTTCTAATATATCTGCCATAGTCTTTTCAGGGACAGATTTTGTTGATAGATTTTTTTCCTTTGAATGGGCCATACTTTCCTGTTCATTTGTATGCTTTATGATGTTTTTGTTGAACACCTCTGAATGTAATAATGTGGTAACTCTGGAAATCAGATTCTTCCACCTTACCCAAGGTTTGCTATTGTTATTTTGTGTCTGTTTTTTTGGTTTTGATTGTTGTTGGCTGTCTCTGTGCTGAGGATCAGCCTAAGGTGTAAACTTAAGGACTTCTCTGGTCTCTTCTGAGCATTTTCCTGGAAATGCACAATCACTTTCTAATTTTCCCCATATATGCAGTTGTTTCTTGGGGGGGGTTGTTTTTTCTTTAGTTATTTATTTTTATTTTTGGCTGTGTTGTGTCTTCATTGCTGTGTGTGGGCTTTCTCTAGTTGTGGCGAGCAGGGGCTACTCTTCATTGCGGTGAACAGGCTTCTCATTGCAGTGGCTTCTCTTGTTGTGGAGCGAAGGCTCTAGGGCTTCAGTAGCTGTGGCACGTATGCTCAGTAGTTGTGGCTCGCGGGCTCTAGAGCGCAGGCTCAGTAGTTGTGGCGCATGGGCTTAGTTGCTCCGCGGCATGTGGGATCTTTCCAGACCAGGGATCAAACCCATGTCCCCTGCATTGGCAGGAGGATTCTTAACTACTGCACCACTAGGGAAGCCCCTATGCAGTTGTTTTTGAATGTTCTAGTCTTTAATGTGTGCCTTACAAAAGAAGAATAAGCAAAAAATGATGCAGAGAAGGTGTTGGCCTTTTAATTCCCCAGTAAGTCACTTCAGCTGGAGGGGGAGGGGCTTGCAACAATGTTTGGAGGTGTGACAACTGCTGCCCCCCTCTTTGTCTTCACTTCTGTGATCAGAAGCAGCAATCAGCAATTAGAGCATAGATACTTGATATTTGGAGGGCAGGGGTTTTTTGCCCACCCTCATTCCCACAAGCTGTGTTAGGTTGCTCTAAGATCATGTGCACAGCTGCCTGCCACTTGGCTGGGAGTGGGAGATGGGTAGCTGCTACTGTGTTAAGAGCTGAAACTGACCAAAATTAACTGCAGTGTACCCTCTAATTCTTCCCCTGGAAGTTGCAAGCCTTCGACAGATTCTAGAGTTCCAGAATAATTACATCAGACAGATTCTGCCAGCACAACTGTTGTCTAGGTGGGGAGAGGGATTCCTGGTGGTTCCTGCTGTGCCATCTTCCAGAATTCTCTTTAATGACTGAAAATAAATTTTTTTGAAGAATGAGTTGTGAAGTAATTAGAGTCCTCAGACTTGAGATAAGGTAAATACATTCTATAGGATGATTATATAAAGCACAAATCAGGCAAAACTAACCCTACATCTATGCTTCTGGAAGTCTGGAGAGTGGTTACCCCTGGCAGAGGCAGGGTAGGAAGTGATCAGAAGGTGGACTTCTTAGGTGATGGTTTTTGTTTGGCTTCTTCTCCTGGATGCTTGTCAACATAGGTCAGTTCATGTTTGTGAAACTTTACCAAGCTATGCACTTACAATATGGGCACTTTTCCATATGTATATTATACTTCAATACAACTTTTTTTTTAATCTTATAGGTTGAAGAGCTTACTTTAAGTCTTAAAAATAAAATATGTACTGAAGAGGAATTCACATACCTCAGAAAGAAACTTTTTAAAAACAATTACACAAGGCTTATTCACTGGAGAGACACACAAAGATTGAATTTGGGGGAAGGGCCAGAAGGTCTCTGAGCCTCAGTTTCCTCAAATGAAACAAAGGACCAATAATAACTACCTTATGAGGCTGTTGTAATAGGGTAGCCTAGCTCACAGTAGGCCAGTAAGGTCGTTTCTTTCCCTCAGCCCACTCTCAAATTTTCTTGCCTGGTTTTCTATAGTAATGCCCTCTAATAGAACATCTTGTGATGGAGCAAATGTTCTACTTCTGCACTGTTAAACATGCAGCCACTCGCTGTATGGCTACTGAGTACTTGAAATATGGCTAGTGTGAATGAGGAAGTGAATTTTTAATTTTGTTTAATTTTAAAGTGTGTGCCTAGTGGCTAGTGTATTGAGTAGCACAACTCAAGATCCTGAGACACTGAAGGGCTTTGGGCAATTACTGCTTGATCCCAACTTTGCTATGAGCCTTGACCAACTGGCCATAAACTCCCATAGTGCCAACCTTCTAGAATTTAAGTTCCATGAAGACCACGACTTTTGGCCATTGTACTCACTATTGTTGCCTATATTCACAATCCCTACAACAAGGCCAGCACATGGTAAATAGTCAATAAATATTTGTTTGAATGAATAAAATAAAACTGGATTAACCCAAACGTATTTGCATATTTTTGTGGGGTTATTTTTGCATAATGCTATTAATATCCAATAGAACACATTCATTGTGAGAAGCACCAAACTAATGAAAGATAGATCCAAAATGAGTTATTAAGAGAAATTAAGATGTCTAGAGTGTGGCCACCACACCTTAAAGATGAAGTCATGAGGGGCAGCTATAGCCCCACCCCCCCCAAATCCCCAAAGAAAGAAAAACCAGCTTATAAGGACCATGATCAGGAAGACTACAAGTCCCAGTCTCCTAGGGACAGCCCCAATTCATACCTCTTGCCCCAACAAAACACGCTGTTCACTCTCAGGTGTGCCCAGTTTAGAAACTAGACAGTTGCCCTCAACACAGCTCAGAATGGCAGGAACAGCAACGTGCTGAAATTGGAGTGATGTGCTCCCGGTAAAACTGTGTGGTAAATACCTTTTTAAAAGTGAATCCTATTTTGAATATATGAGGGAAGCTTAAAAGACCCTTAAATGGGTCTTCTTGTAAAAGGGAAAATAAAAACCTTATGCTTATTTATTTTGGAGGTCCATGATCCACAGCCCAGGGTGTTGCTGGGATCCAGAATCCCGATGGGCCAGAAGAAACAGATATGCTTCCGAGTGGACAGAAGCCCAACTTTACCTGCAATGGCCACAGCTGTTCGTCTCTCAGATGCTTTTATTTCTGGGGCCACTTCTCCCAAATCTGAGTGTCTGAAACAATTTCAGAAGAAAATTATAATTAAATTAATGAAATACCACTTTCACCTATCAAATTGGCTGCACATCAAAATCTCCTGAGGAGCCTTTAGAAACTACAAATCCTGGTTACACTCCAGACCCTCGAAACTAGAATCTCAAAGCCAGGCCTGGGCATCTCTGCTTTTAAAAGTGCCCACGCTGGTCTAGAAAAACCAGCACTCTCAAAAACTGTGAGACAGAGCAAACAGCCGTTCAGAAAAACATAAAACTATACATATCCTTTGACCAGTAATTCCACTTCTACCCTAAGGAAATAATTAAAATTTAGTTACAAATATGTTGATGACAACTTTATATATAATAGTGAAAAACTGGACGCTTTTTTTTTTTGGTCGTGTTGGGTCTTCATTGCTGTGCACGGGCTTTCTCTAGTTGCAGCGAGCGGGGGCTACTCTTCGTTGCAGTGCACAGGCTTCTCGTTGCGGTGGCTTCTCTTGTTGCGGAGCGTGGGCTCTAGGCGCGCGGGCTTCAATAGTTGTGGCACGTGGGCTCAGTAGTTGTGGCTCGCAGGCTCTAGAGCTCAGGCTCAGGAGTTGTGGCGCACGGGCTTAGCCGCTCAGCGGCATGTGAGATCTTCCCGGACCGGGGCTCGAACCCGTGTCCCCTGCATCGGCAGGCGGACTCTCAACCACTGCGCCACCAGGGAAGCCCCCTGAATTAATTTAAGTAGGCTTGATAAAGTATAGTCTATTTAAGAATAAACTATTCCAGGTATATCATAGGAATGAGTAAATGTGTTGATTTCATCAGAAGTCGGGGTTCCATTGTTGAAGAAAGGGTGTACAAATAAGGAATGGAGGAAGTTAGAAAAAGAATTCACAGAGGTACACTGGAACTAGAGGTACTGGTGTGTACTCGTGATTTCTATATGCATGCTCGTTGTATACATGTGTATCCATTTGTGTAAACGTGCATACATTTCCTAGCTCTATCCACTGAAAGGGCCACGAAGCAAAGACACTATAGTACCAGTGAGCATACCAAGCACCCTTTAATATCATTCCATACTAACAGATACCAGGTCTCCTTGGAGAAATTACAGATTCCAGGGCTGGAGCAGCAAAAGAACAAGATGAACCTGAGCATCTTATTTCAGAAAATTAGGACGTGCTCAAAAAAAGAAAATGCCGGGGCATGTCACAGGACACAGAAGCCAGCTTGAAGGGGCTCCCACTACCAAGTGTGAGTCAATCTGGGCATGAATATAATTAAATATAGTAATCAATTTAACACCATTGAAAAACAGGTATTAATGAGCCCGTATAGATAACAAATAGATAAACAAACGGGGGGGGCAGGGGGATGAGGGCTCTTGTTTATAAGAGAATGCTAATGTGAAGGGTGCTGCAGCTGGCACAGCACCACTTTCAGAATCATCCTAATCAAGAATGGTTCAAGCTAGCAATGAATGCCAATTCTTGCAGGAAAATGTTGACGAGGAGCAAGATACTTGCCCAGGCTCAAAATGTTTCCTCACAGATTGCTTATTAGGTGCTAGGAGAAAAATAAAACCTAGCAGTTATACTTGGCTGGGTAATCAAAGCCAGTGACCATGGGGACAGATGGCTATGTGTGCCCCCAGCTGGGGTACCCTGAGGAAGGACACATCATCACCTATACAGCATTCTGGCTAAGGATGTAGAACCCTGATCTCATCATAAGGACAAACCCAAAATGAAATGTGATGCTAGAAGGGGAGAACAATATTATCTCAAAGTATGAATGTCACAAAAGAAAAAAAAAAGATTGAGGAAATGTTCCAGATTAAGGGTGCTAAAGAGACAAGAAAAAATGCAATACCTAACCCTAGACTGGATCCTGAACTAGAAGGAGGCATTTTGGGGTCTACTGACTGAATTGAAATATAGGTGCTGTCAATGTCACGTTTACTGATGTTGATAATTGTACTGTGGTTATGTGAGAGAATATCTCTATTCTTAGGAAATAAGACACTGAAGGATTTAGGGATAAAGGGTGATGATGTATGCAAGTTACTCTCTAATGGTTAAGAAAAAAATTATATACATGTGTATTTATGTGTGTGTGTGTGTGTACACATGCATACGCATGGAGAGAGACAGCAAGAGAGAAAGAATGATAAATGAGAATGGTAAATGAGCTAAAATGTTAAGAACAGGAGATTCTGTATAAGGGGACTTTTTAATTTTGTAATTTATCTCTAAGTAGAAATTATGTCCAAATAAAATGTTTTAAAATTAATAGTGGTTAGTTATTTCTGGGTAGTACGATATCCGTTTATTTTGTCTTATTTGAATTTTTTAAATAGAAGAGGCATGTATTGATTTAATAAAACGAAATGAGCCATTAAAGTAATGCTGTTAGTCTGGGTCAGGACCAGAATCAGATATGTGTGTGTCCCAAGAAAACTTGGTAATCTGGCACCCCTTCAAACCAATGTTCTTCCAAGAGTGTACAGGTTTAAACTTTAGTTTGTGGCAGGCCCCCTCAGAGACAAGCAATCCAGTTCCATTTAACTCATCAGCAAAAGAACTGTTTCGTGTTAATCAAATCCACCCTCCTGGAGGAAAGAAGGATTTCAGGACGCTTGGCTGTTATTCCAGCATGTTCCCCGAAGGTCTCATCCTCAACCCTCTCTGAAGGGAGCTCCAGTAACCAGCGGTCACTGTGTTCACGGCTGTTTTAGCCACTTGATCAGGGCAGAGTACTAGGCAACTCTCTGACTTAATCTGACCCTGATGCTGATAAAAATGGGACTTTTCATTGTCTTCTCTTCATTTTTCTGCAAAGAACATATACTGCTTTTGTAATAAGAAAAAAAGGTAACCTTAAAAAAAGAAAACATGACTGGTTAAAAATAGTTTCCCAGTGGGGAAGAAGCAGGCCCGGCCTGGTGGTGGCATGGAGCCCTGTGCTGAGACCCAGGTAAGACAAGGGCAGAGGACAGGTAGTTATACCCAGGGCGTTGCCCGGCCTCTTCCCACTGCACACAGGCTCTCAGGACACACTAGCCAGAATTTCCCAGGAGAGGAGCTTAACTCCAACCCTATATTTTCCATGCAAGAAAGTAGAAAACGAGAGTGAAATTATCACAGGGACAACCCTGAGTTTGTGCTAATTTCTGAAAATATACATATAAATCTGTTCTTGATTCTTGCCAACAAAGTTCACACCTATTTGAGTCTCTGTGTTGTAAACTGGAAGCAGAGCCAAGTCTTGCAAGAGAGAACAGCAATAGAACGTCACCTTTGTGCAATGCTTTTTAATTTACAACTCTGCTTTCAATACCTGTATGGCCTGAATTGTGTCCCCTCAAATTCCTATGTTTTGAAACCCTTTTGCATATATGGCCTTTAAGGGAGTAATTAAGGTTGAATGAGGTCACAAAGGTAAGGCCCTGATCTGATGCGACTGGTGTCCTATGAGAGGAGGAGACCCCCAAGAGCTTGCTCTCTCTCTGCAGGTGCACAGAAAAAGGCCAGGTGAGGACACAGTGAGACAGTGGCCATCTACAAGCCAGGGAGAGACACCTCAGGAGAAACTGAATCTGCCTGCACTGTGATCTGGGACTCCCAACCTCCAGAACTGCAAGAAACAAATGTTAAGTTACCCAGTCTGTGGTCCTTTGTTATGGCAGCCTAAGCGGCCCAGCATCACCAAGCTAGGAAGCACAGGGCCAGAACCCGAACATGAATCTTCTGGTTCCCTTTTGGCTCATTATTTGTAAGGCTCAGATAGGTTTTAGGTAACATAATTATAGCTGGTAATTACAAAAACCATAAAAAACAGCCCATCTGCCAACTCCAAGTCTTGCCAAGCCTGCTCTTGCCTCCACAGGCAGACAAGACCAAGGGAGTGAAAACAAGCAGTGCTTCCAATGGGCCCAGACGTGAGCAGAGCGGCCTTTTACAAAGCAGTTTTTGAAAACTGCGAATGTCTTTTTCTGATTCCAAAAATAAGACAAATATACAGAAAAGTACCAAGAAAATGCCTTTGCTCTTTTGAACAATTACTCAATATGTTAACCAATCCTCCCCCACCCCCGCCTCCTACTTCTGACCTATTCATGTTGCTGTAGCTCATTGCATTAATCGATATGTAGGACTACTTTCTCTGCGTCCCGTTTTACTTCCTCATTAAGGGCTATTTAGATTTTGGTCTTCTCCTGAGGCCCATGTTGGTCCTTTCAAGACCCCAGGGCATAGAGCCAAAAGTGGAACCCAGCGCAGGCCCTGCCTGGGGGCCACCAGCACAAAGGTCCGGCCCGGGCATGGGGTGCTGGTCTCCATGCTGCCCAGACCTGTAGCCTCGGTGCTGTGGCATCACGGCTCAACTTCCCTTCTGGGGGTACCACCCCACACAGACTTCTCTCCAGGGCAAGAAGCGATCTGAATGCCACCCTGAGGGCCAAGTGTGTCTAACAGTTCTTTCTCACGAAGTTAGGAAGCAGACATCCTGGTTTGTGCACAGGGCTCCCTTCAAGTCTGGCAGGCAGAGTCAACAACCTGACAGCCCTAGGCCATCCGCCTCACTGGCTGTCAGTCCTAGGAGACAGGGCAAGGCACACTTTCTGTGTCCTTCATTCTCTTTTTCCATTGCACAACAGAATTACCTGAGGAGCTTTCCTATTTACACCTGGAGGCTCTGATTCAGGAGACCCATCTCTGAAAGGGAGATGCCTGCTACCACCTCAGAGTTGGGCACTCCTTGGACAGTGCCCCTCAAGGCCAAGAATAAACTGTCCAAACCTTGCGAGCAGGGCTAATTACTAGCAACAAACCTGGCTCCTTCGTTGGGTGGCGCCAATAAAACAAGACGGCATAGAAAATCTAACAAAAGGAGACTAAATATGGAGCAGTTGCTTACCGTAATGTAGTTGACAGTATATTATTAATAACTTTGGATAATAGTTTGACCCAATTTTTGCTGTTTGATGCTAATAGCTTTCAAGATCTTCCCCTTCCTGACCTGCCCCACATCTGGGCCAGCAGACAAGAGAGCCTGAGGGCTCCTTTCTTTGGTGTTAGCTAGGGACCTTCACCCCATTACAACACCCCAAACAAAACAAAAAACAAAACAAAACCTGAGGCCAGTTGCTCTACCCAGAAAGCCTCACTAAATTAGTAATAAACTTTTTCAAACCCTCTTGGTGGGTTGAACTGTGTTTCCCCATAACATATGTTCAGGTCCTAACTCCCTACTATGAATGGGACCTTATTTGGAATAAGGTCTTTGCAGATCTAATTAGTTAAATTAAGATCATGTCATACAGGGGTAGGGTGAGCCCCTAATGCAATGAATGGTATTCTTATAAGAGGAAAATTTGGATACACAGGGAGAAAAATATGTGACGATGGAAGTGGAGATTGGAATGATGCATCTACAATCCAAGGAACACCGAGGATTGCTGGCAGCCACCAAAGGGTAGGAGAGAGGCTTGGGATAGACTCTCCCTCAGAGCCTCCAAAAGGAACCAACTCTGCTGACACCTTAGTTTCAGACACCTGGCATCCAGAACTGTGAAAAAAAGATTTCTGTTTTCTTTAAGCCTCCCAGTTTGTGGTACTTTGTTATAGCATCCCTACCAAATGAAGACAATGTATGTGTGGCTCTTGACAGCTGTATTAGTTTCTGCCTCTCTTGACATGGGTTCTCCCCTGTATGTGTCCACATATCACTCTTTTTGAAAATATTTTTATTTATTTATTTTTTTGGCTGCATTGGGTCTTCGTTGTGGCACGCGGGATCTTCGTTGCGGCACGCGGGATCTTTTTGTTGTGGCGTGCAGGCTCTTTGTTGCAGCGCATGAGCTTCTCTCTAGTTGTGGCGCATGGGCTTCAGAGCGTGTGGGCTCTGTAGTTTGCGGCACACGGGCTCTCTAGTTGAGGCACATGGGCTCAGTAGTTGTGGCACGCGGGCTTAGCTGCCCCGCGGGATGTGGGATCTTAGTTCCCCGACCAGGGATCGAGCCCACGTCCCCTGAATTGGAAGGCAGATTCTTTACCACTGGACCACCAGGGAAGTCCCATGTCTGTGTCTCTTCTCTGCCTCTTTTAAGGGCACCAGTCACTAGATTTGGGCCCACCCTAACCCAGTGCAAGTGCAACCTTATATTGAGTAATCACATCTGCAAAGAACCTATTTCCAAAAAAGATCACATTGACAAGTACTAGGGGTTAGGACTTCAACATATGGTTTGGAGGGAACACAATTCATCCACAATATCGAAGCCAAAACTAGGGGCCATCCCACCTCTGCAAGGTGACCACGTGCTCTGAAAAGTTTAAAACTCACTGTGCAGCAGTGGGGACTGGCTGAGAAAACATACATGAAAGGTTTCCATCAAACAGCACATGAGGACAAGTAGATGCCAGTTATTATAACACAGGTAATAGACAAGCACCGTGAAGCCTGGCATTTAGTCCCTGAAACGTGCTGGCACATGCAGGAAGCGTGGCAGAGGGACCCGCTGCAGTCCTGCTTTTATGCACCTAGAATTTCCTGAAGGCAGGAGAGGCAGCACACTGGGAAAGGACACACCCCTCATATGTCAGGCAAAGGTGTCCTGCCTACTGCTGTTACCCCTCCAGCAGGATCCTGGGGCAATAATCATTGCCACACCCCAACCTAAGAGTGTTGCAAGGAGAGAATCAGTGTAATGAGCAACAGGTCTTTGTCCCAGGTTCGTGCCATGTAGATTCACCATACAAGAGGAAACAGCTCTAAAATGCTGCCCCAGTCCTCCAGGAGTTTATACTAGGGTTAGGCTGGAGAGATACTATGAACACTCATTATATGAACTCTACAAAATACAGGTATGTTAATCTTTAAAACAAAGCTGGCCACCCCTGTCCTGCACACCTAATCAGGTTGCTATAGGGACCCAGAGATATTTACACATGTGAAGCAAGTTTATATAAAGCAGTGTTCTCTTGGATTTATCCGCACATTTATTTCCCGCTAGGAACTTTTCTAGGAGTTTGGGATATATTGGCGAAGGACATAAATGTCTCTGCTCTTAGCTTACATTCAGTGAGGCGGGGGGGAAACTGACAAGAAACAATTTTTGAAAGTTTTAAATAGAAGATACACTGGGAGGTGTTAAGTGCTCTGGAAGAAAGAAAGAAAGTGTAGACTAGGATCAGGGTACCGGGCATGTGGTGAATGGGGGCACAGACTGCTGTAATTAGGTCAGGGTGGGCCTCCCGGAGAAGGGGACATGCAAGGGCAGGCTTGGTAGGAGAGGAGGGCATAAGCCACACGGCCCCCTGGGGAGAGCGTTCCAGGTGCCATGCAGGCCCGAAGGGGCTCAGGGATCGGGGCGGGCGGGGGGGGGGGGGGGGCCGGTGCAGCTGTTATGGAGTGAGCGGGACGCAGGCGGTAGAAGAGGCCGGGTAAGACCGAACTTTCTGGCTTTTATTCTGGAGAATGGGCTGCATGCAAGTCGACATGTCTGTTTGATGTTGAGAACAGATTAGAGATGACAAAGATCAGACCTGGGTGGCAGCACCAGAGGCGACAACACAGGGCTGGGTTCTGAAAGTCTCTGTGAAGGACTGGACAGAGTGTGTGAGAAAGACAGTCCAGGAAACCTCCAAATGCTCAGGTTCAGTAGAGCTGCCTCTGTCTCGAACAGGAAGTCTGTGGATGCGCATGATGGGACCCCGAGCAAGCTAGTGCTCGTGTTGTGGCCCAAGACCCGTGGACGACCTCCGTGGAGATGCCGAGCGGCACAGGGGCCGCAAAGGGCTGGGGCCGCTTAGGGAAGGCAGCGCTCCACAATGTATCCAAAAGACCACTGTTGGCTCCCTTCCTTCAGACACACAGTCTGCCCACAACAAAGGCAGAAGCACCTTGCTATATTTATCCATGATAACAGAAAGAAATGGTGATGTGGAAAAACTAAGAGATCAACTGGAAAACTGCTGTGAGCAATGAGAGAATTCAGTAAGCTGGGGACATACAAAACATTTTTTTTAAAAACCCCATTGCCTAGAGCAGAAACTAACACACCATTGTAAAGCAATTGTACCCCAATAAAGATGTTAAAAAAAAAAAAAACCCAATTGCCTTCTTATATACAAACAAGTTTAGCGATGTGAAAGGAAGACTCCCATTTAGAGTAACAACAAGAAAAACTTTAAGAATACACATATAAATGTGCAACATCTATATGAAAAGAATTTCTAAATACTAAAGAATATAAAAGACTTGGACAAATGAAAAGCCATATCCTTTGGGGAAAGAAAGTTTCACTATAATTTTAAAGTCGATTCTCCCTAAATTAACCAATAAGTGAATTTAGGTTTGAAAACAGAGGAGCTGATTCTATTCAGAAATATTTGTGCAATAATAATCAGGAAAATTCTGAAAAAGAACAGGAATGAAGGCGGACAAAACCTGCGAGACAGTAAAACATAGTACAAGCCACAAGTAAGTAAGTTAAGGCTGTAGCGCTGGTTCATGAATAGACAGAGTTCAGTAAAAGAAGAGCCCAGAAACAGGCCCAAATACAGGTGGGAATTTTGTCCCTGATCCAGGCAGCTCTAAGCATCTGGTGATTATTCAATTACAACAACATGGAAAAAATAAAGGTAAATCCCTACTACTCCTTTCACCAAAATGAAAACGACCTGGATCTAAGAGGTAAATTAGAAAATGAAACCAAAAATGCACTGAAAGAGATATTAAAGACTTAAAACAAAGATCTCAGAGCAGGGAAGGCTTCATACAGTCAAAAGGTAAATAACAAAGGAAAAGCATTTGTAACACAAACAATGAAAGTCAGTTTTCTCAATGTACAAAGATCTACAAGTCCATGAGAAGGAACCAAGAATCTAAACAGAAACAAAGTAACAAAAGACATCTCCAAAAGGCATTCTGGGTTTAAAACAGAACAAGGAGGAGGACACCAATCCACACTGTGCCCTGCCTCCCGGGAGGATGCTTCTCTAAGGAGGATGCCAGTTTCTCGGACAGGAACAGGGGGCAAGGTGCCTGAGATTTCATTTATGTTCCTCTTATACCTTTTGAACTTTTTACCATATGCATATATTACTTGTTTTTAAAAGTAAGGCAACTAACAATTTTATAAAAAGTTACAATGCGGAGAATCTGGGACAGAACCACCACTTCTGAACTACATGCAGGTGGTCTCGCCCAGAATATATAGCCTCCCGGAGAGAATTCTTCTTTAAAAGAAAGAGCGCGTCTAAGTTATTCCACATTCAGCCATATTTCGTAAAAGCATAACTGAAAGTACAACCACTCTGCTAATACAGACAAACCAAGTGAACACATTCTTGCTTCAGTTTCATCCCGAGCGTGCCGGAGAGACAGTGCAAGTGCTTTGAGATCAGAACAAAGTACTGAGTCCAACATTTTTGTTGTGCCTCAGTAACCAAATTTAAACCGACTATTCATAATGGGGTCATTTTGCATCAAGTTCTAACTTAAACTGCTTGGGTGGGCCTCAATTTCCTCACCCATACAATACGGATAATAACAGTACTTACTATAGCGTTGTCGCGAAGATTCAATAACATATTATAAGCAAAAGCGCTTAGAACAGGGCCTAACAATACACTCTCTGGAAGCAGGCGGGATCTAAATTTAAAAGAACATTCCCTTGGGCTGGAAAGCCCCTGCCAGGGGCTCCTGGCTGTGGATAAGAAGAGGCTCTCCTTGAGCTGGGGGCCAGGTTCGCCACACGGCACTCCATCTGATGACGCAGTGGCACATCTGCCACCTACAAGGAGGTAAGTGGGCTTTGGTGAGCTGCTCTGCAGAGCCAGGGATGGTTCAGCTACAACACCCCTCCCAGTTCTCTCGTTTTCTCCAGTGGGGACACACTGGGGTGGTTGCTGGCTCACTGGGCAACCCCAGATCTACTGGGGAAGAGCAGAGCCTGCATCCCGCTGGCAAAGCCATGTGTGTTCTCTGGAAGCCACAGCAGCTCCTGAGCAGAGGCCAAGGGCTCCCGGCTGGACCTCACCCAGGAGCAGTTACATACCTTGCCCGACTTGCTCAGTGTCTCCTCCCCACTGTGTGATCTGTGGGCCTCTTCCTCCCTACCCCTGGCCTGGCTGGAGGACCCATCCTCCACCCACTGTGAAAAGCTTGGAGCTCTCGTGGCCCATTTGGACCAGGCTAGGCTTCAGCGGGAAAGCTGAGCCCTTCCCAGAAGGGGAAGCCCAGGATCCTTTCCTTCCCCACACAATGTTGGTGTTGGGAGAGAATCTTCCTGGACAGGGAAGACGAAAGGTTGAAGTTAAGTCCGGGGTACTTTTAAATGTCCAGTGGATGTTAATGGGAGTGCTTTCAGTTCCAGGGGAGATGAATCCTGAGGGAGTGGCCAGGAAGGCAGCTGAGGTGCTTGGTGGGGCTCCTTGCCTCCCATACTTTGACTCCAGGACAGGTCTCATTACATCACTCCTGGCCCAGTGCAGAGACTACTTAAGTGCCACAGTGACCACATTTTCTGAAACAAAAACCTGAAGGTAAGAGTTTACTTAAGGATGTGGATGGTTAGAATTCGATGTTCACAACCGGATCAAAGAAGTGAGGACTGACTATTTCTGAAGGAATATAGGAGTCAGGGAGGAAGTTTCTATCTTTGAACATGGGGTGAATAAAGATGCCATTAGCTTCCTATTTCTCGACTCAATAATTCTACCAGACAGGCAAAACTTTTAAAGTCTGATGTCATCACATGTTGGGAGGTGGAGAGAGCCCTTAAAATATGGTGGTGGAAGGGGAAGGTGGTACAGTCATTAATAAGCATACTTTGGTAGTATGAGCTAAAAGAATGGGCTGGCCCTCTGACCACAGTTCTTTGTATCTACTTCAGAAAACCACTTGTGCGTGTCCAGAGGGAGACACCAAGTGTGCAGCATTATCTTACAAAGAAAACTGAAAACATTCTTAACTAAGTAACATAACCATGACCCAGAATATTATATAAATGCCAAGTTTTAGGTAGATCTGTTCGTTGTTCTCACATGAAAAGCATTTCAAAGCATATTGCTGGGTGAATAAAGCAGGCTGCAGAACAGTATGAGTCCATTTACGTAAAAAAGGCGCAAATAAGTGTTTAAGGTGGCAAATTTTACGTTATGTGTAAAATAATCAATTTAAAAATCTGGGGGAAAAACAGGGCAAAGAACAAACATAACATGTAAATGCAATAGAAAATGTCTGTCGGGACACCTGCCTAACTAAGATAGGCAGGGAGGTTGGCGGGTAGCCGGGGGGGGGGGACTCTAGTTGTATCTGTAAGGATGTCTCTCTGATAAAAATAATGGCCTAATTTAAAAGACCCCAAAATGTTTCAAGTGGTGGTCTACAGAAAGTCAGACTACACTTGATTTTTATTCTCTGTTTTATACTTTTTTTGTTTTTCAAATTATCTACCATTAACAATCTGAAAAAAATATATATTTTGCACAGTTAACTAGGTTTGCTATCCCTCTAGGTGGGTATGGGTGGATGACTGTAAATTTGTTATGGCTAGGAGGCCCTTCGAGGCAGGCTACAGATGGTGAAGACTATAGACCTTGGTCCCCGGAAGATGCACACGGACCCCAATGCTGCATACGGCTTCAGGGAATGCAGGACCCTGGAAGCCCACCCAATCGTGTACCCCAGGTTAAGAACCTCTGATTTGGACATTTAAAGCTGCAGAAGTGGATGCGATCATGCAGAGAACGTGTGCTAGGTAGGAATTAGCAGAGATGGGCTACGGAACCCAAGGAAACTCCAAGAATGAAGAAGCAGGCAGAGTAAAGAAGAGATGGGGGCCATAAGGAGTGGAGGCCCACAGAAGAGGGTAGACGGTAGCAGGCTGAGAGCAGTAGCAGGCTGATGAGCTCCATCTCCCCTGTCCCCTCCGCCTCTTCCATACTGCTGTCACATGGATTCCCCAAGAGCCTGATGACAAATATCCTTCAGTGAACAGTGGGCAGTAAGCCCACAAAAGGAGGCCAGGTCCTGTAATCTGGCCCTGCCTCCATCTCTGGCCTTGTCTCTCCTTAATTCCAAACACACTGGGCTGTGAGTCATCTCAAATATATCTTTTCCTTTGATGCCTTCATTCTTGTCCTTTTCTTTTCCATAAGGCCTAGCACATTGGTAAGCTCCTCAAAAACTGTCAGAATTTCTTCTTTCCTTCCCAACTCTCTTACGGAAATTGTCACTTAGAAAAGAACACCAGATTTGGAGGCTCCTCCGTGAACAGCCCAGCACAAATCACGGCTCCCCTCCCATCCCTGCCCTGAATCTCTGGACTTGTTCCTGCAGCACCTAGTCTTCTAGGCTGAATGTCTGCTGACTTGGAGAGGCCAAAGAAGCTTAGGAAACCAAGTCTCCCTGGCTAGACTCTGGTCTACCAGCAAAGCCTGCGGACATATGGAGACGAAGACTGTCCCCAAATTTGTATATACCATAATAAGTACATAGCTCGTTCCATGAAACGACATAAAGTATACTAAAAACGCTGTGACCTCAGCTTTGCAATGGGTACCCCTCAGAAATAAGTACCAACTGCAGACTCATGAGATCCCTCAAAAATAGTCGGGACTGCAAATATCAAATCTGCACTTACAAGACCTTCCACAGAGACACAGTTTAGGGACTACTGGCCCACAGAAGGGCACACCAGCTGAGCATTAAGTCCGCCTCTGACTTAATGTAGTGGGCTGGGATGCCCAATGCACCATCATTTTTTAAAGGCTTCACGGCAGCCCCACACAGGCTCAGCCACCCACTACTGCCTCCGATGTGCCCTGCCTCACCCTTTCCTGACACGAGGGCCAGGAACCCAGTGGGACCTTGAACCTCTGGGTGACAGCCTGGCCTTCTGAGGGATGAGCTGTTTATTCTAATTACAAGCTCAAAGTACTGGGTACTTCTGACTGCTCCTCCCTAAACCTAGAAAGACAGCAGGTAGATGGGAAATGCCCATGACTTGGCTGGAGTCAAAACCCAGCTTGCTCCATCAAGGCCCACTGCACTGAGCCAGTTCACTCCAGTGAACTTCCCTTACCTGTAAGGGGCCTGATATCCATCTTCTCTGCCTCTCAGCCCACCATTCCCCCGACCCCACCCCGTGCACCAGTAAAAGCCCTCTGTGATGTGCAAGGATGTGCAGCGAATTGCTACCATAACCACTAGGTCTGAGACACACTGAATGGTGGACAGCAGTCAAATGAAGCCTGTTACCAACTAAAGCAATGACCTTGAGACTAATTTTCCTCCTCTGTGAAACGTAGCTGTTGCATTAACTCTTGTCATTCCCAGCTTTCACGACTAAATTACCAAAACAAAAAGTAATCATAATGAATTGCTGAGGTTTTATTTTGCAAAAAAAATTTTTTTTTTAAATTACAAACTCAGTGGGTCACCATCATTTCCTAAAAGAAAGAACATTTTCACACCAAGACAGTGGAATGGAGGTGATGTCAGAACAGGGGCAGCCACTGTACCCGGCCCCGCGGCCCAGCCCAAGCTGGAGGCCCGGACCAGGCCGAGGCAGGGTCTGCCCCGGCCCCTGCTCCGGACGTTCGGGGACATCCAGGCTGCATCCCGACGGCGGTGAGAACCCAGCATCAACTCCAACGCGAGCAAGCGGAGAAAACAGATGCGGAAGGCAGGGCGGCAGACGCCGGGCGAGCACCAGACGCCGCGGCTCCAGGCCGGGGGCGCCGCTGGGAGGTGGGGGGCTGCCGCTCCCGCACGCCCTCCCGCTCCGCCCGCCCCCCACCGCCGGCCTCCGCGCCCCGGGCCCCGGAGCCCGCCCCCGGAGCCGAGATCCTCAGCCCGCGCCCCCAGCCAGCCCCTGCCCGGGCCGCCTCCGCCCGAGGTCGGTGGGAGAGGGCCGCGGGGCCTGGCGGGCGGGCGAGCGGGCGGGGGTCCGGGGCCGCAGGCCGGGGAAGGCCGCCAGCGGCGGCCCGCAGCCCCCACCCCGCACCCCCCCCCCCCACCCCGGCGCGGCCGCGAGCGCCGCACTCACCCGGGCGACGCCATGAGCGCGGCGAGGTCTCGGCGCTGCCGCCGCCTCCGCTTCCTCCGAGCTGAGCGACTCCGCCGGGGAGGGGCCTCGCACCGGCCGCCGGCCGCCCGCCCGGGCAGCTCCAGGCGGCGGGGGCGCGGGGAGGGCCTCGGGTCAGCAGGAGACGGGTGTGAGTGGGCCCGGAGCCGGAGGAGAGTGAGGCCGGGTATCGGCTCCGAGCGTGCGGGGTGGTGGAGACTCGGGGAGGGGGCCCGGGGTCGGCCTGGAGCGGCCCGGGGGCGGCGGGGGCGCGGGTGGCACGGGGCTGGCACCGGGGACGCGGGCGGTCCGCGACCCGCAGCCCGGACCCGCCCACCTGCCCAGGTGCCCAGGTGCCCGCAGGCCGGGACTCGCCGGGAGGCGCCTTCGGTGCCGCACCAGCCGAGAAACTGCCCCGGGGCCACGAAGCAGCTGCAGGACCCAGGTGAAGTCACCACCTCCCTGCGGTATGAGTTTGATTTCCTTAAGAAAAGCCTTTTCTTTAGCTATGGAGGACGAGGCGTTATTATTAGTAAGCAAAACGATAACTTTGCTATATCTTACTTGGTGTGCTGCCTTGCCCGCGTTGCTGGCCTCTCAGAGCCGGTTACACATTGTAAAAGGTGTGTCACATCACACTGTGAAGCCCTAAGGACTGTGGAGGCACTTTTTATTATCCTTTACATTATATTATTTACCAATAATAATGAGTCTGTAATTCCTGCGGTGGGTTTCACAGCATCAGCGATGGGTACTTGAGCCTCAGTTCCTGTCTCGGCAAAATGAGTTTTCAGAGATAAGTGAGCTCTTGTAAGTAAAAACACTTAAAAAGCTCTGGATAATGAAAACCACTGTTGATCACATTTCTGTGTTATATTAAATATTATTAATAATCATTATTAATTTTACTACTAATAAGAACAAGAGACAGCAAAGCTGTGGCTGAAAGCCTTGGCTCTGGAGCCAGACTACCTGGGTTGCAATCTGAACTCTTACCAATTACCAGCTCTGGAAGCTCAGGCAAGATAGAAGCTTCCCAGGGCTGTAGTTTCCTCAGTTGAAAAATGAGGATAATAGGTCCCTTCCTCTCTCTGAGGACTGAATGAGTTAATATTTGTAGAGTGATTAATACATTGCCTGGTAAATGGCCTCTTAACCTCCTGGGAATCCATCACATCCTTCTTTCCTTCAGTAAAATGGAATCTCAGAATTGCTGCCTTGAGTTCAGAAGATAATGCTCTGTAAATGTGAGCTGATAAAGCCACGGGGGTTTGTGAGACCCAAAGTAGGTATAAATCTAAGAGGACCAGGGTTAAGGAAGAGTTTGGGGAGTGGGCAACTGCTAAAAGCCCTGATTCAAGGCAGTAATGACTGCCATTGGAGTGGGGGAGGTCAGATACTTTTTAAAAATAAGCTGTTGGTTTTAAGACATGTTTTGAAATAATGAATAGTGTTAATTCAATGAAATTATTCTTCAATATGAGTTTTACTAGGTATGTAGCATTTCACTGCATGGTGGACCATCATATGTTTTAACCAACCCCTATTATTAGACAAAATTTTGCTGCCAGTGTTTCATTATTATAAAGAATGTGGACAGTAAATATTCTTATAGCCAAAACTCCCCATATACATCCATGAGTATTTCCTTAAGCTGAGTTCCCAGGAGTCAGATGATACTAGTATTTTAAGTCTTTTCAGATACATATATAATCTCTGTATGTGTTTGTGTACTTATACACACAAACACACATATACTAATATACATATATACATATACTTACATATATACATACATGTATACGTATACACACACGTATATATACACACACATAGAGACTGCTGTCCCAGCACGGTCACCAACACTGATGATAGTGCCAGTTTGCCAAAAGTCTCAATAAATTTCACAGTTTCTTTATCACTGCAAATTTGATAGGTTAAAAAACAGTATTTTGGCAAAATGGCAGGCTAGGAAGTTCCAAGCTCACCTTTTCCCACGGAAACATGAAGAAAACAACCAGAAGCTGTCTGAACTAATTTTGTAGCGTCTCTAAAAAAGTTAAAGGTTTACAGCAACCAAGCAAACATTCAAGCAAGAAAAAGCCATCCTAAAAGTGACAGCAAAGTTTTGTGGCATTTTCACTTGCCATCGCCCCACTCCGTCCCCAGTGTGGCAGTGGTCTTGTTCTTGAGAAGGTAGCATCCTGTTTCCCAGTCCCCACATTCCTGTCACCTTGAACTGGAGGGAGCAGAGCAGACCTTATTTGTATACTACCTGACCTGTAAGAAATGGTAAAGGTAGTCCTTCAGTTTGAAAGGAAAGGATGCTAGACAGTAACTCAAAGCAGTATGAAGATGGAAAGATCTGACAAAGAAATACATGGGCAATATAAAAGGCAGTATTACTTTAATTTTGGTAGCAACTCCACTTTTTTATTTCCAACAGGACCTAAAGGACAAATGCATTAAAATACTTATAAGTTATAAATCTATACTATTGGACACACAACGTATAAAGGTATAATTTGTGACATTAATAACATGAAGGGGAAACAGAAATGTATAGGAGTAGTAGAGTAAAACATGTCATTACAAAAAAAAAATCAGCTGAACACAAAAGAAGGCAGTAATAGAGACAAATACTGTAAGACTTTTTTATTAAGTAGCAAAGTGACAGTAGTAAGTTCTTCCTTAAGTGTAGTTACTTTAAATGTAAATAGATTAAACTGTCTGATCAAAAGGCAGAGATAGGCAGAATGGATTAGAAAAATGATCCAAATATATACAGTCTATAAGAGACTCACTTTAGCTCTAAAGACAGAAGATTGAAAGTGAAAGGATGGAAACATATTCCCTGTAAATATTAACCAAAAGAAAGCTGGGTAGGCTATACTAATTCAGACAAAATAGACTTCAGTTTAAAAACTTACAAGAGATAAAGAAAGACATTATATATTAAACAAAAGTTAATCCAACAAGACAATTATAAACATGTATGTATCAAAAAGAGCCCCAAATATAATGAAGCAAACATTCACAGAATTGAAGGGAAAAATCATTCCACAAAAATAGTTGAATACTTCAATAATCATTTTCAATAGTAGATAGGAGAACCAGACAAAAGATCAATAAGAAAATAGAGAACCTAAACAATACTACAAGTCAATTGTACCTAACAGATGTCAACTGAAAAAAATGCACATCCTAAAAGCTGACAATTGTGTTTTATTAGGACTTTCTGAGGACTTAAGCCCAGAAGACAGCCTCTCAGATAGCTCTGAGGGGCTGCTCTGAAAGGGTAAGGGAGGAACCAGGATACATAGAAGTTTTGCAACAAAAACCAGGTAGTTGGAACATCAAAAGATTACTGTTAATTAAAGAAAATCCAGACATCTCAAGTTAATGAATTTAGCACTTTTCTATGTATGGCAAGATGCAAAACTACGGACTCATTGAAATCATTCCTTTGACATTCACCTTAACTATCTAAGGCCAGTATCTTGTTTTTAACGATCCTGAATTTCCTCAGGGTACACAGTCTGGGACGGCTGCAGGGGCTGATGGCTTGGTGGCTGCAACATACTTTGTTTACTGTTATGGCAGTCCACACAGACATATACAGAACACTCCACTCAATAACAGTAGAGTACACATTCTTCTCAAGTGCACATGGTACATTGTTTGGAATAGACCATACGTTAGGCCACAAAACAAGTCTTAGTAAATTTTAAGAGACTTAAATCATCTTTAAAGATCTTTAAAGATACTACAAAGTTACTTTTCTGATCACAGTGGAATGAAACTAGATACCAAAAAAGAAGGAAAACCAGAAAATTCACAAATATGTGGAAATTAACACACTCTTAAAAATCCAATGGATTAAATAATAAATCATAAGGGAAATTACAAAATACCTTGCTAAAAATAAAAACAATATATCAAAGCTTATGTGATGCAGCAAAGTCAAGGCTAAGAGAGAATTTTATACCTGTAAACATCTATGTTAAAGATGAAGAAAGATCTCAAATTAATAACCTAATTCTACGTCTTAAGGAACAACAGCAACAACAACAAAATGAAGGCAAACCAAACTCAAAGCTAGCAAAATGAAGGAAACATTAAAGTTTAGAGCAGAGAAAAAATAGACTAGAGGATAAACAATAGAGAAAAATCAATGAAGTAAAAAGTTGATTCTTTGAAAAGATCAGCAAAATTAACAAATCTTTCGCTCAACTCACTAAGAAAAAAGGAGGGAAGACTCAAATTACTAAAATCAGAAATAAATGTGAGGACATTACTACTGATTTTGCAGAAACAAAAATAATTTTAAAAGAACATTATAACAGGTGTACACCAACCAACTGGATAACCTAAATGAAAAAAAATAATTTCCTGGAAACACACTATCAACTATAAGTCGATAATGAAGAAAGAAAAAATCTGAATGAATCTATAACAAGTAATGACTTGGAGTTGGTAGTCAAGGAACCTCCCAACAAAGAAAACTGTGGACCAGGTGGCTTCACTGGTGTATTTCACCAAATATTTAAAGAAGAACTAAGTCAAATACTTCTCTAACTCTTCCAAAATGTTAAAGAGCACCTCTGATTTTTATGAGGTCAATATTACCCTGATACCAAAGCCTGACAAAGAAACTATAAGAAAACTACAGATCAATATCCCTTATGAATATTGGTACAAAAATCCTCAACAAAATACTAGCAAACAGAACACAGAAACATAGAAAAGGATTATACATCATAACCAAGTGAATTTATTCCTGGAATGCAAGGATACTTCAACACATGAAAATCTATCAATGTAATATATCACATTAATATGATGAGGGAAAAACACCACATGATCATCTCAATTCATGCAGAAAAAAAAATTTGACAAAATTCGACAATCTTTCACAACATAATACACTAAAACTGGGAATAGAAGGAAACTTCTTCAGTATGGTAAAGGTCATATATTAAAAACCCAAAACAATGATGAAAGCCTAAAAGTTTTTCCCTAAAATCAGAAACAAACAAACAACAACCACCAAAAACAAGAATGCTCTCTTTTGCCACTTCTGTTCATCATAGTGCTATAAGTCCTAGAAAGAACAATTAAGCAATAAGAAGGGGAAAAAAAGGCATCCAAATCAGAAAGGAAGAAGTAAAATTATCTCTGTTTGCAGATGACATGATCTTCTATGTAGAACATCCTAAAGACTCCACCCAAAACTGTTAGAACCAATATATGAATTCAGTAAATTTGCAGGATACGAAAGCCAACATAAAAATCAGTTGCATTTCAATACACAAATAAAAACCTATCCAAAAAGGAAAGTAAAAAAAAAAATCTCATTTATGATAGCATCAAAAAGAATAAAATACTTAGGAATAAGCTTAATCAAGGAGGTGAAAGACTTGCACACTAAAAACTATAAAACATTGATGAAAGAAATTAAAGAAGACACAAATAAATGGAAGGACATCCCATGTTCATGGATTGAAAGAATATTGTTAAAATATTCATACTACCCAAAGTGATCTGTAGTTTCAATGCAATCCCTATCAAAATCCCAATGGCATTCTTTACAGAAATAGAAAAATACTCCTAGAATTCACTTGGAACCATAAAAGACCCTGTATGTCCAAAGCAATTTTACACAAGAAGAACAAAGCGGGAGGCATTACACTTCCTGATTTGAAAATATATTACAAAGCTATGGTACTGGCAATAAAACAATGGAACATAGTAGAGAGCTCAGAAATAAGTCCACACATCTACAGGCAACTGATCTTCGAGAAATGTATCAAGAATACTGGGAATTCCCTGGCAGTCCAGTGGTTAGGACTCTGTGCTCTCACTGCTGAGGGTCAAGGTTCAATCCCTGGTTGGGGAACTAAGATCCCACAAGCCAGGTGGTGCAGCCAAAAACTAAGTAATACAAAATTGGGAAAGGATAGTTTCTTCAATAAACAGTGATGGGAAAACTGGATATACACATGCAAAAGAATGAAGTTAGATCATTGTCTCACACCATATAGAAAAATCAACTCAAAATGCATTGAAGACATAAACATGAAACCTTTATACATAAAACTCTTAGAAGAAAACATGAGAAAAGCAAAATATTGGACTTTGCGATGATTTATTGGATATGACACCAAGAGCTCAGGCAACAAAAGCAAAAATAGACAAACAGAATTATATCAAACTAAAAAGCTACTGCACAGCAAAAGAAATAAATAACAAAATGTAAAGGGAAACTATGGAATGGAAGAAATATTTGCAAAAGACATATCTGATAAGAGGTTAATACCCAAAATATAGAAGGAACCATTAAAAATTGGGCAAAGAACCTGAATAGACGTTTCCCAGAAGAAGACAAACAAATGTCTTCTGTTATACAAACAGGCATATGAGAAGGTGTTCATCAGGGAAATGCAAATAAATTAAAAAATGAGATATCACTTCACACCTGTTAGAATGGCTATTACCAAAAAAAATTAAAAATAAAAGATAACAAGGATGGTGAGGATGTTGGTGAGGATATTGAGAAATGGGATGCCTTGTATACTGTGGCTGGGTATGTAAATTTTTGTAGCCACTATGGAAAACCTATGGAGGTTCTTCAAAAAGCTAAACATAGAAATACCTTATGATCCAGTAATCCCACTTCTGGGTATATATCCAAAAGTATTGAAGTCAGAGTCTCAAAGAGATATCTGAACTCCCATATTCATTACAACATTATTCACAATAATCAGGATATGGACACAGCCTAAATGACTGTCAATAGATGAATGGGCAAAGAAAATGTGGTATATAAATACAGAATATTAGCCTTTAAAAAGCAGCAAATCCTGCCATTTGGAACAACTTGGATGTAACTGGAGGATGTTATGCTAAGTGAAATAACCAGACACAGAAAGACAAATCCTGGGACTTCCCTGGTGGTCCAATGGTTAAGAACCCACCTTCCAACACAGGGGAAGCAGGTTTGATCCCTGGTCAGGGAACTAAGATCCCACATGCCGCGGGGGCAACTAGGCCCACACACTGCAACTACTGAGCCCGTGTACTCTGGACCCTGTGTGCCACAGCTACTGAGCCCACACTCTCTAAAGCCCGCACACCACAACTAGAGAGAAGCCCATGTGCCAAAATGAAAGATCCAGCATGCTGCAACAAAGATCCCACGTGCCGCAACTAAGACACGACGCAGCCAAAAAAATAAAAATAAAAAGACAAATATTATGTTATCCTACTTTTATGAGGAATTTAAAATAATCAAATTCAGAACCAGAGCATAGAATATTGGTTACCAGGGGCTGATAAGAGGGAAAAATAAAGAGGTGTTGGTTGGTGAAAAGGCACAAAGTTTCAGTTACACAAAATGAGTAGGTTCTGGAGATCTGCTACACAACTTAAGACCTAAGTAAACAATAATATATGGTATACTTAATCTGCAAAGAAAGTAGATCTTACGTTAAGTGCTGTTACCACAAAAGAAAAAGAAATGTATTATAGGGCTTCCCTGGTGGCGCAGTGGTTGAGAGTCCGCCTGCTGATGCAGGGGACACGGGTTCATGCCCCAGTCCCGGAAGATCCCACATGCCACGGAGTGGCTGGGCCCGTGAGCCACGGCCACTGAGCCTGCGCGTCCAGAGCCTGTGCTCCACAACGGGAGAGGCCACAGCAGTGAGAGGCCCGCGTACCGCAAAAAAAAAAAAGTATGATAAATATATAAGTAAACAAATAAATAAATAATAAAATTAATAAATGAATGGAGTGAGAGGAAACTTTAGGAGGTGATGCATAAGTTTATGGCCTTGATTGTGGTGATGATTTCACAGGTGTATACTTATCTCCAAGCTGATCAAGTTGTATACATCAGACATATACGGCATTTTTAAGACAATCATACTCAATCAAGAGGTTAAGAAAAGGTCAGCTGCATTTCCATACACTAACAATGAGTAATAACTAAAAAGAAATTGAGAAACCAATTCTGTTTATATTAGCATCAAAAAGAAAAAATATTTAGAAACAAATTTATCCAAAAAGGCAAAACATGTGAACACTGAAAACAACAAAACAATATTGAAAAACATTAAAGAAAAAATAAATGGAAAGACATCCCATTTTCATATTGGAAATCTTAATATTGAGATGTCAGTACTAACAAAGCAATCTACAGATTCAATGAAATCCCTATGAAAATTCCAAGCATTTTCTACAGTAATAGAATAATCCATCCTAAACTTCATAAGGAATCTCAAGGAACACTGAATAATCAAAACCGTTTTAAAATAAAGTACAAAATTGGAACTCACACATCCTGATTTGAAAACTAACTACAAATCTACAATGATCAAAACAGTGTAGTACTGGCATATAGGACAATGGAATAGGATAAAGAGTCCAGAAAATCTCAAATATATTGTCATATATATAATTGAAATATATTTGATTTACAGTATTGTGTTAGTTTCAGGTGTACAGCAAAGTGATTCGTTTATATATATATAATCATTTATATATATATTATATATAATATATTTTTTCTGATTATTTTCCATTATAGGTAACTACAAGATATTGAATATAGTACCCTGTGGTATACAGTAAATCTTTGTTGCTTATCTATTCTATGTAGAGTAGTTTGTATCTGTTAATCCCATACTCCTAATTTATCACTCCCCCCTTCCCCTTTGGTAAATATCAGTTTGTTTTCCTATGTCTGTGAGTCTCTTTCTGTTTTGTATATAGGTTCATTTGTATTATTTTTTATATTCCACATGTAAGTGATAGCATACAATATTTGTCTTTTTCTGTCTGACTTACTTCACTAAGTATAATATTCTCTAGGTCCACCCATTTTGCTACAAATGGCAATATTTCATTATTCTTTATAGCTGAGTAATATTCCATTATATATATATATATCACATTTTCTTAAGCCAATTGTCTGTTGATGGGCACTTGGGTTGTTTCCATGTCTTGGCATGGGGTGCATGTATCTTTTTGAATTATAGTTTTTGTCTTTTCTGGGTATCTACCCAGGAGTGGGGCTGCTATATGATAGCTCTATATTTAGTTTTTTAAGGAACCTCCACTGTTCTTCATAGTGGCTGTACCAATTTACATTCCCACCAACAGTGTAGGAGGGTTCCCTTTTCTCCACATGCTCTCCAACAGTTGATATTTGTAGACTTTTTGATGATTGCCATTTTGACCTGAGTGAGGCGATAACCCATTGTGATTTCGATTTACATTTCTCTAATAATTAGCGATTGTGAGCATCTTTTCATGTTGCCCATCTGTATGTCTTCTTTGGAAAAATGTCTATTTAGGTCTTCTGCCATTTTTTTCATTGGGCTGTTTGGGTTTTTTTGTTTTATATTTAGTTGTATGAGCTGTCTGTATATTTTGCATATTAACTCCTTGTTGGTTGCAACATTTGCAAATATTTCTCCCGTTCTGTAGGTTGTCTTTTCATTTAGTTGATGTGCGAAAGCTTTTAAGTTTGATGTAGTCCAGTTCGTTTACTTTTGCTTTTATTTTTTTGCCTTGGGAGACTGATCTAAGAAAATATTGCTACAATTTATTTATGTTCGAGAATTTTATGCCTGTATTCTCTTCTAGAAATTTTATGGTATCATGTCTTGTACTTAGGTCTTTAAGCCATTTTGAGTTTATTTTTGTATATGCTGTGAGGGAGTGTTCTAATTTCATTGATTTACATGTAGCTGTCCAGCTTTCCCAACACCACTTGTTGAAGAGACTGTCTTTTCTCCGTTGTATATTCTTGCCTCTTTTGTCACAGATTAATTGACCATAGGTGTGTGGGTTTATCTCTGGGCTCTCTATTCTGCTCCATTGATCCATATATCCCTTATTGTACCAATATCACACTGCTTTGATTACTAGAGCTGTGTAGTATAGTCTGAAGTCCAGAGGACTATGCCTCCGGCTTTATTCTCTTTCCTCAGGATTGCTTTGGCAACTCTGCGTCTTTTGTTGTTCCAAATAAATTGTAGGATTATTTGTTCTATTTCTGTGAAAAATATCATGGGTATTTTGATAGGGCTCACATTAAATCTGTAGATTGCTTTGGATAGTATGGCCATTTTAACAATATTAGTTCTCCCCATCCAAGAGCACGGGATATCTTTCCATTTCTTCGAATGGTCTTCATTTCCTTTATCAATGTTTTAGACTCTTCGGTGTATAGTTACTTCACTGCCTTGGTTAAGGCAGTGAAGTAACTTCCTCAGAGAGGCCTTGCCACCCCCTGCCCACTGTGGACCCGCTGGTACATGTGAGGTGATGCTCTGTCCTTTCTGACGGCGCTCACCACCTTGGCAATGACTGGATCTCCACTTCTGCCTCCCCGACCAGGTGGTGAGACCCCCGAGGGCCGGGCTGGCTGTCTTGTTGACAATTGTGTCCCCAAAGGCAGTGAAGTAATGAGTAATAAGTATTTTATTTTTTTGGACATGATTTTAAGTGGGATTTTTTTTTTTTGGCTGTCTCTTTCTGACATTTCATTGTTAGTGTAAAGAAATGTAACAGATTTCTGCATATTAATCTTGCATCCTTCTACCTTGCTGAATTCATTTATTCTAATAATAGTTGTGTGGACACTTTAGGGTTCTCTATATGGAGTATCATGTACTCTGCAAATAGTGACAGTTTTACCTCTTCCCTTCCAAATTGTACTCATTTTATTTCTTTTTCTTGTCTGATTTCTGTGGCCAGGACTTCCAGTAGAAGTTGAATAGAAGTGGTGAGAGTGGGCATCCTTGTGTTTTTCCTGAATTTAGCATAAAGGCTTTCAGTTTTTCACTCTTGAGTATTATGTTGGCTGTGGGTTTGTCATAAATGGATTTTATTATGTTGAATTATGTTCCCTCTATACCCACTTTGGTGAGTTCTTAATCACGAATAGATGCTGAATTTTGTCAAATGTTTTTCTGCATCTATTGAGATGATCATATATTTTTTGTCTTTCCTTTTGTTAACGTGATGTATCACATTGATTGATTTGTGTATGTTGAACCATCCTTGTGAACCTGGGATGAAACCCACTTGGTTGTAGTGTATGATCATTTTGTTTTGTTGGCTTCAGTTTGCTAATATTTTGTTGAGAATTTCTGCCTCTATAATCATCAAGATATTGACCTATAATTTTCTTTTTCTTTTCTTTTCCTTTTTTATTTTGTTTTTGTTTTTTTAGTGTCTTTGTCTGGTTTTGGTAACAGGGTGATGGTGGCTTCATAGAATAAATTTGGGAGTGTTCCCTCCTCTTCAATTTTCTGGAATAGTTGGAGCAGGACAGGTGTAAATTCTTTGTATGTTTGGTAGAATTACCCAGAGAATTTGTCCAGTCCTGGAATTTTGTTTGTAGGGAGTTATTATTATTATTATTATTACAGAATCTATTTCACTTCTAGTGATTGGCCTGTTCAAATTACCTGATTTTTCTTGACTCAGTTTTGGCAGGCTATATATTTCTAGAACCTTGTCCATTTCTTCTAGGTTGTCCAATTTGTTGGCATATAACAATAGTATTCTCTTATGTTTATTTTGTATTTCTGAGGTATATGTTGTGATTTCTCCTCTTTCATTTCTTATTTTGTTTATTTGGGTCCTCTGTCTTTTCTTCTTGGTGAACCTAGCTAGAGGTTTGTTGACTCTACCTTTTGAAAGAAAACCAGCTCCTGGTTTCATTGATCATTTTTATTGTTTTTAATATATATATTATTTATTTCCCCACTTATCATTATTATTTCCTTCCTTCTGCTGACTTTGGGTGTTGTTTATTCTTCTTTTTCTAATTCTTTTAGGTGGTAGGTTAGGTTTTGTGTTTGAGATTTTTCTTGTTTCTTGAGGAAGGCCTATATCACTATGAACTTCCCTCTCAGAACTGCTTTTCTGCATCCCATAGATTGTGTAATGTTGTATTTTCATTGTCATTTGTCTTGAGGTATTTTCTGATTTCTCTTTGATTTCATTGTTGACCTGTTGGATTTTTTAGTAGTATGTTGTTTAGTTTCCTTACGTTTGTTATTTCCCCATATTACTTTTTGCAGTTGATTTCTAGTTTCATATCATTATGGTCAGAAAACATGCTTGTTGTAATTTCTATCCTCCTGAATTTGTGAGGCTTGTTTTGTGACCTCGTATGTGGTCCATCCTAGAGAATTTTTCTTGTGTGCTTGTAAAGAGTATGTATTTGGATGTAGTGTCCTGTGGATATCAGTTAAAGCCAACTGGTCTATTGTGTCATTTAGGACCTCCATTGCATCATTGATTTAATTTCTGGAAGACCTGTCCATTGGTGTCAGTAGATTGTTAAAGTCTCCTACTATCATTGTATTATTGTCCATTTGTCCCTTTATGTCTGTTATTATTGTTTTAGTATTTAGGTGCTCCTCTATTGGGTGCATATGTTAATGAGTGTAACATACTATTCTTCCCTTTATCATTATATAATGTCCTTCTTTGTCTTTCCTTATGGACTTTGTTTTAAAGTCTATTTTGTCTGATATGAGTATTTCTATCCCCAGTTACCTGTCATTTCCATTTGCATGAAATACATTTTCTCATCCCCTTACTTTCACTCTGTGTGTGTCTTTCGCTGTGAAGTGAGTTTCTTGTAGGCAGCATATTGTAGGGTCTTTTTTTTTCAGTCTGCCACTCTGTGTCTTTTGATCAGAGCATTTAGTCCATCACCATTTAAAGTAATTATTTATTGGTATATACTTATTGCCATTTTAAACTTTGTTTTCCAGTCATCTTTGTAGTTATTTTTGTTCATTTCTTCTTTTTGTTTTTCCTTTTGTGGTTTGTTGATTTTCTTTTGTAGTATACTTGAGTTTCTTTCCTTTTGTTTTTTGTGAATGTATTGTCCGTTTTTGATTTGTGGTTACCATGGAGTTCAAGTATGTTGACCCATACTATATATATTTGCTTTAAACTGATAGCTGTTCAACTTCGAACACATTCTAAAAGATGTACCTTTTTATATACCCCTTTGCCACATTTTGTGATTTTTATGTCCTATTTTACAACTTCATGTTTATTCTTTTGCTGTTAATTGTAGTTATCATCACTTCTACAGATTTTTTGTTTTTTAAGCAATCCTCAATCCTTTCATATGTTTGCCTTACCTATTGTGATTTCCCATTTCCTCTATTCTTGTTTCTTTTCTTTCTTTTTTTAATATATTTATTTATTTATTTATTTTTGGCTGTGTTGGGCCTTCATTGCTGCGCGCAGGCTTTCTATTGTTGCGGTGCATGGGTTTCTCATTGTGGTGGCCTCTCGTTGCAGAGCATGGGCTCTAAGCGTGCAGGCTTCATTCGTTGTGGCACACAGGCTCAGTAGTTGTGGCTCACGGGCTCTAGAGTGCAGGCTCAGTAGTTGTAGCACATGGGCTTAGTTGCTCCGTGGCATGTGGGATCTTCCGGTACAGGGCTCGAACCCATGTCGCCTGCCTTGGCAGGAGGATTCTTAACCATTGTGCCACCAGGGAAGCCCCTTGTTTCTTTTCTATTTGGAGAAAACCCTTAAATATTTCTTTAGGCTAGGTTTAATCTTGCTGAATTCTTTTAGTTTTTGCTTGTCTGAGGAATTCTTTATCTATCCTTCTATTCTAAATGATAATCTTGTTGGGTAGAGTATCCAAAGTTGTAGGGTTTTCCCTTCCAGGAATTTGAATTTATCGTCCGACTCCCTTCTGGCCTGCAAAGTTCCTGCAGCAAAATCAGCTGATAGTGTTATAGGCGTTCCCTTGTGACCGACTCTTTGTTTTTCTCTTGCTGCCTGTAGAATCCTCTTTTTATCTTTAAATTTTGCCATTTTAATTCTGATATGTCTTGGTGTGGGTCTGTTTGGGTTCACCTTGTTTGGGATATTCTGTGCTTCCTGTCTCTGGATATCTGTGTTCTTTTTAACACTTGGGAAGTTTTCAGCCATAATTTCATCAAATACATTTTTGAGTCCCTTCTTTCTCTTCTCCTTCTGGAACCCGTATTATGTGTCAGTTGACATGTGTTGTATTATCCCATAGATCTCATATATTGCTTTTTTTTTCTTTTGTCTTTCTGTCTGCTGTTCTAGCTGGGTGATTTCCATTATTCTATCATCCAGATCACTTATTCGTTCTTCTGTGTCATTTAGTATGTTATTCATTGCTTCTAGATTGGTATTTATCTCAGCAACTGAATTATCTAATTTTGGTTGGTTCATCTTTATAGTTTCTTGTTACAATGATATGCATTTCTAATGATAATCTTTCTTAATACCTCCTTTTTAATTGGGTTCTAGTAAACTGAGGTCTATTTCATTATTTGTTCTTTCAGGGGATTTCTCTTCTTTTTTTTTTTTTTTTTTTTTGTGGTACGCAAGCCTCTCACTGTTGTGGCCTCTCCCGTTGCGAAGCACAGGCTCCGGACGTGCAGGCTCAGCGGCCATGGCTCACGGGCCCAGCCGCTCCGCGGCACGTGGGATCCTCCCAGACCGGGGCACGAACCCGCATCCCCTGCATCGGCAGGCGGACTCTCAACTACTGCGCCACCAGGGAAGCCCCTCTTGTTCTTTTAATTGGGAATAATTCCTCTGCCTTTTTATTTTACTTAACTTTATGAATTTAGGAGAAACAGTTGTCTACTGTAATCTTGAAGGGGAACTTTTATGTGGGAGCATCCCTGTGTAGACTGTGTGTGTCCAATATTTTTGGTGCAAGGGCTGGTTTTGGTATGGATACCAGCCACGTCTTTCCTCCGAGTGTGCTGGCTGTTATCCCCTTGATAGGGGGTGTGGTTGGTGTTTCAGTGTCTAGAGCCTGTGCTGGATGTGAGGTGGTTCTTTCTCTTTGTTCATGGCTGTCACTGCCCTGCTGGGGGCAGGGTCCATTTCCCAGTTGGAATAGAAGCCTTGAGGGTTGGGTTTCATCAGGCTCTGTTACCCTCAAGTGTGTCACCTGCCCCAAAGTTTGTAATTGCTGAAGTAAGTGAGGCCTGTGTGGTCACAGCTAACCTATGGGTCACCCACGCAGGTGTCCATGGTTCCACTCAGAAGCATCCCAAGGTTCCGTCCCTTTCTCTGTTAAGTTCATCCCACATTTAGTGAAGGGCTGTGGTGTGGAGTAGGCTGGGACTGGGGGTTGGGGCATTGTGGCTGCAGGAACTGAGGTGGCTGTGCTTCATCTGAGATCTGGGCTGCCTCTGTGGAAGACTTCTCCAAGGACCCGTCTGCCCCAGATCTAGTGCTAATCTGTGGTGTGGAGTGGGTGGGGTTGGAGCACTCATGCTACGACATAAACCACTGTGCACTCCTGCCCAGGGCCAGTCTGCCTGAGAGTCAGTGCTTAGCGTTTGTGCATTCTTATGGCATCCCCCAGTGTGTGCGCTGACACGTCTGCCCAGCCAGGCTTGGTGCCCCAGTGCGTGTGCTGCCAATGGTCTATGTGGTTCCACCCAGATCACACCCCAGGTGCCCTGGTCTGTCTCTGCATAGCTAGACTGATCTTTGCCCTGATCTTGTGCCAGGCTGTGGTGTGGAGTGAGCAGGAGTGGGGTATTCATCCTTTTGGACTGGGAAGTGTGGCAAGATAGCAGCAGCCAGTATAAGGCTCTCTCCACCCTGATTCTTATCAAGCCAACATACAGGCACTGCTCACAAGTAGAGTCTAGGCTTCCTCAGCCCTTCTATCTGTCTCAGCGGATTTCCCAGCAGACAAGGGGGCTTGTCTCCTCCCTGCAGGACCCCAGAACTGGGATGCCCATATTTTTAGTCAACCTGCTCCCCAGGGTGAGAATTCACCTATGTGGACTTCTGTTCCTTACAGATCCCTGCCAGGGGTGCAGCTTCTGACCCAATGCCTTTTTTCCCCATCCTGCACAGTTACATGGACATCTTTCTTCCAGCTTTGGCTGTATAGGAGGAGTTCTTTTGCCAGTTTCCAGTTAGTTTTCCATGATTATTGTTCCACGGGTAGATGTACTTTTGATGTGTTTGTTGGGGGAGGTGAGCTCCATGTCCCCCTGCTCTTCCATCTTGGTCCCCCTTGGCCCAATATATTTTTGACTTAAGCACTAAGGCCATTTAATGTGGAAAGGATGGTCTTTTCAAAAATGGTGCTGAGAAAACTGAATATCCACTTACTGAAGACTAAAGTTGGACTCATACCCCACATCATATACAGAATTGCTCAAATGAATCTAAGACCTAAACATACAAGTTAAAACAATAAAACTCTTGGAAGAAACATAGGGGAGAAGCTTCAGGGCATTGGATTTAGCTATAATATTTTGGATATGGCACTGCAAGCACAGGCAACAAAAGAAAAAATAGATAAATTGAGCTTCATCAAAATTTAAAATTTTTGTGCATCAAAGGACACTTTGAAAAGAGAGTGAAATGGCAACCTACAGACTGGGAGAAGATATTTGCAAATCACATACCTGATAAGGGATTAATATCCAAAATTCATAAGGAAACCCTACAACTCAACGACAAAAAAACAACCCAATAAAAAATGGGCAAAGGGCTTGGCTAGACATTTCTCCAAGGCAGATATACTTAGAGCCTCTGAGTATATGAAAATATGCTCAACACAATTAGTCATTAAAGAAATGCACATAAAAACCACAATGAGATACCACTCCCCACGTACTAAAATGGCTACAATCAAAACAACAGAAAACCCCAAGTGCTGATGAGAATGTAGAGAAATTGGGACCCTCGGACACTGTTGGTGGGAAGGTAAAGTGGTTCAGGCACTGTGGAAGACAGTTTGGCAGTTGTTCAAAAAGCTAAACATAGAAATTCCATATGATCCAACAGTTCAGCTTCTGGGTATGTGCTCAAAAGAATTCAAAAGAGGGACTCAAACAGATACACACACACCAATATTCACAACAGCAATTAATCACAATCGCTAAAAGGTGGAAGTAACCCAAATGTCCATCAACAACTGAGTGGATAAACAAAGTATGGTATAAATATAAAATGGAATATTATTCAGTCATAAGAAGGAATGGAATTCTGGATCATGCTACCACATGGATGAAGCTTGAAAACATGCTAGGTGAAGTAAGGCAGACACGAAAGGATAAATATTGTATGATTCCACTTAGATGAGATAACAAGAACAGGCAAATTAATAGAGAAAGAAAGTAGATTAGAGGTTACCAGGGCCCAGAGGTATATGGGGAATGGGGAGTTACTGCTTAATTGTTACAGAGTCCCTAGAGATGATAAAAAGTTTTCTTTGGAAATAGATATAGTGATGTTGTGGTTGCACAACCTTATGAATGTAGTTAATGCCACTGAATTGTACACTTAAAAATGATTAAAATGGTACATTTATATGTTACCACAAAAAAAATTATAAGAGAATCAATTACATATCTCAGAGTCTTTTAAATATATTGTTGAAATTAAAGGCCTGAAAGAGTGGATTTTAATCATCCGAAAATGCAGGCTAATAAAAAGAAACGAAATTGAGTTATTTGTAGTGAGGTGGATGGACCTAGAGTCTGTCACACAGAATGAAGTAAGTCAGAAAG
The DNA here is from genome assembly GCF_005190385.1 of Monodon monoceros. Classification (NCBI taxonomy): domain Eukaryota; kingdom Metazoa; phylum Chordata; class Mammalia; order Artiodactyla; family Monodontidae; genus Monodon; species Monodon monoceros. The sequence goes on along the minus strand of NW_021703776.1, from coordinate 6,676,386 downwards.
AGAAAAACAAATACCGTATGCTAACACATATATATGGAATCTAAAAAAACAAAACAAAATGGTCACGAAGAACCTAGGGGCAAGACGAGAATAAAGACGCAGACCTACTAGAGAATGGACTTGAGGACACGGGGAGGGGGAAGGGTAAGCTGGGACAAAGTGAGAGAGTGGCATGGACATATATACACTACCAAATATAAAATAGATAGCTAGTGGGAAGCAGCTGCATAGCACAGGGAGATCAGCTCACTGCTTTGTGACCACCTAGAGGGGTGGGATAGGGAGGGTGGGAGAGAGGGAGACGCAAGGGGGAAGAGATATGGGGACATATGTATATGTATAACTGATTCACTTTGTTATAAAGCAGAAACTAACACACCATTGTAAAGCAACTATACTCCAATAAAGATGTTTAAAAAGAAAAAAGAAAAAAGAAAATGCAGGCTATATATTTGCTTTGACCCTAGTGCTATAAAGAATTTTAAAACTCTGGACAATTTAAAAAATATTAAACCTCTCCAATGAGTTTGTAAGAAAGTTAGGAATTCTCGGGTTCGAAACAAAGAAATGAACCTAGAGAGCAACTTCAGCCTCCTTCTCTTTGGGGATCTTTGCCTTACCAAGTGAACATGAGTTTGGGTTTTCATAGGCTCAGGTGTTTGAGAAAGAGAAAACAAATCTCAGGACCCACCCAAGGCAAGGACTGTAAAAGAAGAGCCTCCATCCCTAAAGCTGCAAAGCCAAAGGGCCACACACATAGTATTGGGAGTGAAATAGAAGTAAACTGGCCTCCACCTCAGAGGAGAGTTGACTGTCTCCAATTTGGCTTAGGAGGATAACCTCTGAGAATATCAAAGTGATACTCACATGAGTTTACAGCCTGAATTCATACTGTCTGGGTAATCTGAAAATTGAGAAGTAAATTTAGAGTAATCCTGGACTGGGAGTCCTTCCAGGAGCCTGGAAGACACAAACAGAAATCCTCTCTGGAAGAATACACATTTATTCCAGGCCTCAAAGAATTTCTGAAATAAAATTCCAAGAAAAATGAGCATCTGATAGTCAACAATAAAACAAACAGAAACAAGGCCCCATGAATGCAAAAAAAAAAAGCTGGAACAGACCTTCAAGAATTTTAAATAAATGGAATTATTAGACACAGATTTTACAGTAACTATGTTTAACACTTTGAAAGAAATAAAAGATAATCTTGAATATATATACAAAAAATGACGAATGAGATTTGGAAGAGAATCAAAACAAATAAAATATAATTAAAATCACAAGTGTAATGGATGGGTTTAACTGCAAATTAGATACACTGAAAAGGAACTGGTGAACTGGAATATAGAACTGAAAAGATTATCTAGAATGGAGCAAAAGGTCAAAGAGATGGAAAATATGAAGAAGGGTTAAGAAACACAGAAGATGGAGAAAGTTTAACATATATGTAATTGTGGACCCAGCTGGGAAGGAAGAGAAAATGGAGAAGAAGCAATATCTGAAAAGATAATGACTAAGAATTGAAATACAACAACTCACAGATGCAAAGAGCTAAACAAATATCAAGCAGAAGAAACAAAAAAAAAATCCATACCTGGTTAGATAAGAATGAAATGCATAACACCAAAGAATGTACTCTAGGGAAGAGGAAAATTGGCAGATGGAATATCTGGGCTGCAAGAGTTAGTAAAGAGCACAGAAAATAGTAACTGTGTGGGTAAATTTAAACAAACATTGGCCTTAAAAACAAAAACAACAATAATAATGTATTTTAGGTTAAATAAAACAATTCTAAGGCAAGATTAGTAGGCAAAGTAATGGTGCCCCAAAGATGCCCACATTCTAATCCCTATAACCTGTGAACATGTTATGTTACATGGCAAAGGGAAATTAAGGTTGCAGATGGAACTAAGGTTGGTAATCAGATGATTTTAATATGGGAAGAGGAAATGGATCACTGGGGGAGGAGCAGTGTCCACCACAAGGGTCCTTAAAGGTAGAAAAAAGTTAAAAAAAAAAAAAAAAGAAAAGTTCAGAATGATAGGATACAAGGACTTGACCTGCTGTTGCTGGATTTGAACAATAAGGAAGGGGCCCTGAGCCAAGATATACAGGCCACCTCTAGAAGCTGAAAAAGGCAAGGAAACAGATTCTCCCCTAGGGCCTCTAGCAAGGAATACAGCCTTGCCAACACATTGATTTTAGCTCAGTGAGGTCTGAATTGAACTTCTGGCCTACAGAATTGGAAGATAATAAATTGTGTTGTTTCAAGCCACTAAGCTTGTAGTGATTTGTTACAGCAGCAGGAAAAAACTAATACAGAGAGTTAAAATACATGTCAACAATAGCATAATAGTAAGTGGAAGAAAAGTATTCTAAGACCCTTTAATTGATTGAGGGTGTAAATGGTGTGCAGGCAGCTCAATGCCACTTACAAGCCATTTCTGGACATTTCTTTCTGACTCCACATTCAAGGATGCTAGCTTGAAATCAGCCATGATGGGAGCACTTACATCACAGAAATAGGCAAATGCTACAAACCAGATTTTTATTTATTATTTTTAAATTTATTTATTTATTACTTCTTGTTAAAGAGAAACAGCATATTTTAATTCTTGGAGTAAAAAAGTATTATAGCCCTAACCCTAACTTCCAGACTAATCTGGGCATGGGGGAGAGGGAAATAACAAGGGGAAGATGAGAAAAAATACCGAATATATCCAAAATAGGGCAAGAAAAGGGAAAAGTACATATAAAACAGGTGGGAGAATAAAAAGTACAAAGATGATAGTTGTAAATTGAAACATTAGTGATTACAATCATAAAAGGCAAAGGTTGTCAGATTGGATTTTTTTTTAAGTGTACTACGTGCTTTAAAGAGACACTTTTCAAGCACAAGGATGCTGAGATGTTGAAAGTAAAAGGTTAGAAAAAGATATTTAGGGAAATTCTAACCAAAAGAAAGTTGCTAAAGTTACATTGATACCAGACAAAATAGACTTCAAGGCAAAAATCACTACAAGTGATAAAGAGGAAAACTTCATAAAGTATTATTTCACCAGGTAGATACACAATTTTAAATTTGCATGTGCCTAGTAATATAGCATTAACTATATAAAGTAAACACTGATACAATTATGAAGAGTAATAGACTAATCTACCATCATGGTGGAAGATTTTAACACATTCAATACTTGAGAAATGCACAAAAAATCAGTTAAGCACATAAAACATTTTCACAAAAACTTGGCTTAAGGAACATTTTCAATGTACAGAAAATTTGCAATGATTGCATAATTCGCTATGTTCTTCACCCAGCATCCCCTAATGTCAACATCTGTATAACCATAATACAATTGTCAAAATTAAGAAATTAACATTGTTGCAATACCACACTAACTAAACTACAGACCTTACTCAGACTTTACCAATTATCCCACTAATGTTCTTTTTTTTCTTCCAAAATTCAATCCAGGATTCCACTTTGCATTTAGCTGTCATGTTTCCTTACTTTCTTCTAATCTGTGACAGTTCCTCACTCTTTCCTTGCCTTTCATGACCTTGACATTTTTGAAGAGCACAGGTCAGGTATTTCGAACAATGTCCTTCAATTTGGGTTTGCCTGATGTAATCTTGTAAGTAGACCGAGGTTACAAATTTTGGAGAATACCACAGAAATGTTGCTCAAATTTTTCCAGCTGTGACAATGGGAGCTCTTTCAGGTTGGCTCCTGTGTCTTTCTATGTGCTCCCATTTTTTTTCTCTCATCACCATTGGTGTGCCACTGCTTCTAGGTCCTCTCAGTTGGCAGAACAAGGAAATGTGTGAATATTAAGTCATATATACATACATCTGTATTTTAAAATCTATCTGTACAGATATGTATTTTTTCAGCTGAAAACAAGAAGTGTTGGCAAGGATGTGGAGAAATTGGAACTTTTGTGCATTTATAGTGGAAGTATAAAATGGTGCAGTCAGGGGCTTCCCTGGTGGCACAGTGGTTGAGAGTCCGCCTGCCAATGCAGGGGACACGGGTTCATGCCCCGGTCTGGGAAGATCCCACATGCCACGGAGCGGCTGGGCCCATAAGCCATGGCCGCTGAGCCTGCGCTTCCGGAGCCTGTGCTCTGCAACGGAAGAGGCCACAACAGTGAGAGGCCTGCGTGCCAAAAAAAAAAAAGAGACACTGATGAAAGAAATTAAAGATGATACAAATAGACGGAGAGATATACCATGTTCTTTGATTGGAAGAATCAACATTGTGAAAATGACTCTACTACCCAAAGCAATCTACAGATTCAATGCAATCCCTATCAAACTACCACTGGCATTTTTCACAGAACTAGAACAAAAAAATTCACAATTTGTATGGAAACACAAAAGACCCCGAATAGCCAAAGCAATCTTGAGAACGAAAAACCGAGCTGGAGGAATCAGGCTCCCTGACTTCAGACTATACTACAAAGCTACAGTAATCAAGACAGTATGGTACTGGCACAAAAACAGAAAGATAGATCAATGGAACAGGATAGAAAGCCCAGAGATAAACCCACGCACATATGGTCACCTTATCTTTGATAAAGGAGGCAGGAATGTACAGTGGAGAAAGGACAGCCTCTTCAATAAGTGGTGCTGGGAAAACTGGACAGCTACATGTAAAAGAATGAGATTAGATCACTCCCTAACACCATACACAAAAATAAGCTCAAAATGGATTAAAGACCTAAATATAAGGCCAGAAACTATCAAACTCTTAGAGGAAAACATAGGCAGAACACTCTATGACATAAATCACAGCAAGATCCTTTTTGACCCACCTCCTAGAGAAATGGAAATAAAAACAAACATAAGCAAATGGGACCTAGTGAAACTTAAAAGCTTTTGCACAGCAAAGGAAACCATAAACAACACCAAAAGACAACCCTCAGAATGGGAGAAAATATTTGCAAATGAAGCAACTGACAAAGGATTAATCTCCAAAATTTACAAGCAGCTCATGCAGCTCAATAACAAAAAAACAAACAACCCAATCCAAAAATGGGCAGAAGACCTAAATAGACATTTCTCCAAAGAAGATATACAGACTGCCAATAAACACATGAAAGAATGCTCAACATCATTAATTATTAGAGAAATGCAAATCAAAACTACAATGAGATATCATCTCACACCAGTCAGAATGGCCATCATCAAAAAATCTAGAAACAATAAATGCTGGAGAGGGTGTGAAGAAAAGGGAACATTCTTGCACTGCTGGTGGGAATGTGAATTGGTACAGCCACTATGGAGAACAGTATGGAGGTTCCTTAAAAAACTACAAATAGAACTACCACATGACCCAGCAATCCCACTACCGGGCGTATACCCTGAGAAAACCATAATTCAAAAAGAGTCATGTACCAAAATGTTCATTGCAGCTCTATTTACAATAGCCCAGAGATGGAAACAACCTAAGTGCCCATCATCGGATGAATGGATAAAAAAGATGTGGCACATATATACAATGGAATATTACTCAGCCATAAAAAGAAACAAAATTGAGCTATTTGTAATGAGGTGGATAGACCTAGAGTCTGTCATACAGAGTGAAGTAAGTCAGAAAGAGAAAGACAAATACCGTATGCTAACACATATATATGGAATTTAAGGAAAAAAAATGTCATGAAGAACCTAGGGGTAAGACAGGAATAAAGACACAGACCTACTAGAGAACGGACTTGAGGATATGGGGAGGGGGAAGGGTGAGCTGTGACAAAGCGAGAGAGTCATGGACATATATACACTAGCAAATGTAAGGTAGATAGCTAGTGGGAAGCAGCCACATAGCATAGGGAGATCATCTCAGTGTTTGTGACCGCCTGGAGGGGTGGGATAGGGAGGGTGGGAGGGAGGGAGACGCAAGAGGGAAGAGATGTGGGAACATATGTATATGTATAACTGATTCACTTTGTTATAAAGCAGACACTAACACACCATTGTAAAGCAATTATACCCCAATAAAGATGTTAAAAAAAAAAAAAGAATGGTGCAGTCATTGTGGAAAAAGTATGGCTGTCCTCAAAATAATAAACATAGTCTTAACATTTGATCTAGCCATTTTCCTTCTGGGTATATAACTAAAAAAACTGAAAAGATGAACTCAAGCAATTGTCTGTAATCAGTGTTCATAGAAGCATTGTTCACAATAGCCAAAAGGTGGAAACAACCCAAATGTCCGTCAATGGATGAATGGATAAACAAAATGCGGTATATATAGTCTTTAAAAAAGAATGAAATTCTGATACATGCTACAGCGTAGATATACCTTGAAGACATTATGCTAAGTGAAATAAGCCAAACAAAAAAATACAAATATTGTATGCGTCCACTTATATGAGGAAGCTTGAAGAGTTAAAAACATAAAGAAATGAAGTAGAACAGAGATTATCAGGGGCTGGGGGAGGGAGAATGGGGCGGTATTGTTTAATAGGTGCAGAGTTTCACTTTGGGATTATGAAAAAGTTCTGGAAATTGATAATGGTGATGCTTTCACAACAATGTGAATGTACTATTTCCACTGTACTGTATACTTAAAAATTATTAAAATAAGGACTTTTATGTTATGTATTTTTACCACATTAAAAATGCATATAAAAAAGGGTCAAACTAATACCTCAGAATCTAATCCAGGGACTTCTCTGGTGGTCCAGTGGTTAAGAATCTGCTTTCCAATGCAGGGGACGCAGGTTTGGTCCCTGATCGGTGAACTAAGATCCCACATGCCGTGGGGCAACTAAGCCCACACACTGCAACTACTGAGCCTGCACGCTCTGGAGCCCACACACCGCAACTAGAGAAGCCCACGCACTGCAACTGGAGAAGCCCATGCGTCGTAACAAGGAGCATGTGCACAGCAACGAAGCAAAGACCCAGCGCAGCTAAAAATTAAAAAAAAAAAAAGAATCTAATCCAGCACAGCATAGAATTTTTCCTTTGTGTATCTGTAACTTCTTTCTCTGACAGTAAGAAACATGACTCTCGTTATCATAATATATATATATTTTTTTACCTGTTTGTCATATATGTAAAGTAGTTTTAGAATTGCTAACCCATTTCCTGTGGGTTAAAGGATGTGAGAAATAAATTTAACAACCCAATTCAGTGTTTATTATACAGTTCTTTTGATTATTAGCCTTACAATATTCAGTCAGAACACTGTTGTTCAAAGTTATATAGGTTAGCTCTTTTCTACCCTTTGCAAGTGTGGAATGTCATACATTTGTAATACAGTTAGATTCATTTGTCATACTCTGCTTTTTGTCTTGGGTTTCCCCAACAGCACTGTTTCCCCAACAGACAAAAAGCAGTAAGTGTTGGTGAGGGTATGGAGAAATCAGAACCCTCGTACACTGCTTGTGGGAATGTAAAATGGTACAGCCACTTGGGAAACAGTTTGGTAGTTCCTCAAAAAATTAAACACAGAGTTACCATAGGACCTAGATATTCTACTTTTAGAGAAATAAATTTCTACTCAAAAGAAATAAAATCATAAATCCCCACCAAAACTTACAGACTAATGTCCATAGTACCATTATTCATAATAGCCAAAAAGTGGAAAAAAAAAACAAATTTCCATCACTGAGAAACTATATGTATATATATATATAGTTTATAAACTATATATATAAGCTATATATATATATAAATTTGGCCATAAAAAGGAATGCAGTACTCATACATGCTACAAAATGGATGAACCTTAAAAACATTATGGTAAGTAAAAGAAACTAAAGACAAAAGGCCACATATTTTATTATCCATTTATATGAAATATCCAGAATAGGCAAATCCATAGAGACAGGAAATAGATTAGTTGCAAGGGGCTGGTGGGGGGGTGGGCAGTGACTTCTAGTGGGTCTGTGGTTTCTTTCGGGGGTGATGAAAATGTTCTGGAATTACTAGAGGTTATGTTTGCATAATCTTGTAAGTATACTAAAAACAATGGAATTGTATACTTTTAAGTGGTGAATTTTACAGTATGTGAATTTTATATCAATTTTTTAAATTAACCATATATATGTCTATAAAGTCATTCTCAAAATGTTTCGGATTAAAACAATATGGACCACATCTCTGACCACAATGTAATTAAATTAGAAATTAATAAGACAATAATATTTCTATGTTTAGAAATTAAGAAACTCACTTTTTTTAATTGAGTTTTTTTTTTTGAAGTTAGTTTCTGATGTACACAAAAGTGATTCAGATATATATTCTTTTTAATAGTCTTTTCCATTATAATTTACCACAAGATATTGAATATAGTTCCCTGTGCTATACAGTAGGAACTTGTTGTTTATCTATTTTATATATAGTAGTTTGTATTTCCTAATCCCAAACTCCTCTAATTCCCTCCCCCTACCACCCCACTTTTCCTGTTGGTAACCACGTTTGTTTTCTATGTCTGTAAGTCTGTTTCTGTTTTGTAAATAAGTTTATTTGTATCATATTTTAGATTCCACATATAAGTGATATCACATGATATTTGTTTTTCTCTCTCTTACTTCACTTACTATGATAATCTCTAAGTCCATCCGTGTTGCTGCAAATGGCATTATTTCATTATTTCTTGTGGCTGAGTAATATTCCATTGTATATATGTACATCTTCTTTATCCATTCATCTGTCAATGGAAATTTAGGTTGCTTCCATGTCTTGGCTTTTATAAATAGTGCTGCTATGAACACTGGGGTGCATGTATTTAAGAAACTCACTTTTAAATAAAGTTTGCATCAAAAAGAAATTATAATGTAAAATATAATATATTGAATTAAATAAAAATGTAAAAATCTATTGATACCCTGTTTTAAGAAATAGAGTTCAAGGGCTTCCCTGGTGGCGCAGTGGTTAAGAGTCTGCCTGCCGAGGCAGGGGACACGGGTTTGTGCCCTGGTCCGGGAAGATCCCATATGCCGCGGAGCGGCTAGTCCCGTGAGCCATGCCCACTGAGCCTGCGCGTCCGGAGCCTGTGCTCCGCAACGGGAGAGGACACAACAGTGAGAGGCCTGCGTACCCAAAAAAAAAAAAAAAAAAAGGATTATTTTAGGGTAAGTTAATAAAATTGTCTCACAAAAAGAGAAAACCTGAATAGACCAACAAGTATGGAATAATTTGAAAATATTTTAACCCTAAAAATGATACCAGTTCAGCACTTTATGGAAGAGCTTTTACGACATCGTTTTATTGTGAGATCATTCTCTTACATTATGATCAGAGAATGAGAACAGAGGAGAAAAAATGATGGAAATCTTCCAAACTATTCTTTGATGATAGTGTAACCTTTAATTTCAAAATCAGACAAAAATAGTACAAACAATGAAAACCGGAAACCAGACTTGTGAGCTTAAATGCAAAAATCCTAAGTGAAATCTAGCAATCTATTCTAAAAGAGTAACATATTATGACCAAGCAGGTTTTTCCTAAGCATTCAGGGATGATTAAATATTATCTCAATGTAATAATCTACCTTAACTTTAGCTACATCCCACAAACTTTGAAATACTGTGTTTTTATTACTGGTCAGTTAAAAATAATTTTGAGTTTTGATTTTTACTTGTGCATTATTTAGAACTGTGTTAACTTCCAAATATTTAGGCTTTTCAAGTTTAACTTTATAATGGTAAAAAAACACAGTCTGTGAGAACTCAGACTTTTGAATTTTATTGTTTGATGGCCCAGACCAGAGTCTGTCTTAGTCTGTTCAGACTGCTATAACAAAATACCATCAGCTGGGTACCTTATAAACCGATATTTACTTCTCACAGCTCTAGAGGCTGCCAAGTCCAAGATCAAGTCTTCAGCAAGGCCCCATTCTGGTGAAGGCCCTCTTCCTGGTTCACAGCCAGTGCCTTCTCACTGTGTCCTCACATGATGGAAGGGGGCTAGGAAGCTCTCTAGGGTATCTCTTTATAAGAGCACTAATCTCATTAATGAGGATTCCACCATTATGACTTAAGCACCTTCAAAAGGCTCCAAGTTCCATCACCATTATATTGGGCTTCAACATATGAATATGTGAGGGATACAAACATTCAGACCACAGAGTGGTCTATCGCAGTGAATGTTTCCTGTGCACTTGAAAAGATGTGTATTCTGCAGTTATTGGGTGAAGTGTTCTATAAATGTCAATTAAGTCAAAGTCATTGGTGGTGGCGTTCAAGTCTTGTATTGTACCTGACTTTTTGCCTAGCTGTTCTATCAGTTACTGAAAGAGGGGAGTTAAAATCTTCAACTCTTGTTGTGGATATGCCCATTTTCCCTTTCATTTCTGTTAGTTTTTGCTTTATATATTTTGAAGTTCAATTATTCGGAGCATAGACATTTATCATTGTTATAGCTTTCTGACAGATTAATCCTTTTTCCACTATTAAATGCTCTGCTTTAATTCTGGAAATACTGAAGTGTGGATACTCCAGCCTTCATATGTTTAGAGTTTGCATGATATATCTTTCCTATCCATTTGCTTTCAACTCCCTGTGCGGTTTTATAAAACTATGGCTTTATTGAAGTATAACTGACATACAGTAAATAAACTGCACGTAAAGTATGTAATTTCATGTTTTGATATATGCATAAACACACAAAACCATAATGATAATGAACATATCACCTCCAAAGTTTCTTCATGTCCCTAGTAATCCTTCTCTCTTCCCTCTCCCCCATCTTCTTCAAGCATTAACCTGCTATCACTATAGTTTACTTTGCATTTCCTAGAATTCTGTATACATTGAACCATTTTCATATAAACAAAAGCAGATTTCTTGAGCCAAAAAGACAAGAAGCCAACAGTTACTGAGGTCCATAGGAAGGCTGGGTGCTACCTCCAGAATGTCCTCCACGCAATGGGCTCGATGCAGCCTAGGCCCCAGGTCTCAGCTATCCAGTGAGAATCTGGGAGTAGTTTATATACAGTTTGGGGATTCACTCCCTCAGCATGGCCCTACCCCAGGATTTCGCCATGATTTCTGGACTTCTGTCCATTGACACTTCAGCTTTCAGCTTCCCTACAGGCAAAGAGCCAGGGTAATGTAAACCCTGCTCTGGGCTGTTCAAGGGTAGACTTCCCTCCAAGTTCTACCTGCTTTTGTTTGTCTCCAGAGCCTTCAAATAATTTTTTTGAATTTTCCCCATATTTTGTAATTATTATCTGTGGGAGGGTTTTGGTTCAATCAAGCTACTATGTCAATTACCAGAAGTCACTGCCATCTGAACATTTGATTCACGGGTATACCTCAGAGATATAGCGGACTTGGTTCCAGACCACAGCAATAAAGTGAATATTGCAATAAAGTGAGTCACACAAATTTTTTAGCTTCCCAGTGCATATAAAAGTTATGTTTACTATACCATAGTCTATCAAGTGTGCTTTTTTTAAAAAACAATGTCCATACCTACATTAAAACATGTTTTAGGGACTTCCCTGGTGGAGCAGTGGTTAAGAATCCACCTGCCAGTGTAGGGGACACGGGTTCGATCCCTGGTCCAGGATGATCCTACATGCCGTGGAGCAACTAACCCGTGCACCACAGCTACTGAAGCCCACTCTGTAGACTCACGAGCCACAACTACTGAAGCCCATGTGCCACGACTACTGAAGCCCATGCGCCTAGAGCCCGTGCTCTGCAACAAGAGAAGCCACCGCAATAAGAAGCCCACGCACTGCAACGAAAAGCAGCCCCCGCTTGCTGCAACTAGAGAAAGCCCGTGTGCAGCAACAAAGGCCCAGTGCAGCCAAAAATTAATTAATTTAAAAAATATAGCAAAGATGTCAATTCTAAAAAAAAATACTTTATGGCTAAAAAATGCTAACCATCATCTGAGCCTTCAACAAGTCATAATCTTTGTGCTGGTGGAGGGTCTTGCCTTGGTGTTGGTGGCCGCTGATGGATCAGGGTGGTGGGTGCTGAAGGCTGGGGTGGCCGTGGCCATTTCTTAAAACAAGACAACAATGAAGTCCGCCGCATCGATTGACTGTTCCTTTCATGAACAATTTCTCTGTAGCATGCAATGCTGTTTGAGAGCATTTTATCCACAGTAGAACTTTTTTCAAAATTGGAATCATTCCTATCAAACCCTGCTGCTGCTTTATCAACTAAGCAACATTCTAAATCTTTTGTTGTCATTTCAACAATCTTCAGAGTCTTCACCACAAATAGACCCTACCTCAAAGAAGCATTTTCTTTGCTCATTCATAAGAAGTAACTCCTCATCTGTTAAAGTTTTATCATGAGATTGCAACAATTCAATCATATCTTCAGGCTCCAGTTCTAATTCTAGTTCTCTTGCTGTTTATAACACATCTGCAGTTACTTCCTCCACTAAAGTCTTTAACCCCTGAAACTCATGAGGGTTAGAATCAAGTTCTTCCAAACCCCTGTTAATGTTGATATTTTGAGCTCTTCCCATGAATCACAAATGTTCTTAATGGCACCTAGAATGGTGAATCCTTTCCAGAAGGTTTGCAATTTACTTTACCCATATCTATCAGAGGAATTTCTATGGCAGCTATAGCCTTATGAAATGTACTTCTTAATAAGCCTTGAAAGTCAAAATGACTCCTTGATCCATGGGCTGCAGGATAGATATTGTGTTAGCAGGCATGAAAACAATATGTATCTCATTATACATCTCCACTAGAGCTCTTGGGTGACCAGGTACCTTGTCAATGAGCAGTAATATTTTGAAAGAAATCATTTTTTCTGAGCTGTAGTTCTCAACAGTGGGCTTAAGATATTCAGTTAGACCATGTTGTCAATAGACGTGCTGTCATGCAGGCTTTGTTGTTTTGTTATAGAGCATAGGCAAAGTTGGTTTAGCAAAATTCTTAACGGCCCTATGATTTTCAGAATGGTAAATAAGCAATGGGTTCAACCTAAAGTCACCAGCCGCATTAGCCCCCAACAAGAACATCAGCCTGTCCTTTGAAGCTATGAAGCCAGGAACTGACTTCTCCTCTCTAGCTTAAAAGTCCTAGATGGCAACTTCTTCCGATATAAGGCGGTTTCCTCTACACTGATTCACTTGTTATTTAGTGTAGCCGCCTTCACTATCTGAGCCAGATCTCCTGGATGAGATGCTGCAGCTTCTGCATCAGCACCTGCTGCCGTACCTTTTGCTCTTTGAAGTTATGAAGATGACTTATTCTCTTAAATCTCATGAGCCAACCTCTGCTAGTTTCAGCTTTTTCTTCTGCAGCTTCCTCGCCTCTCTCAGCCTTCACAGAATTTAAGAGAGTTAGGACCTTGCTCGGGTTTAGTTGGCTTAAGGAAATCTTGTGGCAAATGTTGTGATCTGATCTTCTATCCAGACCACTAAAACCATCTCCATATCAGCAATAAGGCTGTTTCGTTCACGTGTTCACTGGAGTAGCACTTTTAATTTCCTTCAAGAAAGTATCTCTTGGAGGAGGAGGAGACAAGATGGCAGAGTAGAAGGACATGAGCTCACTTCTTATGGAAACATCAAAATCCCAACTGACTGCTGAACAACAATCAACAAAACAAACAAAACACAAACAAAGACACTGCAGCCTACCAGAAAAGATACCCTACATCCAAAAACAAAGAACTTCCCTGGTGGTCCACCAGTTGAGGACATGAGGTGGGGGAAGGGTAAGCTGGGACGAACTGAGAGAGTGGCATGGACATATATACACTACCAAACGTAAAATAGCTAGCTAGTGGGAAGCAGCTACATAGCACAGGGGGATCAGCTCGGTGCTTTGTGACCACCTAGAGGGGTGGGATAGGGAGGGTGGGAGGGAGACGCTAGAGGGAGGAGATATGGGGATATATGTATATGTATAGCTGATTCACTTCGTTATAAAGCAGAAACTAACACACCATTGTAAAAGCAATTATACTCCAATAAAGATGTTAAAAAAAAAAAAGACTCTGTGCTCCCAATGAAGGGGGCTCAGGTTTGATCCCTGGTCAGGGAACTAGATCCTGCATGCCACAACTAAAAGATCCCACATGCTGCAACTAAAGATCCCGCACACAGAAACGAAGATCCCATGTGCCTCAATTAACACCCAGTACAGCCAAATAAACAAATAAATAAAAAATTTTTTAAAAAAAGAAGAAGCCAGGGCTTCCCTGGTGGCGCAGTGGTTGAGAGTCCGCCTGCCGATGCAGGGGACACAGGTTCATGCCCCGGTCCGGGAAGATCCCACATGCCGCGGAGTGGCTGGGCCTGTGAGCCATGGCCACTGGGCCTGCGCGTCCAGAGCCTGTGCTCCGCGACGGTGAGAGGCCCGTGTACCACAAAAAAAAAAAAAAAAAAGAAGCCACTAAATAGTAGGAGGAGCAAGACTGTAATAAAATCAAATCCCATACACCCTAGGTGGGCGGCCCACAAACAGGAAAATAATTATACCACAGAAGTTCTCCTATAGGAGTGAAAGTTCTGAGCGCCACTTCAGGCTCGCCAGCCTGGGGGTCTGGCAATGGGAGGAGGAGCCCCCAGAGAGTCTGGCTTTGAAGATGAGTGGGGTTTGATTGCAGGAATTCCACAGAACTGGGGGGAACAGAAACTCCACTCTTGGAGTGTGCACACAGGGTCTCATGTGTGCCAGGATCCAGGGAAAACAGCAGTGACATCGTAAGAGACTGGGCCAGATCTACTTGCTAGTATTGGAGGGTCTCCTGCAGAGGTGGGGGGGGGTGGCTGTGGCTCACTGTGGGGACAAGGCCACTAGCAGCAGTAGTTCTGGGGAGTACTCATTGGGGTGAGCCCTCTTGGAGGCTGCCATTTTCTCACCAGGACCTGGCTCCCCCCGCAACAGCCTGAAGCCTCCAGTGCTGGGATGCCTCAAGCCAAACAACCAACAGGGTGGGAACACAGCCCCATGCCTCAGCAGACAGGCTGCCTAAAGTCTTCTTGAGTACACAGCTGCTGGTTAATGAACACACACCCAGACACGACCCTGCCCACCACAGGGACCAGACCCAGCTCCACCCACCAGTGGGAAGCTACCAGTCCCTCCCACCAGGAAGCCTGCATAAGCCTCTTAGACAGCCTCATCCACCAGGGGGCAGACAGCAGAAGCTTGAAGAACTAAAACACTGCAGCCTGCGGAACAAATCTGCAATCACAAAAATGAGACAAAATGAGATGACAGAGGAATATGTCCCAGATAAAGGAACAAGATAAAACCCCAAAAGAACAACTAAGTGAAGTGGAGATAGGCAATTTATCTGAAAAAAAGAGTAACGATAGTGAAGATGATCCAAGATCTCAGAAAAAGAATGGAGGCACAGATCGAGTAGACATAAAAAATGTTTAACAAAGACCTAGAAGAACTAAAGAACAAACAAACAGAGATGAACAATACAATAACTGAAATGAATAATACACTAGAAGGAATCAATAGCAGAATAACAGAGGCAGAAGAACAGATAAGTGACCTGGAAAGCAGCATGGTGGAAATCACTGCCACAGAACAGAATAAAGAGAAAAGAATGAAAAGAAATGAGAACAGTCTAAGAGACCTCTGGGAAAACATGAAATGCACCAACATTTGCATTATAGGGGTCCCAGAAGGAGAAGAGAGAGAGAAACGGCCTGAGAAAATATTTGAACAGATAATAGCTGAAAACTTCCCTAACATGGGAAGGGAAACAGTCACCTAAGTCCAGGAAGTGCAGAGAGTCCCAGGCAGGAGAAACCCAAGGAGG
>NW_021703776.1:6648525-6660267 GCF_005190385.1 Monodon monoceros | reverse complement strand
AATTAACAAAATGGCAATAAGAACATACATATGATAATTACCTTAAACGTAAATGGATTAAATACTCCAACCAAAAGACATAGACTGGCTGAATGGATACAAAAACAAGACCCGTACATACGCTGTTTATAAGAGACCTACTTTAGATCAAGGGACACATACAGACTGAAAGTGAGGGGGTGGAAAAATGTATTCCATGCCAATGGAAATCAAAGTAAACCTGGAATAGGGCTTCCCTGGTGGCGCAGTGGTTGAGAGTCCGTTGCTGATGCAGGGGACACGGGTTCGTGCCCTGGTCCGGGAAGATCCCACATGCCGCAGAGCGGCTGGGCCCGTGAGCCATGGCCGCTGAGCCTGCGCGTCCGGAGCCTGTGCTCCGCAACGGGAGAGGCCACAACAGTGAGAGGCCCGCGTACCACAAAAAACAAAAACAAAAACAAAATAAACCTGGAGTAGCAATTCTCATATCAGACAAAATAGACTTTAAAATAAAGACTGTTACAAGAGACGAAAAGGACACTACATAATGATCAAGAAATCAATCCAGGAAGATATAACAATTGGAAATATATATGCACCCAACATAGGAGCACCTCAATTTATAAGGCAAATACTAACAATCATAAAAGGAGAAATCAACAGTAACAATATATATAATAGTGGAGGGCTCTAACACCCTACTTTCATCAATGGACAGATGATCCAGGCAGAAAATCAATGAGGAAACACAAGCCTTAAATGACACATTAGACCAGATGGATTAAATTGATATTTATAGAGCATTCCATCCAAAAACAGCAGAATACACATTCTTCTCAAGTGCACATGCAACATTCTCCAGGATTGATCACAAGCTGGGCCACAAAGTGAGCTTCAGTAAATTTAAGAAAATGGAAGTCATATCAATCATCTTTTTCCGACCACAACGCTATAATATTAGAAATCAACTACAAGAAAAAACTGTAAAGAAACTGAGTCTTAGCCTAGGAAGCTTTACTTGTTCACTTCCGATACTAAACCTATTAAATATTTTTTAAGGATAAAAGGAATCTTTAATAAAATCATTATAAGGCTCAAACAGAAATTTAGAGTTCAGAGAGAAAACTACCATGTATGGCAATAAAGCTGAAAGAATTTTTAGCAACAGAAACATAACTGTAGTGCCAGAAAAAGAGTTCAAAAGCTTTTTTCATGAAATGATCAGATACGGGCAAATAGATTTATGTACCAAGAGGTTCATCAAGGTATTTTGTATAATTGCAAAATCACTGGAAACAACCTAACTTTTTAAAACTAGGGGAGGGGGAGGTGGTGGCGGTGACGCGATTCTTTCCACGTTGGAGGGGCCGGGCCGCTGCCGGAGTCGCCGCGGCTGCCATGTGACATGGCACAGCTAAAGATTTAGCACCAGAGCCAGAGCTGCCGCGCCAGTCGTCGAGCAGGTCATCACCCGCTAATTCCTGTCCCGAAGGGCAGCTCCAGCCTGCACAGCGGTTAGTGAGCTGTCCCTGCCAACGTCATCTCCTCTTTCCTCCCTGAGTTTGCCAGGAGCATGAAAGAAGGCCCAGGGACGCCCTAAACCCCTTCTGCTCCTGCCCATTGCAAATGCCACTACCACCATGGGCCTCACCTTCTTCTCCCTCTTCTCGCATCTCTTCGGCAGGAAGCAGATGTGTATTTTGATGGTTGGATTGGATGCTGCTGGCAGGACGACCATTCTGTATAAACTGAAGTTAGGAGAGATAGTCACCACCATTCCTACCACTGGTTTTAATGTGGAAACAGTAGAATATAAGAACGTTTGTTTCACAGTATGGGATGTTAATGGTCAAGATAAATAAAATTAGGCCTCTCTGGAGGCATTACTTCCAAAATACCCAGGGTCTTATTTTTGTGGTAGATAGCAATGATCGTGAAAGAATTCAGAAAGGAGCAGAAGAGCTGCAGAAAATGCTTCAGGAAGATGAGTTGCGAGATGCAGCGTTGCTGCTTTTTGCAAACAAACAGGATTTGCCAAATGCTACGGCCATTAGGGAAATGACGGATAAATTAGGTCTTCAGTCTCTTCGTAACAGAACATGGTATGTTCAAGCCACTTGTGCTACACAAGGAACCGGTCTGCATGAGGGACTTGACTGACTGTCAAATGAGCTTTCAAAACGTTAAATGAAACTAGATATCTAACCAAGGACACATTTGATAGAACTGGTCTAGGCTTGTTACAACAAAATTAGTTTGCATCTTGGTTATTAAACAGTATCTGGGACTGGTTTGGGCAGAATATTACAGCATTTAAACGTATTTTGTTGCCAGTTATTGTTTACCAAGTATAATGTTGCCATTTAGCAATATGCTTGGTTTTAAAGAGATTCTCCTTAACTTGGGGAAAAAAAGGTGTCCTCTTTTAATTTTACTTCCCTTAAGCCTGAACGCCTGGACACAGCTAATGTGACACCTTTAAATCAATCCATTTTGAATGTGTTTCTGAGCCCACAGTAAATAATGTTTTAAAGTTGTCCCCTTGCTATTTTATTGATACCTTTATCATTCCTGGGACAGTCTGCTGATTTAAAAAATGTAGCATTCCATGTGTATTTATTTTTCTCCCTTGCCAAAAAGATTTTTTAATACTGCTTGTACCAGCCAGGGAAGTGCTCCAAAACACTGTCCAGACCTTTTGCACTGAGGAATTTATATTTCCCCCCCATTATTGACTCCTGGCTTCCATCAGCCAAGCTTACCTTGGTGTGGTTTGGATTTGATAGCTAATTAATTCTGTGCTAGTTGCAAAGAGTTCATATTGAGATGATTTTTAGTACTCAGCAGGTTGTCTTCCTTTACACTGTATCTTTTTTATGTTGCATGTTGCTTTGGGTATCAGCCGGACTCTTTGCTCAGTATATGATAGTTCTGCTGCATGTTTTATTGTTTATTGGTGAACATGTCTTCATTAAGGGTTTTTGGAAAAGTCATCAAACTCAATGAATAAGTTTTCTCCATAACCCATTTGGAATTATTCCTAATAAAATGATAAAACATGAAAAATAATTAATTAATTAAAAAAATAAAACTAGGGGATTTGTTAAGTAAAATAGAAATTATTATATGGCCATTAAAAACTATATTTTGAAACCTACTTAGTTATGTGGGAGAATGTTAACAACATCATTAAAAGGTGGTTTCTAAAGAGCAAATATGGTATACTTTTTAATAACAGATTTATTGACATATAATTCATATATCATGCAATTCACATATTTAAAGTGTACAATTCAATGGTTTTCAGTACATTTAGAATTGAATAACCATGACATCAACCAATTATAGAACATTTTCATCACCTCTAAAAGAAATCTTACATCTACTAGTAGTCATTTTGTATGATAGTTTTTATTAAAAGTATATAGTTGTGGCATATCCACAAAATGGAATATTATTTGGCAATTTAAAAAAAGTATGACACATGCTACGACGTGGATGAAGCTTGAAAACATGCTAAATGAATTAATCCAGTCACAAAAGACCATATATTGTATAATTCCATTTATATGAAATGGCCAGAACAGGTAAATAGAGAGAGAGGGAAAGTAGATTAGTGGCTGTCCAGGACTGAGGGTGGTGGTTATGAGCAAATGGGGGGGTACTTGCTAATTGGGGTTTCTTTTTTGGAGTCATGAAAATGTTCTAAAATTGGTTGTGGTGATTTTCGTAATCTTGTGAATATACTAAAAAACCACTGAATTGTACACATTAATGGATTAATTGCATGATGTGAGAAATGTCTCTCAATAAGCTGCTTTAAAAAGTACATAGGTTTATAGAGAAAAAATCTGGAAGATATTAAAAAGGTTAACATTATTTTCATGCAAAAGAATTAGATGATTTGTTTTACTTATTTTCTAATTTTTCTATAGTAATCACATATTAGTTGCATATTAAACAATTATTTTTAAAAAGAAGAAAAAAGAAAGTACTCTATGCATTCACAACTTGGCTGTTTGGTGCAACCGTTTGCTTTCAGCCTATCTTGGATTTTGACATGCCTTCCTCACTAAGCGTAATCATTTCTAGCTTATGGCTTAAAGTGAGAGACATGCAACTCTTTCTTTCACTTGAACACTTAGAGGCCATTGCAGGTTATTAATTGGCCAATTTCAATATTGTTTTGCCTCAGGGAATAGAGAGGCCTGAGGAGAGGGACAGAGATGACGGAACAGCTGATAAGTCGAGCAGTCAGAACACACACAACATTTATTGATTAAGTTCACTGTCTTATATGGGAGTGGTTTGTGGCACTGCAAAACAATTAAAATAGTAATATCAAAGATCGCTGATCACAGGTTACCATAACAAATATAATTCATCTTTTTAATAACTGCATAATAAATAATCCATAGTAAAGAGGTACTATAGTTTAGTCAAACATTCTATTGATTGGCATTCAAGTAGCTTTCAGTTGTTAATTAATTGTGTATATATTTATGCCCCTAGAAACCTGCCTGTGGAAAATATCTGTGTTTGTTTGTGTGTTTGTGTATGCTTTATTTCCACAAGATATATCCCCCAAAATGAAACTTCAAAGAACATATGTATTTTTCATCTTAATATCTATTTCCAGGCTTTTCTTCCCAAAGAATGGAGCAATCCATACTCCCATCAGGAGCATCTGAGGCCCTGCTCTCAAGTATTATGGTTATTGGCTAAATGAAAAAGAATATCGCTTTGCTGTTTTCAATTTCATTTTCCATGATCACCAGTGAGGCTGGGAATCTTTTCAAACTGTCTTTAGTCATTGGATTTCCTCCAATGTACACTGTTATTCATACCCTTCACCTGCTTTTTCCATTGGACCTTCTCCTTATCAATTTTTATAAACTCTGCATATTTTTAAGGAGGAGGAATAAAAACACTGGTAAACAAGGATCTTATAATTTTGAAAAATAATATTTCTTCCAAAAGGGCAAGCCTTAAGCAATAGAGAGATTTCTACTTCCTTCTGGACCTCTGCTCCTGATAATTCATTTTTTATAATTCCAGTGCTTAGAGTCTGTTTTGATTATCTTTTGGTTTTGCTACTTCTCACCATGGTACCAGTTATCATGCTTAAAAAATTAACTAACTTGAGGCCTTAGATGACAACACTGTCCTCCACAGAGGATCTGCATTTGCTTCTGTTAAGCACCTGGAAGTATTATCAGTTTAGAATTATCTCCACCAAATTCAAGGTTTGAGGTCCCCCGCCAGACCACCCAGCAGTACAAACCTAGGCTGAAATTTAGAAGAGTTACTTCATGTTGCCACTTAATCTAGGGCCATAGCACTTTGGGATACAAATGTATTTAGACTCTAGTACAGGTCTTGAATTTGATTTTTGAGCCCATTACTTACAAGGCTGTCAAAACTGTCAAGATGAAAGATTAAGTTTGCTGTGATCATGGGCTCAATTGTCTTTTTTTTGTTTTTTTACTGTGATGAAATACACATAACATAAAATTTACCATATTAACTATTTTTAAGTGTACAGTTCAGTGGTGTTAAGTATATTCATATTGTTGTGCTACCATCACCATGACCCATCTCCAGAACTCTTTTCATCTTGCAAGACTGAAATTCTGTCCTAATTAAACAATAACTCCCCATTCCACCCTCCCCCTAGCTACTGGCAACCACCCTTCTACTTTCTGTCTCTATGATTTTGTCTATTCTAAGTACTTCATATAAGCAGAACCATACATTATTTGTCTTTTTGTAATTGGCTTATTTCACTTAGCATAATGTCCTCAAGTTGCATCCATTTTGTAGTATATGTCAGAATTTTCTTCCTTTTTAAGGTTGAATACTATTGCCTTGAATGCATATACCACATTTTGCTTATCCATTCATACATCACTGGACACCTAGCTGGTTTCGACCTCTTGAGTATTGTGAGTAACGTTGCTATAAACATGCGTGTACAAATATTTCTTCCAGACCCTCTTTCAATTATTTTGAGGAAAGTGGAATTGCTGGATTAAATGGTAAGTCTATGTTTAATTCTTTGAGGAACCACCATTCTTTTTTCCCCAGTGGTTGTACCATTTTACATTCTCACCACCAGTGCACAATTCCAATTTTTCCTCATCCTCACTGACACTTGTTATTTACCATTTTTTTGATAGCAGTCATTCTAATGGGTGTGAGGTGGTATCTCACTACAGTTTCAATTTGCATTTGCTGAATAACCAGTGATGTTGAACATCTTTTCATGTGCTTATCAGCCATTTGTGTATCTTCCTTAGAGAAAAGCCTATTCAAGTCCTTTGCCCACTTTTTAATCAGGTTGTTTGTTCTCTTGTTTAGTTTCAGGAGTTCTATATATATTCATATTAATCTCTGATTAATATTTGATTTTCAAATATTTTCTCCCATTTTATGAGTTTCCTTTTTACTTTGTTGATGTCTTTTGATGCACAAATTTTTAAAATTTTCATGAAATCCAGTTGGTCTATTTTTATTTTTTTGTTGTTGTCTGCGATTTTTTGGTGTCATATCCAATAAATCAAGGCCAGATCCAATGTCATGAAGCTTTTGCCCTATATTCTAAGAGTTGTATAGTTTTAGGTCTTATATTTAGGTCATGGATCCATTTTGAATTGCTATAGATTGAATTGTGTTCCCCCCCAATTCATATTTAAGCCCTAACCCCCAATGTGAGCGTATTTGGAGATGGATCTTTAAGAGGTAATTAAGGTTAAATGAGGTTATAAGGGTGGGTTCCTAATCCTACAGGATTAATGACCTTATAAGAAGAGGAAAAGAAATCAGAGTGCCCCCTCCAGCCTCTCTCCATATGTACTGAGGAAAGGCCAGATGAGCACACAGCAAAAGGCAGTCATCTGCAATGCAGGAGGAAGGCCTTCACCAGACACCAACTCTATTGGCACCTTAATCTTGGACTTCCCAGGCTCCAGAAGTGTGAGAAAATTAAATTTACATCGTTTAGCTACCCAGTCTGTAGTATTTTGTTACAGCAGCCCGAGCTCATACACGAGCTTATTTTTGTATATGGTGTGAGGGTCTAACATCATGTTTGCATGTGGATGTACAGTTTTCTCAGCACCATTTCATGAAAAGCCTGTCCTTTCCCCATTGAATACTCTTTGTCCCCTTGTGGAAAATCATTTGACTATTTATGTGAGGGTTACTTCCGGGCTCTCTATTCTTTTCGGGTAGTCTATATATGTAGGCCTTTTGCCAGTATTACACTGTTTTGACTACTATGGCTTAATACTAAGTTGTGAAATCAGGATGGCAAGTCCTCTAGCTTTGTTCTTTTTCAAGATAGTTTTGGATATTCAGTGTCCCTTGAGATTCTATATGTATTTTAGAATGGGTTTTTCCATTTGTGCAAAAACTGTCACTGGAATTTTGATAATGACTTCATTGAAATGGTAGATTTCTTTGGTAATACTGATAATCTTAACAATATTAAGATTTCCAATGAGAACATGGAATGTCTTTCCATTTGCTCATGCATTCTTCAATTTCTTTTAGCAGTGTTTTGTAGTTTTCATTGTACATGTCCTTCACCTCCTTGCTTCCTAAGTATTACTAAGTATTTTATTCTTTTTGATGCTAATGTAAATGGAATTGTTTTCTTAATTTCCTTTTGGTTCACTGTTAGTGTGTAGAAGTGCAACTGACTTTTTGTGTTGATTTTGTATCCTGTGACTCTACTGAAATTGTTTATAAGTTCTAACAATTTGTGTATGTGTGTGGAATCTTTAGAGTTTTCTACCTATAAGATCATATCATTTGTGTACAGAGATCATTTTACTTCTTCCTTTCCAATTTGGATGCCTTTCATTTCCTTTTCTTGCCTAACCGCTCTGGTTAGAATTCCCAAGACTCTGTTAAATAGATATGGTGAAAGTGGACCTTTTTGTCTTGTTCCTGATCTTAGAGGAAAAGCTTTCAGACTTTCACCTTTGAGTGAAAGATGTTCACTGAGGGGTTTTCATATACAGCTTTTATTATGTTGAGGTATTCCTCCTATTCATAGTTTGTTGTGTGTTTTTTTAATCATAAAAAGCTGTTAAATTGTGTAAAATGCTTTTATGCAACAATTGAGATAATCATGTGGTTCTTTTCCCTTTCTACTCTTAATGTAATGTATTACAATGATTGGTTTTCCTATGTTGAACCATCCTTAAATTCCGGGGATAAATCCGATTTGGTCATGGTATATAGTCCTTTTCCTTTTGAGAAAACTTGGCACAAAGCAAATATTATTTTACCTTTACGAGTTACAAAAAGGGAATCCGTCTTTTGTGTTTCCATACAAATTGCGAAATTTTTTGTTCTAGTGCTGTGAAAAATGCCAGTGGTAGTTTGATAGGGATTGCATTGAATCTGTAGATTGCTTTGGGTAGTATAGTCATTTTAACAATGTTGATTCTTCCAATCCAAGAACATGGTATATCTCTCCATCTGTTTGTGTCATCTTTAATTTCTTTCATCAGTGTCGTATAGTTTTCTGCATGCAGGTCTTTTGCCTTCTTAGGTAGGTTTATTCCTAGGTATTTTATTCTTTTTGTAGCAATGGTAAATGGGATTGTTTCCTTAATTTCTCTTTCTAATCTTCCACTGTTATTGTATAGGAATGCAAGAGATATCTGTGTATTAATTTTGTATCCTGCAACTTTGCTAAATTCATTGATAGCTCTAGTAGTTTTCTAGTGGCATCTTTAGGATTTTCCATGTATAGTATCATGTCATCTGCAGACAGTGAGTTTTTCTTCTTCTTTCCCCAATTGGATTCCTTTTATTTCTTTTTCTTCTCTGATTGTCACGGCTAGGACTTCCAAAACTATGTTGAATAATAGTGGTGAGAGTGGGCACCCTTGTCTTGTTCCTGATATTAGAGGAAATTCTTTCAGGTTTTCACCATTAAGAATAACGTTTGCTGTGGGTTTGTCATATATTGCCTTCATTATGTTGAGGGAGGTTCCCTCTGTGCCCACTTTCTGGAGAGTTTTTATCATAAATTGATGTTTAATTTTCTCAAAAGCTTTTTCTGCATCTATTGAGATGATTCTATGGTTTTATTCTTCAGTTTATTAAGATGGCGTATCACATTGATTGATTTGCATATATTGAAGAATCCTTGCATCCCTTGGATACATCCCACTTGATCATGGTGTATGATCCTTTTAATGTGTTGTTGGATTCCATTTGCTAGTATTTTGCTGAGGATTTTTGTGTCCATGATCATCAGTGATATTGGCCTGTAATTTTTTTGTGTGATATCTTTGTCTGGTTTTGGTATCAAGGTGATGGTGGCCTCATAGAATGAGTTGGGGAGTGTTTCTCCCTCTGCAATTTTTAGGAAGAGTTTGAGAAGGATAGGTGTTAGCTCTTCTCTAAATGTTTGATAGAATTTGCCTGTGAAGCCATCTGATCCTGGACTTTTGTTTGTTGGGAGTTTTAAAATCACAGTTTCAATTACAGTACTTGTGATTGGTCTGTTCATATTTTGTTTCTTCCTGGTTCAGTTTGGGGAGGTTGTACCTTTCTAAAAATCTGTCCATGTCTTTTAGGTTGTCAATTTTATTGGCATATAGTTGCTTGTACTAGTCTCTTATGATCCTTTGTATGTCTGTGGTGTCCATTGTAATGTCCCCGTTTTCATTTTTAATTTTATTGATTTGAGCCCCCTCCCTCTTCTTCTTGATGAGTCTGGCTAAAGGTTTATCAATTTTTTTTTCTTTTTTTTCGGTATGTGGGCCTCTCACTGTTGTGGCCTCTCCCATTGCAGAGCACAGGCTCTGGACGCGCAGGCTCAGTGGCTCATGGGCCCAGCCGCTCCGCGGCATGTGGGATCTTCCCAGACCAGGGCACGAACCTGTGTCCCCTGCATCAGCAGGCGGACTCTCAACCACTGTGCCACCAGGGAAGCCCTAAAGGTTTATCAATTTTATTTATCTTTTCAAAGAACCAGTTTTTACTTTCATTCATCTTTTCTATTAGTTTCTTCATCTCTATTTCATCTATTTCTGCTTTGATCTTTATGATTTGTTTCTTTCTACTAACTTTGGGTTTTGTTCTTCTTTCTCTAGTTGCTATAGGTGTAAGGTTAGGTTGTTTATTTGAGATTTTCCTTGTTTCCCGAGGTAAGTCTCTATTGCTATAAACTTCCCTCTTAGAACTGCTTTTGCTGTGTCCGATAGGTTTTGGATTGTCGTGATTTCATTTTCATTTGTCTCTAGGTATTTTATGATTTCCTCTTTGATTTCTTCAGTGATCCATTGGTTGTTTAGAAGCTTATTGTTTAACGTCCAACGTGTTTGTGTTCTGTACACTTTTTTTCTTTCTTGTAGTTGATTTCTAATCTCACAGCATTATTGTCATTAAAGATGATTGTTATGACTTCAATTTTATTAACACATTATTGACCAGAGACGTATTAATACATCTTTTGTTACCCGGATGTTATTGACCAGAGATGTATCAATATGTTCTTAGAGAGTGCTACAATTAACATCACTGTGCAATTTGTTAGAGCATAAATTGATCAAGGTTCTTTATACAACTTACAATTGTCATTATCATTCACATTTTGCTCCATTAAGTTTTTGTTCCAACCTTGTATATATTATATACATAAAATCCTCCAAAATGATGCATCGCAAAATTTTGAGCGAAGAAGAATTTTTCAGTCAATTTTATGCACATACTTTCTCTGATTGTCTGATTGACACATGTACTAGTGTCTCAGAAGATGATAGTTTTTCAGAATACAGTTCTGATTCAGATGATGTGAATATTAGACCAATAAAAAGATTTTTAAAAATAGTGACTGATTCTGATACAAAAAGTGAAAATGAAACTCAGGGTGCCAGAGAATGCACCTTTGCTTCTACAGAATAGTGAATTGAAAACAACATTTCATGAAAATTAGAAGATTTTACAGGTATGTCAAGTGTCTCTATTGAAGGCAATAACCCACAAAGTGTTAGTGAAATAAAAGAATTAATTTTTGGCCAGCCAAAATAAAAATCACCAGCTAAAGGCATTACTTTCTGCAAAAATTCCTGGGTCGATAATCAGTAAAATTTACCGAGGCTCACTTTGTGGCCCAGCATGTGATCAATCCTGGAGAATATTCCATGTGCACCTGAGAAGAACGTGTATTCTGCTGTTTTGGATGGAACGCTCTATAAATATCAATTTAGTCCATCTGGTCTAATGTGTCATTTAAGGCCTGCGTTTCCTTATTGATTTTGTCTGGATCATCTGTCCATTGATGAAAATAGGGTGTTAAGAGTCCTCCACTGTTTTTGTGTTATTGCTGATTTCTCCTTTTATGGTTGTTAGTAATTGCCTTATAAATTGAGGTGCTCCTATGTTGGATGCATATATATCTACAATTGTTATATCTTCTTCTTGGATTGATCTCTTGATCATTATGTAGTGTCCTTTTTGTCTCTTGTAACAGTCTTTATTTTAAAGCCTATTTTGTCTAATATGAGTATTGCTACTCCAGCTTTCTTTTGACTTCCATTGGCATGGAATACATTTTTCCACCCCCTCACTTTCAGTCTGTATGTTTCCCTGGATTTAAAGTGGGTCTCTTGTAAACAGCATATATACAGCTTGTTTTTGTATCCATTCAGCCAGTCTATGTCTTTTGGTTGGAGCATTTAATCCACTTACATTTAAGGTAATTATCATATGTATGTTCTTATTGCCATTTTGTTAATT
>NW_021703776.1:6526244-6648125 GCF_005190385.1 Monodon monoceros | reverse complement strand
CCTCCTTGGGTTTCTCCTGCCTGGGACTCTCTGCACTTCCTGGACTTGGGTGACTGTTTCCTTTCCCTTGTTAGGGAAGTTTTCAGCTACTATCTGTTCAAATATTTTCTCAGGCCCTTTCTCCCTCTCTTCTCCTTCTGGGACCCCTGTAATGCAAATGTTGGTGCATTTCATGTTTTCCCAGAGGTCTCTCAGACTGTTCTCATTTCTTTTCATTCTTTTCTCTTTATTCTGTTCTGCGGCAGTGATTTCCACCATGCTGCCTTCCATGTCACTTATCCGTTCTTTTGCCTCAGTTATTCTGCTACTAATTCCTTCTAGTGTATTTTTCATGTCAGTTATTGTATCATTCATCTCTGTTTGTTCTTTAGTTCTTCTAGGTCTTTGTTAAACATTTCTTATGTCTTCTTGATCTGTGCCTTCATTCTTTTTCTGAGATCTTGGATCATCTTTACTATCATTACTCTGAATTTTTTTCAGGTAAGTTGCCTATCTCCACTTCGCTTAGTTGTTCTTCTGGGGTTTTATCTTGTTCCTTTATCTAGGACATATTCCTCTGCCATCTCATTTTTTCTAACTATCTGTGATTGCAGTTCCTGTTCCACAGGCTGTAGGGTTGTAGTTCTCTTGCCTCTGCTGTCTGCCACCTGAGGCTGTCTGGTGGGAGGGACTGGTACCTGCCCACTGGTGGGTGGAGCTGGGTCTGGTTCCTCTGGTGGGCAGGGTTGTGTCTGAGTGTGTGTGCATTATTGGGTGGCTGTTTATTAAGGAAGACACTAAGCAGCCTGTCTGCTGATGCATGGGGCTATGTTTCAGTCCTGTTGGTTGTTTGGCCTGAGGTGTCCCAGCACTGGAGCCTTCAGGCTGTTGCGTGGTGCCAGGTCTTGGTGAGAACATGGCACCCTCCTAGAGGGCCCACGCCAATGAGCACTTGCCACAGCCACCGCCACCAGTGTCCCTTTCCCCACAGTGAGTCACAGTTGCCTCCTACCTTGCAGGGTACCCTCCAACAATAGCAGCTAAGTCTGGCCCAGTCGCTTATGAGGTCACCGCTTTTTTCCCTGGGTCCTGGTGCACATGAGACCCTGTGTACACCCTCCAAGAGTGGAGTTTCTCTTTCCCCCAGTCCTGTGGTCAAACCCCAGTGGCTTTCAACATCAGACTCTCTGGGGGCTCTTCCTCCCATTCCCAGGCCCCCAAGCTGAGGAGCCCGACATGACGTTCTGAACTTTCACTCCTGTAGGAGAACTGCTGTGGTATAACTATTTTCCACCCAGTGTGTATGGGATTTGATTTTATGGTGATTGCACCTGTCTTACCATCTCTTTGTGGCTTCTTCTTTGCCTTTG
Organism: Monodon monoceros; assembly: GCF_005190385.1. Classification (NCBI taxonomy): domain Eukaryota; kingdom Metazoa; phylum Chordata; class Mammalia; order Artiodactyla; family Monodontidae; genus Monodon; species Monodon monoceros. Next base: position 6,646,776 of record NW_021703776.1, on the reverse strand, counting down.
GATTTAGGATTTAGGGTATCCTATCTTTTTTGGTAGGTTCCAGCTTTTTTTTTTTTTTTGGTCAGTGGTTTTTCAGCAGTTAGTTGTGATTCTGGTGTTTCCATAAGAAGGGGTGAGCTCACATCCTTCTACTCTACCATCTTGCCTCCCCTCCTTCCATAAACTCTTTTCAGGGACATATTTTGTTGATATATTTTTTTCCTTTGAATGGGCCACACTTTCCTGTTTTTTTGTATGCCTTGTAATGTTTTTGTTGAATACTGGACATTTGAATCTAATAATGTGGTAGCTCTGGAAATCAGATTCTTCCCCCTTCCCCAGGGTTTGCTGTTGTTGTTTTTGATTGCCATAGGCTGTCTCTGTCCTGAGAATCAGCCTAAGGTGTAAAGTTAAGGGCTTATGTCTTTTCTGAGACTCTTCTTACGCATGCGTAATCACTTTCTAATTTTACCCATATATGCAGTTGTTTTTTAATAGTCTAGCCTTTAATGTCTGTCTCCCAAAAGAGGAAAAGCAAAAAATGAAGGGGGGATGAAGAGTGCTGGCCTTTAAATATCTTGAAAGACACTTGAGCCAGATGGGGTAGGGGCTTGCAATAATGGGAGGAGGTGCAACAACAATGGCTCCCCTCTAGCTCTATTTGTCTGCACCTCTGTGATCAGAAGCAGCAATCAACAATCATATAACAGAACCCTGATATTTGAAAGAAAAGGTACTTGTTGCCCACCCTGACTCTCACAAGCTGGGTGCAAGTTGCTCCAGGAACACAGTCACACAGATTGTGTGTTGGGAATTGGTAGCTGCTACTGTGCCAAGTGCTGATTATTGACAGAAGTTTACCATCCAAGGGTTCCCCTAAAAGTTACCTGTGTTCAACAGACTCCAGAGCTCCAAAAGTTACATCAGATGATTCTGCTGGTGCAATTTTTGCCTAGTTGGGTAGACAGGTTCCTGGTGTTTCTGGCTCCACCATCTTCCCAGTAGCTTCCTTTTTAAAAAAAAAAAAAAAAAAAAGTTTTGTTTTCATTCATTTTCTCTGTCATTTTTCTAATTTATATTTCATTCATCATCTCTGTTCTAATCTTTATTATTTATTCCTTGTGCTAGCTTTTGGTTTAATTTCTCCCTCCCTTCTAAGGACAGTTTGGGGCAGATTTAGGATTCTTGATTGACACTTTTGGGTGTTTTTCTTTTGGCACTTTGAATATACCAGCCCACTGACCTTTGGCTTCCAAAGTTTCAAGTGAGAAACCTGCTGATAATCTTACTGAAGATCACTTCTATGTGATGAATCACTTCTCTCTTGCTGCTTTCAAGATTTTCTTTTGCTTTCAACAGTCTCTGTGTCTCAGTGTGACCTTGTTTGAATTCATCTTATTAGGAGTTCATTAAGGTTCTTGAGTGTTTATGTTCATGTCTTTCTTCAAATTTGGGAAGTTTTTAGGCATTATTTCTTCAAATAATCCCTTTGCTCCTGTCTGTCTCTCTCTTCTTCTGGGACTTCCACAATGCATGTTGATACTCTGGGATCTAGTGAGTTTTTCATTCAAGTTACTGTACTTTTCAGCTCCAGAATCTCTTTTTGGTGTGTTCTTATACTTTCTCTTTATTCATAGTTCCATTTTGTTCATACATCATTATCTTGACTTTCTCCGTGTATTCCTTTAGTTTTTTGAGCATCTTTAAGACAGGTTTTTTTTAATTCTTTGTCTATTGGGTCTGCCGTATGGCCTTTCTCACCAGTTTCTGTTGATTTTTTTTTCTTTGCATGGAAAAAAATTTTTTCCTGTTTCTTTGCACATCTTATAATTTTTTCCCTGAAAATTTAATATTTGAATCTAACAATGTAGTAAGTCTGGAAATCAGATTGTTCCATTTCTCAAGGGTTTCCTTTCATTTTGTTTACTTTATTGGTATTTTTGTTGGTATTGTTATTGGTATTTTTATTGTTTTATGCTCTCTCTCCCAGGGATAAGCCTGAGGTATAAACTTAAGGTCTTATCAGGTCTGAGTCTGTGTTTTTCCTTAGACATGTATGGTGATCTGTACATGGGTTGCTTTTGAATGTCCTAGTCCTTAAATGTCTCCCAAAATAAGGAGAAAAGATAAATAAAGATGGAGAGAAAAGTGCCAGCTCTTTAAATCTCCTAGAAGTTGTTTCAACTGTAGGGCTTGGGGCTTGCAACAATGGGAGGGGTGGTGCAGCAATGACTGCCCAGTTCTATGTCTGTACTTCCATTATCAGAAGCAGCAATCAACAATCAGAAAACAGGTCCCTGATACTTGGAGGACAGGGTCCTTATTGCCCACCTTGGGTCAGCAAGCTGCATGTAAGCTGCTCCTGGTCCAAATGCACAACTGTCTCAGAGCTGAGGTTGGGGGATGGGTAGCAATTGCTGAAATTGACCAAAATTAACTGCAATTTCCCGTTCAAGCCTTCTCCTTGAAGTTGCAAGTCTGAATAGACTTCAGAGTTCCAACATAGCTATATCAAGCAGATTCTGCAAGTATAATTGTCCAGGAAAGAAGACAAGGTTCCCGACACTTCCTACTCTGTCTTCCCAGAATCCCAAAGCTCTTTTTATATATTGCTGAATTCCACTTATTAATGTTTCATTGAGGATTTTTTGCATCTGTATTCATGAGAGATATTAATCTGCAGTTTTCCTTTCTTGAATGGTCTTTGTATGGTTTTGGTATCAGGATAATACTGGCCTCACAAAATGAGTTGGGGAATTTCTCCTTTTCTGCTTTCTGGTAGATAATGTGTAGAATTGCTTCTTCTTTTAATGTTTGGTAGAATTCTCTGCTGAAAACATCTGATTCTTTCTTTGGAGTTTTTATGTTTTATTTCTATTTTATTTATTTATTTATTTGGCCACACTGCATGGCATGTGGGGTCTTAGTTCCCTGACCAGGGATTGAATACACGCCCCTTGCATTGGAAGCATGGGGTCTTAACCACTGGACCGCCAGGGAAGTCCCTTCTTGGGAGGTTTTAAATTAAAAACTCAATTTCTTTAACATTTATAGAACTATAAAAAATTTATATTTCATATTGGATGATTTTTGAGGAATTAGTCCATTTCACTTTAGTTGTCAAATTTATGTATGTAAAATTATTTATATTTCCTTATTACTCCTTTGAGATCTACAAGATTTGTAGTGGTATCCCACTTCATTTCTGATATTGCTAATTTGCATCATTTGGCAATGTTATTGATCTTTTCAAAGAACCATCTTTTGCTTACTTTCTCTATTGTTTTTCTACTTTCAATTTCATTATTTCCCTACTTCTGCACTGGATAGGATCCTAAAGTGAGAGCTTACATGATTTTCTTGAGACTTTCCCTTTTTTCTAATGTAAGAATTTGGTGCTATAAATTTTTCTCTAGCACTACTTTATAGCCCACTCATCTTGGTATCTTTTAATTTCATTTTCATTTAGTTCAACGTGTTGTTTTTATTTCCCTTGAGAGTTCCTATTTGACTCAAGAGATTATTTAGCAACTTGGTTCCAACTGTTTGGAGATTTTCCTGTTATCTTTCTGTTACCGATTTTTAGCTTGGTTCATTTGTGGTGAGAACACACACAGTATGATTTCAATTATTTTAAACATGTTCAAGTTTGTTTTATGGCCCTATCATGGTAAGTGGTCTATCTTGGTAAACTACCCACGGGAACTTGAAGAGAATGTGTATTCTGCTGTTGTTGGGTGAAGTGGTGTGTGTGTGTGCATGCTGCATCCTGTTAATTTATGGTACTGTTGAGTTATTATATAACCTTGCTGATTTTCCATGTAGTTCAGTCAATTATTGAAAGAGGGGCATTGAAGTCTCCAACTATAATCATGGGTTTGTCAATTTCTCCTCTCAGTTCTGTCCATTTTTGCTTTAAGTATTTTGCAGCTCTGTTGTTTGGTACATACAAATTTAGGATTGCCACGTCTTCTTGATAGCCTGACCCTTTTAGTATTATGAAATGCCCCTCTCTGACCCTAGTAATTTTCTTTGCTCTAGAGTCTACTTTATCTGACATTAATGTAGCCACTACAGCTTTTTTCTGATTAATGTTTGCATTGCATATCTTTTGCCATCTTTTTACTTTCAACCTACCTATACCATTAATTTTGAACTGAGTTTCTTGTGGGGAGCATATAGTAGGGTCTTGTTTTTTATCTACTCTGTTCTTCTCTTTTAGTTGGTATATTCAGACATTTACATGTAATATAATTATTGATATGCTAGGACTTCAGTGGGGTTTTTGGTTTCATTTTGTTTCTTTCCTCTGTTTTCTTCTGCCTTCCTTTGGGTTACTTGTACCTTTTTTTCTTTTAGAATTCCATTTTGCTTTATCAATAGTGCTTTTGAATGTATCTCTTTGTATAGACATTTAGTTGTTGTATTATATTATGCACACATAACTTTTCATAGTCCTCTGGTGTCAAGATTTCACCAGTTTGAGTGAAGTGTAAAAACCTTTCAATCCTTTCAGTTCCTTTACCCTCTGTCATTTATAATACAATTGTCCTAAATATTTCCCCTACATGCTTTGAGATCCATAGACAATGTTACAATTTTTGCTTCAATCACCAAATGTAATTTAGAAAACTTAAGAAAAAATTCCATTGTATTTAACTAATATTTTTACTCTTTCTATTGTCCTATCTCCTTTCCTGATGTTTCAAGAATTCTTCTTTTATCATTTCCTTTCCAGTTCAAGAACCTCCTTCAGCCCTTTTTAAAAAATATAGGGTGGATCTACTGGTGACAAACCCTTCTAGTTTTCCTTCATCTGAGAATGTCTTGATATCTATACACTTTATTCCTGAAGAATATTTTCACTGCATATAGAATTCTTATAGTTGTTTTCAGCACTTGGAAATGTGATGCCCCTTCCTTCTGGCCTCTTTGGTTTCTGATAAGAAACTTGCTGTAATTCAAATTGTTTTTTACTTATAGGTAAAGTATTATTTTTTTCTTTCTGCTTTCAAGATTGTTCGTCTTTAGTTTTCAGAATTTTGACTATGATGTATCTTGGCGTGATATTTTTGGGGGTGCATCCTATTTTGGGTTAGCTCAGCTTCTTGAATCTGTAGTTTTATGTCTTTTGCCAAATTTTTTTTTCAGTCATTATTTATTCAAATATGTTTTCAAACCCACCCCCTTTCTCCTCTCCCTCTGGGATGCAGATGAGATAAATATTAGATCATTTGTTATACTACCACAGGTCCCTGAGCCTCTATTCACTTTTTTTTTTCCAATCTATTTTTCTCTGGTTAATTTCTATTGTTTTATCTTTACTTTCACCAACCCTTTCCCTATCATTTCCACTCTGCTGCTGAATCCTTCTAGTGAGTTTACTATGTCGTTTGTTGTAATATTCAGTTTTAAAATTTCCATTTGGTTCCTCTTTGTATTTCTTTGCTGAGACTTTCTAGTTTTTTGTTTCAAGCATTTTCAGAATTTTTTAATTAAAGTATTTTTCTCATGCCTGCTTTAAAACCTTTGTCAGAAAATGCCCGTCTCTGTGTCATTTCTGGTTTGGTGTCTGATGATTATCTTGTCTTTCTCAAGTTAAGATAGTCTTGGTTCTTGGTATAATGAGTGATTTTCAGTTGTACCCTGGACATTTTGATTACTGCATTGAGACTCAGATCCTATTTAAATCTTATGTTTTGTAGGCTCCTCTGACATCACATCAGCACAGAAAGGAAGACCCCACCTCAGTTCTGCCAAGTGGGGGTGAAATTCCATCACCCTGGCTGGGAGGGTATGATGATTAATTTTATATGTCAGTTTGACTGGGCTATAGAATGCCTTGATTGTAAAGATTATTTCTGGATGTGCTGTGAGAGTGTTTCCAGAAGAGGTTAGCATTTGAATTGGTGGACTGAGTAAAGCTGATGGTCCTCCCCAAAGTGGGTGGGTATCATCCCATCTATTGAGAGCCTGAACAGAACAAAAGCTCAAGTGCAAATGCTTGAGCTGATATCAATCTTCTCTTGCCCTTAGTGTCCCTGGTTCATGTCTTCTTCCCACCTCCCTCTAGTTTCTCAGGAGAACCCTAATACGAGGCATGGACGGTGGGGGGAAGAGGGGAGAGTGCCTTGTAACTGCTCCCTACATGTTCATGACTTTCATGAACACTATGAAGGAGGAAAGGTCTCGTTATTATTGGGTGGCCATGACAATCCCAGCTTCTCTTGGTCTTTTCTGAAATCATCCCAGCAAGACAATCATGGAAGTCTAGGTTCCCCACTTAACCTTTGCTGAGGGGGATGACGGCCCATTTTGTTCCATGGTGTCTGGCTGCAGTAAAGCAGTTATTGTCTGTAAGTTTTCTGTCTTGCTAAGTTGCCTCTTTCCTGGTCCTTGTTTATTTCCCCCCCCCAAATTCATATTTTGAAGCCCTACCACTGAGTGTGGCTGTATTTGGAGATGGGGCCTCTAAGGAAGTAATTAAGGTTAAATGAGGTCATAACATTGGGCTTTGATCCAATAGGGCTAGTGTCCTTATAAGGCACACCAGAGAACTAGTGTTCTCCCCATGCAGCCCCACTCCCTATGTACATGCACCAAGGAAAGACCATGTAAATATATAGTGAGAAGGAGGCCATCTACACACCAGGAAGAGAGCCCTCACTGGAAACCAAGTCAGCCAGAACCTTGATCTTGGACTTCTAACCTCCAGATCTGTGAGAAAATAAATTTGTGCTGTTTAAGGCACCCAGCCTGTGGTACATATGGTAGTCCTAGCAAACTAATATAGATTCCCTTGGCTCAAGGTTTTTCATGGGGTTGCAGTCAAGCTGTCAGCCAGGATCATCCCAAGGCTTAAATAAGGAAGGATGAATTTCCAAGCTCATTACTATGGTGTTGGCAGGATTCAGTTTCTTGTGGGGTGTTGGGCTGAGGGCCTGTTTTTCACTAGCTATTGCTAGGAGGCCTGTCTCAGTTCCTTGGCACAGGGGCCTCTCCACAGGGCAGCTCACAATATGGCAGCTGGTTTCCAACACAGTGAGGAAGTGAAGGAGCAAGGGAACAAGAGAATGAGAAAGCAAGAGTATCTGCTCAAGAGAGAAGCCAGTCTTTTACTTAACCCTAATCTCAGCAGTGACATCCCATCACCTTTTCGATTCATTAGAAATGTCACTATATCCAGCCCACACTCAAGGAGAGATTAAGAAAGGGCCTGAATACTAAGAGGTAGGTATTGTCGGAGGCCATCTTAGAGGCTCCCTACAAGCTTTCAATGGCCAAATTTGGGACAATTTGAGCAGCGTAATAAATGACACTAATGGATTAAAACTGATAGAATAAACATCCATGAGTCCATACTGTTATAAACAAAATAATTGAATAAATAAATACAGATCTTCAAAATATGGTGGGGTTGTGTCCTGATAAACCCATAAGTTGAAAATGCACTGCACTGGTTCACTGCCACTGCCCAGCATCACAAGACAGTATCATACTACGTATCACTAGCTCAGGAAAAGATCAAAATTCAAAATTCGATGTACAGTTTCTACTCAACTTCTATTGCTTTCACACTGTCGTAAAATCAAAAAATTATAAGTCAAACCACTGTAAGTCAGGGACTGTCTGTAAATAAATGGAGGGGAAAGGACAGCTCTTCCTTAGAGTAGAATTCCATTTAACAAAGGTAGAAAGAAAATAGGAAATAGAAAATCACCATTTGGTAAATACCACAGTAATAATTGCTGTGAGCAAGAATGAAATCTAAAATTACTGGATGAAACTCTGATTTAAAAAATAAGGTAAATGCAAAGTCTTAAAGTTTCTCCCCACAAGCTACTTATTAATTTAAAAAGAACATTTTTTAACTTTACAGTGGAGAAATCTGATAAATAACAACTTAACAGAATTTCACGTACCTCTAATACCTCTAATATGATGCACCAAGAAGGGCACATCACTTCTGTAATCGTCTTGCCAAAAATGCGTCAATCAGAAAACCCAAATTGATTGATTTCTCATCAATCAGAAAACCCAAATTGAGGGACATCTTACAAAATAATTTTCCCATACTCTTCACGTGTCAAGATCATCAAAGATCATCAAAGACAAAGAAAGACTAAAAATTGTCTAAGATTCCAGGAGGCTAAGGCGACAGGATAAACCAACACAACATGGGATCCTAAATCGGATCCTGAACCAGAAAAAAAGACATTGCTTGGATAATTTTTTTTAAGAACCATCTTTTATTGAACTATTTTGTTTATTTTTAAAAATTTTTATTGGAGTATAGTTGCTTTACAATGTTGTTAGTTTCTACTGTATAGTAAAGTGAATCAGCTATATGTATACATGTATCCCCTCTTTTTTGGATTTCCTTCCCATTTAGGTCACCACAGGGCACTGAGTAGAGTACCCTGTGCTATACAATAGGTTCTCATTATTTATCTATTTTATACATAGTATCAATAGTGTATATTGACCCCAATCTCCCAATTCATCCCACCCCCCTTTCCCCCTTGGTATCATGTTTGGATAACTAATGAAATTTAAATGGAGTCTGTAAATTAGTAAAGAGTATTGTATAGATGTTAATTTTCTCAATTAAATAATTATATTACAGTTATGTAATACACTAACATTAAAAGCTGGATGAAGGGTATACAAGAACTCTGAGTATTGTTATATTTCAAACAACTTTACAGACGTATAATTTACTCACTAGCAATCCTGCTCTCCCTCAGCCCTAGGCAACTACTAATACACTTTGTCTCTAGAGTTGCCTATTCTGGACCTTTCACATAAATGGAATCATATGGAAATGGAAGCTTTTTGTAACCGGCTTCTTTCTTTCAGCATGATGTTTTCGAGGTTCATCCACTGTTACGTGTTGAAATGTGTACCCCCAAAAGATGTTCAAGTTCTAATCCCAGTACCTGTGAATGTGCCTTTATTTGAAATTTGGATCTCTGCAGATGTCAAGTAAAGATGAGGTCATTAGCTGTATTGGGCCCTAATCCAATGATTGAGTCCTCATAAAGAGGGGAAATTTGGACACAGCGATAGATACACTTAGAGGGAAGATGAGATCAAGACACAGGAAGAACACCATCTGCAAGCCACAGAATGCCTGAGGCTACAAGAAGCTAGAGGATAAGCATGGAAAAGATTTTCCTTCACACCCCTCAGAAGAAACCAACCCTGCCAATACCTTGATTTCAGACTTCCAGCCTCCAAAACTATGAGACAGTAAATTTCTGTTAAGCCTCCCAGTTTCTGGTACTTTGATATGGCAACCCCAGAAATTGAATATATTCATGATACAGCATATTATCACTACCTCATTCCTTTTTATTGCCAAAATTATTTCACGGCGTGGCTGTATGACATCTGGCTTATCCACTCAACATCTGGGTTATTCTGACCTTTTGGCTAGCATAAAAAATGCTGCTGTAAATATCTGTATACAAGTTTCTGGGTGGACATGTTTCAATTTCTCTTGGGTATATGCCTAAGAATGGAATTGCCAGGTCATATAATTCTATGTTTACCTTTTTAAGGAACTGCCAAACTATTTTCCAAAGTAGCTGCACCATTTTATATTCCCACCAGTGAAGTGTGAGGGTTTCAACTTCTCCACAGCCTCACCAACACTTGTTACTATCTGTCCTTTTGCACATAGCCAAGAGAGTATGAAGTAGTATCTAACTGTGGCCTTGATTTGCATTTTTGTAATGACTAAGGATGTTGAGCTTTTTTTGTTTTATGTGCTTATTGGCCATTTCTATATCTTCTTTGAAGAAATTTCTACTCAAATCCTTTGCCTAGTTTTTAATGAGTTTATCTTTTTTATTGACTTGTAAGAGTTTATATATTCTGGATACTGAATCCTTATCAAATATATGATTTGCAAGTATTTTCTCTCGTTCTTTTTGCTTTCTTGATGGTGCTGTTTGAAGCACAAAAGTTTTACATTTTTATGAAGTCCAATTTGTCAATTTTCATATCTTTTATTATATTTGCAAGACTTCAGTACATCTAAAATTACTTCAACATAAAAAAACTATAAAAATCTATGTAAAAAGTTTAGAAGACTATGTTCTAGACTACCAAAAGGAAGGAGAAGTGGAATTTTTCATTTGCTATTCAACACAATTCTGTTTCTTTTCTTTTTTCTAGATTATACAAGTGATGCAAATTCTCTGGAAATTTTAGAAATTAACATTATTAGTAAGGATAACCATCACTGTCACTGAAGTTCATAGTCTCACACAAGCTTATAAACACTCATAAAAATTAAGGATCATTTGTTCTATGAGGGGCGAGCCATGTAAACAATGTGGGGATGGATGACTCATGGACTAACAGGAATTTGTGTTGCCATGCTACACCAAGGAGAGGTGGTGCCCAACCAGGGCCATTCAGTGGGCAATGACTTGAACTGGCTTTACAAGGTGAATGATGGCTGTGCTTTAGGGGAAAAAGAGAGAGGAAGTTTTCTAGAGGGCAACCAGGAGTAAAGGAATGTCAACAGAGCAGTGATGTAAACCCCTGATAGTAAGCCAGACTGGATAACACTGGATTTTGAAGGGGCTTCCATGGCATGGGATGCAATCCATGCAGGCCACGGGGCATCCTTGAAGACTTCTGGACAAAGACATGGCCGGGGACCATGGAAATGTCTGAGATACATTTTATATTCTGCGTACTCACATGCAGATGACCATACATCCTGGTTGGTCAGAGACAGCCTCAGATTACACCTTTGGTCCTAGAGTTGCACCCCCTTTCATTCTCAAAAGCGCCCAAATTTGGAGGATAAATATTATCATCTACACACACACACACACACAAACACACACAACGGAACTTTGACAATTCTCACCTTTATTATGCGAAATGCACTGAGATTTTGCATTCTATTTTATTTCTTTAAAAATATATATATATATTGGTTGCAACCCATTAAACTGACTTTGACACACTAATAGCTCCTAGCCCAAAAACTCTGACCTAGATGCCTGTCAGGTCTTGGGAAAAGGGGGAAGAAGACAGTTAAGTTTGGATATGTACAGTTTAAGGCCCTGGTTCTCACCCTTGGCAGTGCATCAAAATCAACTAAAGCATTACTGAAAATGCACATCTCCAGTTCCACTGCATATAAAGCTCTACTACGTGTATTTCTATGGAAAGAGCTGTAACATATTTGACAAATAACACATGAAAGGGGATGAATACTTACAGAATTAAGTTCAAAGCAGAACCACTACTTTCAGGAGTATGTGACAGCCTGGGATGGAACACGGCGGGGGGGTGGGTCAGAGGGCATGGTTGCGGTACCTCCTGGGTGCTCGGCGGGTCCCTGTTAAAGCAACGACCGCCCCTCTCTCCGCCAGCCTCCCTAGACCCTCACTGACCCGGGAGGTAGGGTCGCGGGGCGGCAGAGACCAGGGGAGAGGCAACCGGCGGCGCGGCCGCTCCGGGTCGCCAGAGCCTGCATCGCTCGCCGGCGCCAGGACGCGCCAACACGCGCCGAGACGCGCCACAGGCAGAACACCGCCCCATAGTGCCCCGCGGCGCGCACGCGCAGGCGGCCGTTCCCAGCTTGCAGCCCAGCGCGGCGGCCGAGCCGGCAAGTGGCCGCCTCTGGCAGCGGGGGCAGGATGGCGCTGAGGGGGACCCAAAAGGTAAGGAGTCCTCCCGCCCTCGGGCTCCTTGCTAGTCCGAAGCGTCGATTCGCGGGCGGGGGTGGCGCGGCCGCCAAGTGAACGGCGGCTGAGAAGGAACAGGGTATGGTCACCCCTGCCAGTGAAGGAAGCAGAACCAGCGCCCGCGTGGCCTTAAAAGGGAAGCGCGTGCGCGCGGGGCGGGGCGAGGTGACGTGGGGCTAGCGTGGGGCGGGGCGGGGCGGGGCGAGCGGAGCGTCTCCACCCGGCACTTGGAACCAGTAGCGGACTCGCCACGCCTTGGGCCACGTGCGCGGGCATCCTGGGCAGAGTGACGGCGGCTGGCCCCAGAGGAAGGAGGGTATGCCCTTGTCGGGGGGTCTGGAGGGCTGAGCAGAGGAGTCGAGGTTTGAGCTGGGCCCTAAGGGATGAGTAGGGTCTCTGCAGGTGCAGAAAAGGGACAAGGGGATTCGTGGCCCGGGAGAGACGTGGTTGGGCTTGGGGCGGGGAGGGGATGACTGGGGTTTAAGCGCAGCTGGAGCTGGGGATGGGAGTGGGTGGGCCTTAGGGGCAGTGCTGGGATAACTTTTTTGTCCTGTAAGTAATTGGGAGTCCTTGCAGGCGTTTAATATATTAACTAGAATTTGGAAAATGCACAGCAGTAGAAGAAAGAAAGTATTTTCAGTTCTGCCAGATTTCAGTTCTGTTTGTTGACATTCTAGCATATCTACTACCAATCTTTTACCTATAGTTAAAATAAATTATGCTATATTTTGTATCCCGCTTTTTCATATAGCATTAAACGTGGGCATTTTTCATGTTGTGAAATAGTATTCATAACTGTAATTTTTTTTTTTTTTCCGCTACGCGGGCCTCTCACTGTTGTGGCCTCTCCAGTTGCGGAGCACAGGCTCCAGACGCGCAGGCTTAGCGGCCATGGCTCACGGGCCCAGCCGCTCCGCGGCATGTGGGATCTTCCCGGACCGGGGCACGAACCCGTGTCCCCTGCATCGGCAGGCAGACTCTCAACCACTGCACCACCAGGGAAGCCCCATAACTGTAATTTTTAACATTAGCATTCCGTAAGTACATTACCAGTAATTTATTTAATCATTACCTGTAGTGAATAAACACACTGGACATGGATGTCAGAGGGCAAGGCACTTAATCATTCCCACCCTCCGTGTCCACATGTTTTTACAGGTGTTTTTTTGAGACTTAGATGATACATGTTTAGTACATGCTTGGCATATATCAAGTGCCCGGTATGAGTTAACTGCCCCTGATATTCTAAATTTTATATAAAGTAAATAATGCTGTAATAAGCATCATTGTGTGGTGAGCTTAGGCTTGATTGCCAGAGGTGAGATAGCAGGATCTCTAAGGGTATGGCTCCTTTTTAATAAACAGCTCTCCAAAAAGGAATGTTTTCGGCAAATTATTCTCTGAAAGAGGTCATCTGTCATCCTAGGACCTTCTGGCTCTGATGTGGCCTGGAGTGGGCCAGGCACTGGAACAAAGGGAGAGTGGAGGGTATTGTGAAAGTCCAGCAAAGGCTTCATCCGAGTGAATGACCATGGAATGGATACCGAGGCAAGAACTGTACTTGGATGATGTGGAAGGGTAGAATTGACAAGACTTGAAAAAGAGTATGTGGTGAAAGTGAGAGAGGGAGGTGCACAAGATGGGTAGCTGGGTGGGTGGTAGTAGTATTGCCTATGTTGGGGAATCAGACATTGTGAGGGCAGGGAGCAGGGTGCGGGAGATAAGGAGGGTAGGTTTGAACTTAAATGTGTGAACATGTAGGCTGGTAAGATTTACAAAAAGGAGAACTGAGAGTAACAAGTTTGGACCTTGAGGATGACATGGGAACCGTAGATGTAAGGTGATTGAGGTCACAAGGGCAGGGAGAACTTTCCTTGATAGGAACCAATAAAGGAAGTAAGCAGAGCTGGCTTCACCAGTATGTGACTCGTAACTCGTAACTCATAACTCGTAACGTCTCACTTGCTATGAAGGGCCCTGCCCTTACTTTAATGCTGTGCAGTCACCGTCTTGAAATTCTCAATAATTTTGACCAAGAAACCCCGCATTTTCACTTTGCACAAGGACCCCGCAAATTCTGTATCAAGACCTGGAAGAAACAGCCCACAGTGGTCAGAAGACATCACTGGGATGAGTTAGGAAGCCCTGGCTGCAAGTAACAGAGACCCAGCCACCCTTCCTCACAGAATTGGAGGTCCATAGAGCTTTGGAAGTGATTTTGGAGCTCCTGCTCTGTTTTTGTGAAATTCTCTGGACTGAGTAGCTCTGGGCCCCAGAGCTCACTGGACATACCCTGGGAGACAAGGAGGCGTTGGCTTCCAGAAGTTCTCAGAAAGCCCAGCAAATCATTTTTTTTTTCCTTCACCCCTTGTTATGAATCATTTCACATGCTCATTCTTGAACCGGTGGATGGTAAGGGGTGCAGCTACTCTTAGACCTGGAGCTGAATGTGAGTCTGCCTCTCCTGAGGGACTGGAACTGAACAGGAGCTCTTCAGGACAGAGGAAGAGGAGTGGCTGAGGCCTGATCAGGAGGTGGCCTTGCACTAGCTGTCCCCTTAGCTCCCAACCCACAACCCTTGCCAACCAACTTCATACCTTTTTAAAAAGTTTCTTCCAAAGAGTTGAGTATTTGTACGTGAACTTTCAGTTTATTGATAAAGTATTTCCTTCAATTAAATAAGAATTCACATTTAAAAATCTGAATATGTGTCAGTGTAACATTTCCAAACGTCTTCAACAGGGACAGGGATTTATGTGGCAGCATTACATTTATGTTTACATTAATGATTATTTGTTGCTTTTTAAGGCAATATGTATCCTTTAGAGAAAATTTGGAAAATACCCCAAAATGCAATCTTTTAAAAAGTCATCTGTAGCCCCATGGGATAATTATGGTTAACGTTTTGATAAGATTTCATTCCAGTCTCTTCACTGTGAATGTATGCTTCTGATTATCATAGTCACGTGGTGCATCAAGTTTTATATTCTGCCTTTTCCCCCTCTTTTTACCTTAATGTTGTTTCATGACTTTTACTCCTGTAGTCTTTAGAAACTATCATTTTTAATGATTGCATAATACTTGATTTAGCTTTTCAGAAAAAGTTAACTCTTTTTCTGACTATGAATGCTAGTTCTTCAGAGAGAACTTGGAGAATCAGGAAAGTATAGATAATACCATATTTCATCTGCTCTAAGATGAACTGGTTTTTTACATTTTCACATCCCTGAAATTGGGATGCTGCTCAAAATCGCTGTCAGCCCAGCAGCAGTTGTAACTTGGTTGTCACCATCTGTATGCGAGAGCCATGTCCCAGCAGTGTATATTGAGGTTAAGTGCATTGTTGGTGTGTTGAGTAATTGCTTTAAAAATGTCTTCAAGAAGATACTGTGGGAGGGAGACACAGGAGGGAGGAGATATGGGGATATATGTATATGTATAGCTGATTCACTTTGTTATAAAGCACAAAGTAACACACCATTGTAAAGCAATTATACTCCAATAAAGGTGTTTTAAAAAAAAAGATACTGTGACTTAATGCTGAAAATAAAAGCTTTTGTGGACACAGGCACAGAAGCAGAACAGTGGGGAATAAGCTTCATATCAATGGAATAAATGTTGCTGGAGAAAGGACTGCAGTTCTTTGTTTCCACGCCAAGCTAACCAGATGCTTCATAGACCACAGAAAGGAAGGTTCCACCTACCCTCAGGTCGGTGAGGCTGGGTCCTCTTTACTCACCGAGGTTTGTGCAAAGAGATTGTGTATTGTGGGCCTTTGCGGAATGGGTATCAGTGGCTTGGAAGAAAACTCCAGAAACAGTATAGTGGAGGGCTGTTGAAGAATTGCCACATCATCGTTGCCTGGAAGGTACAGGATGATACTGAGGATATCCATGACCCAGGGTTAGTATTGGACTCTAAACGGGAAGGACCAATTTATTGATTTCACTTGTTTTTCCTTTTCGGTGTGTGTGGTATGCATGAGTGAGTGAAAAACAAAAGCATGTGCCCAAGTGAGCTTAAAGCTGAGTTTTAAAATAAAAGTTTTAAGTGTAAAGAATATCATAATGATATCACTTGTGTGTGGAATTTTTAAAAAATGAGACAAATGAACTTGTTTACCAAACAGAAATAGATTCATAGACAGAGAAAACAAACTTACGGTAACCAAAGGGGAAAGGGTTGGGGGGCGATAAATTAGGAGTTTGGGTTTAACAGATACATACTATAAAATAAACAATAAGGACCTACTGTGTAGCACAGGGAACTATATTCAATATCTTGTAATAACATATAATGGAAAAGAATATGAAAAAGAAAACATATATATATGTGTAAGTGAATCACTTTGGTGTAACCCAAAACTAACACAACATTGTAAATCAGCTATACTTCAATTAAAAAAGATTGTTTTTGAAGATAGCAAGAACACAGCCCACAGAATGAAGGAAAATATTTGTTTGTCAAATATCTGAAAAGGGACATGTATCCAGAATATGTAAAAATTCTTACAACTCAACAATAAAAGACTATCCAATTAAGAATAGAAAAAAAAATGCATTTGGTCTTAGTTTAATTGCCAGTGTGTTTTCTTTCTTAGTTTTATATAAGATGGTCGTACATTGAATGAGATCTTGGATTCAGTGAAACACAGTAACAGAATTGAGTGTGTAACTATTTAAAGTGTAATGGTTTGCTTAACTATTTTCCTCTGGTAATCTGCTATGCTTTAACCTTTTCCCTTTTCAGGACTCACTTTTATCATCAATGTTATTTATAACAATAATTATTACACAATTTTAACCTGCCTAGTCCTTTACAATTTATAAAATATATTATTTATGTGTTTATTGAATAGGTAATAAATTCCCATGATTCAAAATTCAGAAAATACAAAAGGGTCTACAGGGGAAAGTCTCCCATCCACTGCTGTCCCCAGCCACCCAGTTTTTCTCCCAGGGTGTCATCAGTGTTAGTTTCTTCTGTATTCTTCCAGTACTAGATATCTCTATCCATTCCTCATTCTTCTTTTTGTAATACTAATGACTGCATCCTCTGTGAACTGTCAGCCTTGACTCTTTACTGGGTATACTTGTGTACGGTTATACACATTACAGAATTATAGCCAAACATTAGTGCTGGCCGGTTGGCAGGCACGTGTTATAATTACAACTGAACAGATAATTATACTGAGGCTCAAAGAGGTCAAAGTTATTTTCCCAGTGACAGAGCTGGGACTCAGACCTGGGTCTTCTAGCCTCTATTGGGAAGACACAGGAATGCGATATATTAGTGAACTAGTTTCTTTCAAATCACACTGTTTTTCCTTGAAATGCCAGTTAGCATTTGAAACTCCTTGGTGCTAGTTGGAACCTGTCAGTTGAGCCCCACTTCTGGGCCTTCAGGAATCATCAACTCTTAGTAACCATTCGCCACACGGTTTATGAGGTATATGCGCTCTAGGGACAGAGAACAGCCCATGCGAATGCCTGCAGGTGTGGAGAAACCTGCTGAGTTGGGGGGCATTGGCCAGTACTACTAGCTTTTCCTGCCCCTGACTGCTCATCTGGTCTCTCTGGGATTTGCCTTAGTGCAGAGGGTATAAACAGTCCCCTACAGAGTGGTAGTGGAGGTGTGGAGGACACAAAGCAGAGGGAAGCAGGAAAGGAACTGTTCTGAGGTTCCTGGAGCCATACTGCATTTTTTAGCACGTCCTCTGATCCCCTCACATGACCTTAGCTGTTCCCCAAGCTCATTTCTGTTGTGACAACTAGCAATGCTGAGTACTGAGTGCTTACCAAGTGCAACCTATTTAGATACATTAGATACTAGCTAAGAACTGACTGGTGGTATACTGGCAGGTGTTTAAAAACCAACCCTGTGGGGCTTCCCTGGTGGCGCAGTGGTTGAGAGTCTGCTTGCCGATGCAGGGGGCGTGGGTTCGTGCCCCGATCCGGGAAGATCCCACATGCTGCGGAGCGGCTGGGCCCGTGAGCCATGGCCGCTGAACCTGCGCGTCCGGAGCCTGTGCTCCGCAGCGGGAGAGGCCACAGCAGTGAGAGGCCTGCGTACCGCAAAAAAAAAAAAACCAAAAAAACAACAACCCTGTGGGATGAAACATGGCCCTGATTTGTAGCACTTGCTGGCTTCTGTGATACAATTATTCCCACCGTGGCCAATTACATTTGTGCATATGTGGGATAAGTACCGGATGGCCAGAGAGGTGGCGGTTACTAGAATGATCAGCATGCCCAGAGATGATACGGTGGGATCAGGAGGGCCTTTGTGGATGAGCTCAGTTTCAGGCATAGTTCAGGTAAGGAAGAATGTGATCATCCAGGTTTAAACTTCACGTGCGTGCCCCAGGCCCTGGGGTTTGCCGTCCCCTGAGGAGTTTCCCTGCCACCTGATGGACCATTACTTGTGCCTCCTTCCTTCTCTTCAGAACCTCTCCGGAAACCCCAGGAAGTTTACCCAGATCTGGAATCTGGGGAGAGTACGGAGTATTAGGAAACATCCTAGTACGTGCAAGCTAGAGCTTGAGACACTGCCCAGACTCTTAGGCCTTGAGGCTCACTGCTGGGCTGGGATAACTTTGGGGGATTGTGTCTACAAGTTGGTATCCCATTAAGGGAATCTAGTTATGATGTAATTCCTGTCTCCCCCGTTGGTACATGGGATAGCTGTGCTAGACTGATTGGCATGTGCTTCATCTCCCACTTGGAGCCTTAGGACTCCCATACAACCAGAGGTGTGTAGGGCTGTAGGGGAGGTAGAGAGATTGAAATACAGGAGCCCTGTCCTTAATTGGGCACTTCCGCTGGGCTAAGTGCTTCCACTCAGGAGCCCAGAGCTAAAACCCAGCCCCTGCCCTTCTCCACCTGAGTGGGTGATGGAGCCCTGCCCTCTTCCAGCTCTATGACCTTGGGTAAGTAATTGAGCCTCTTTACATCTCAATTTTCTAACTTATTAAATGGAAATGATAATACCTTCTTCCCACGTATCTTCACAGCCACGAGTAGACCCGTGTTTTCAAGGGTATTGCAGATCACTTGTTTTCCTTAGCCGGGCCAACACACTCCTGAGGTCCGGGAGCCCCTCCCTCTAGGAGAATGCACTTCTGGCCAAGAGGTGTGGGGTGTAGAGCAGCATCCCCAGTTCACACACCAGCTCTGAGCTCACTGTCTTGTGTTTCAGGAATTAACCGACTTGCAGAGGGATCCTCCTGCCCAGTGCTCTGCAGGACCTGTGAGAGATGATTGTAAGTACCTTTCAGGGCTCCAGATCCCAGGAGCCTTGCAATCAAGACCCCCAAATTTATCAGCCCCTCGCGTTTTTTTGTTTGTTTGCTTGTTTGAAAAAACCTATCGTTGTTTTCCCTTCATTTGGTTGTGAATTGCTTTTTCACTAGACGCCTTGAGTTCATAGCCCGCCTGGTCAAGATGCTGCCAGAAATCACCATCTCCCTCCACTGGGGCACAAGAAAGCCATCTTATCCTGAGGCACATTGGCTTCTGGAAGGTGCCTCTGACCAACTACAACTTGGGATGTTGGTATAAAAATGGTCATGAAGCTAATCATGGAGGTCCTGCTGCTGTTGCACGAGGGGGCAGAGCTCTGGGGGTTGGTGAGGGGAGGGGGGGTGCTGGCTCCTGGCCTCTGCGAAGGGGAGGGGCAGTTCTTTAATCCCACTTCTGCTCTTCCCCAGGAGAGACTGAAGGAGCAGCGCTAGCCAGCCCTCTGCCACCCTCTATAGCCGACTGGCCATAGGCCAAGCTGCCCAACACTTGGGTTTCCCAAATCTGTACTCTGCTCTCCCACTTCACGTCCACTTTCTGAGCGTCTTAGGCTCTGGGACACACTCATCCTTTACTGTAAGGCTGCAGTAGCTACAGCTGAAGGAAAAGTAGGCCGGGAAGGGAAAGACTGCATAAAAGAAGGGTGATGTGCCCTTCAAGGACACTGAAGAATTAAAAACACGAACTCAAACAGAACTTGTACACCAGTGTTCATTGCACCATTATTTACAATCCCCCAGAGGTGCCCAAGTGCCCATCAACAGATAAATGAATAAGCACAGTGTGGTATATATATATATACGATAGCATGTTATTTAGCCATAAAAAGGGATGCAGTTCTGACACATGCTACAACATGGGTGCACCTTGAAAACATGCCGTGTGAAATAAGCCAGAAAGAAAAGGGCAGATACTGGATGATTCCATTTACATGAACTAACTAGACAAGGCAAATTCATAGAGACAGAAAGCAGAGTAGAGGTTCCTAGAAGCTGAGGGGAGGTAGAAATGGGGAATTCTTTCGTGGTACAGAATTTGTCTGGAGTGATGAAACAGATTTAGAAATGGATAATGGTGGTTTGCTGAACATTGTGAACGCACTTAATGCCACTGACTTGTACACTTAAAAGTGGCTAAAATGACATATTTGATGCGGTATGTTTTAAAACTTTATTATGTTAAAATACAAGAAAGAAAAATTTCACAGAGCTGGAATAAAAGAGGAAGTGGTGTCATGTGTGTGTGTTCCTGCATGTCCTGTGGGCTGAGGCTTAGAGGAGCTGAAGGTGGGCAGACAGAGCCACTGAAAATGGCAGACTCCAAAAGCTTTATGCGAGAGTTTAAATAATTTTTTTTAGAGCAAAACAGAAACGATTCCCACTGCATACGCAGAGCTAATGAACAAGGGTGGCTTCACGTGACTGTTACCCGATCTGTGTTGTCCTTCCAAGCGTCCCACATCTTGCTAACGTGTTTTCCCCTCTTACCTGTTGCTTAAGATAACGTAAACTAGGCTCACTGGTAAGATTGGACTGGTGCTGATACAGCCTCAGCTTTCTAAAGGTGCCCCTCGTTGCTTCTCACCACACGCACTCTCACCCTTCCCTGCCGCCCTTGCTGGAAGGTGGCTGTCCTCACCCGAGAGGCTGGCCGCCCTCTGTACTCAGTACCTGAGTTCTGATGAGGTTCGTACAGCCTTGGAAACTAGCTTACCTTTGGGGGCCATTTCATGCCTGCCCTGTGGGCAAGTAGCCCCTTGCCAGCATCCCTCTGCAATTTCCTTTCTCTTCCTCTCTCTTTTGGGTCCTTCTCTTCTGACTGTGCCCCCAAGCCCTGCTCAGCCCCTCAGCAGACCTCAGGGGTTAAAGTGAATGGGACCAAAGTGTCCCAACCTGTTTGCCAGAAGGAGCCACGCATATTAGCTACTCCTCCCCACGGGCTCCTATTCTCTAGTATGTTAATTATCAAAAACACTTATTTAATAAGCAATTCTATTCTATATTATGATTGGGCAAAAGTGTACCTACCAACTAATGATTAGCATGAGTTGGAATAAAGGCAGTCAAAAGAAAAAGAAGTGACACTTGCATTAGCTCAGGCAGCCTTATTGTAGGGAAAGATGTTCTCCTCAGTGGCATTTCTTGAAACGTTTAAAAAAGGTCAGGGGCTGCTCTGTCTTCGGATACCTCTAGGGCTTGGGGAAACCTCTCCTTTGGTCCCTTCACTTGCACCCCCTCTCATGCCTTGGCAGTTTCCTATCCTGCTGTCAAGGGTAGAGCCTGTGAGACATTTGAACAGGTGGCAGGAAACCCAGTACAGGACCAGGTCTGAAACCTTGGGCTAATACTTCCACACCCGTCATGGAGCCGTAAGACAGAATTCCCTAGAGAATAACAGACCCCTCAGATGCTCTCAGCAGCCCACTCGGGTGGGCAGATAGGTGCTTTCCACAAAGACTGTCCTGGGAGCTTTGGAAGTGAGTCACTGGCCCACTCTAGCCCAGCCCTGCTGAGTGTACAGGAGCTTCCCTAGGGATGGGTCCAGCAATGAAAGTAACCTGAGACTCCAGAGAGGGCAGCAGGCGGGATGTGCCGCAAGAGAAGGCTCTAACCCACTAAGGAGGGAGCCTGGCCTGACCACCCAAGGTGGGGACCTGGGAGGGAAGCACAGGGGAAGCCCCCCTTGTTCTTGCTCTTGGCTCTGTCACCTAGTCCCTGGAGCACAAGGCACCACTTGGGGGATATGTGAGAGGACACAGATGGAGGGTGGCCGCATTGAAGCCCCAGGGCCACGGGCATTGATTGGCTCCTAAAAGAGACCCTTTGGAGAGGACTTCAGAGTGAACTGTGAAGAACTAAGGAGAAAGATTTATAAAAGTAATGTGGAAAGTGGCTAAAGCCTACCTAAGGCTTAATTCTATGCAAAGAGAAGGCTGAATTGTAGTTTACTGGCACCTGGGTAGTGAGGAATTTAATTTTGTTCTTAAAAGAGCTGGCCTCTGTCCCTAGCCGCTGGGAGGCGATCTCTAAAACGTGCTGCCTGATGGGACTGTCTGTTTACCCAAAGGCTTTGACCCATACCAACAATGTGAGTTAGGGTGAGGGCTGGCCACACTAGCTAGACCAGCCACGTGGTTTAAGGTGGAGGCTTTGGGTCATTGCCAGAGGAGCTGGAGACTCAGATCAGCCACGTGGGTGGTCCATTAATCCATCCTGCTTCCGTGATGGAGCCCTAGTGAAAACTCTGCACGCTGAGCCAGGGGTGAGCATCCCTGCGGGCAGTGTTCTGTGTGCTGTCACACATCAGTGCCAGGACTCCAAGGAGGAGGACAGTGGAAGCTCTGCATTTGGACCCCTCCTGGACTGTCCCCGTGAGCTCTTCCCTGTGATAAACTGGAGCTGTGAGTACAAAAGCCTTTCATGAGTCTGGAGTCTAGTCAAATTACAGAACCCCCTGCAGGGGCGTTTGGTGTCAGAAGTGAGGGCAGGCTTGCGTGAACGGCACCCTCTGAGCAGAGCAGCTCCTCTTTGGTGGAGAGACGTGTTTGTCAGGGAGTCTCAGTTTCCCGTCTCTCTTTTGTCTTGCACTGTTCCACTGGCAGGCCACCATCGTGGGCCCGGTAGGTAGCAGCTGCCGAGTGCACCCCTCGCTTTGCTTGTTGCGCTGTACGCGCTCACAAATGCACTAATCCACTTTCGGTGTCTCATCCTCCAGAATGACAGTCCTTACCAAGGAGGTGTTTTCTTCCTGACCATCCACTTTCCTACAGATTATCCTTTCAAGCCCCCAAAGGTAAGGACGGGACAGGGACAGCGTGTGATAGAGTCACTGGTACAGAAAGCTGCACCTGGGACTCCTCCCAAGGGCCCTCATCCACCACCATGGGTACGGCCTCCCAGGAGTTAAACACTGGACTTTCAGAATCCATTCCTCTTGTGAGCAAGGCCGGGGTGGTGAGGGCTTCCTCCTGAAGCCGTGGTTTCAGGGGTGCTGCTTGTAGGGTGGCTGAGTTGGGACATGTCTCAGGCTCCAGTTCCCTTCTCTGCAGTCCCTTTCAGTCTAGGACAGGGCTTCTCAGCCCCTGTCCCAGGGACATTGGGCAATGTCCTGGGATATTTGTGGTAGTTAAAGCCTGAGGTGGGAGGTGGGGAGAGGAGAGGTGCTTCTAGTATCTAGTGGGTGGAGGCCAGGAATGCCACTCAGCACCCTGGATTGCATAGGACGGCCCTCAATGTCTGCAGGTGGAGAGACCCTGGTCTGGGGCCCTGGCAAGTCACCTCCTTCCCGCACCCAGAGGAGTCCTGCCCTCATGAGACTCACAGTCCTGTGTGGGGGACATTTAGTATGAGAGCTGGGCCACGCAGAGGAGAAGCACAGAGCAGGAAAGTGGGACATGACAGTGAGGGCGGATGGCAGGGGTATCGCCCTGAGCATGGGAGGGCCCACAGGGAACAGGGGGACAAGCCTGTGTTTGGGGGCGGGGAGGACACCAGAGGGGTGGCCCATGGCATGGGGTCTGTGGCTTGCTGCGGTGCGGAGAGGTGGGGTGGGGGCCGGGCTGGTTGTGAAGGCAGGGCAGGTGGCACGAGGGCAGGCAGAAGAGGCAGATTCTGGAGGCTTCCAAGATGGAGCCAACAGGAGAGGCCGCAGGCCAGATGTGGTCACACGGCAGTGATGTGTATGGGATTCATGTCACTTTTTCTTTTCTTTTTTTTTTTTTTGCGGTACGCGGGCCTCTCATTGTTGTGGCCTCTCCCGTTGCGGAGCACAGGCTCTGGACGCGCAGGCTCAGCGTCCATGGCTCACGGGCCCAGCCCCTCCGCGGCATGTGGGATCTTCCCGGACCGGGGCACGAACCTGCGTCCCCTGCATCGGCAGGTGGACTCTCAACCACTGTGCCACCAGGGAAGCCCCACATCACTTTTAGCATATTTTTATTTTTCTGATTGGAAAATCGATAAAAATTGGTTATTTTAAAATTAGAACATTTGGAGAACTAACTAACATACAGATGGAAATCAGTCTCCTTATAAATCTATCCCCAGAGGAGATCACAACTGATGGCCCTGTATACACTCCTCCAGGATTTTTCTTCATACACCAATATATATTTTTATTCTTATCTTTAAAATAAAATTGTCGATTCTGGTTGTGAATGAGAAAACTGAGGCTTTGAATGGGCACGTCATCTCCTGAAAATGGCATGGCTCATAGTGGAGGGTGGGACTTGAACCCAGATGTGTCGGCCTATTTTTTTTTTAACTTTTTATTTTGAATTAATTTTAGACTTAGAGAACAGTTGCAAAAATAGTACAGAGTTTCCATATATCCCTGTCCAGCTTTCCCTAAGTCAACATCTTACGTTACTGTAGTACAAGTATCAAATCCAGGAAATCAGTGTTGGCCACGATACTCTGAACTAAACTGACGGCCTTACTTTTTTACCAGTTTTCACTGCTGTCACCCTTGTGTTCTAGGACCCCGCACTGCATTTATTGGCTTGTCTCCTGCATCTCCACGGTCTGTAGCAGGGCCCCCGTTTCCCCTGGTCTTTCATGACCTTGATGCTCTTGCGAGGCATTGATCAGTTATATTGTCAGAGGTCCCTCATTTGGGGTTTGTGTGATGTTTCCTCAGGGTGAACTAAGGCTTTGCGTTTTAGCAAGACATGCGCAAAAGTCTTGAGTCTGTCTCAGGGCCCCCGATCTCAGGGTTTGTGATATGTCGTACTGCCCCGAGGTTGACCTTGATGGCTCAGTTGGAATCAGACCCCTTACCCCGTGTGTGCACGTTGTATCGAAGCTGTGGGAAGAGGCCCCACCGGGCTTCTCAGCCGCAGCTCTTCCTGGGCATTGCCACCAGAGGCCATCTGGTGCCTCCGTATTTTAAATCATGGTTAAATGTGGTTAGGATCCCGGAGACCTTGCCAGCTTTTAGCAGGGGAGACTGGGGTGTGCTGGGCAGAGGCGGGCAGATGCTAAAATAACTCTCTTGAGTATGACTGTTATTCCAAGGGGTTTGGTTGCAAGGCGTGTTTCATGGTCTTGAATGTACTCCCTCGCCCCTTTCCCTGTTGAGAGATGCTGCCGTGTCTTGTAAGGTAGGAATCTTCCATCTTACCTCCTTCATGAGAGTATAAGCTGCTGCTGATCTTTCTTAAAACAAACAGGATGTAGTCCTGCGTGTCTCTTGGGCATTTTCAGGATTCCTGACTGCCTGCCCAAGGACAAAGAGAAAACAGCGCCTATTATTAAAAGCCTGCAGTAAGCCCTGTGAGTTGGAGAGGTGTAAGCTAAAAAGTCCTATCTCCTACAAAAGAAGAGGGTGTTTCTGTCTTTTTAAAATCTCCTTTCCACAGGAGAACAAGATAAAGTAGACTGACGTTTTGGCAAGAATTTTCTGACTCTGAGGGGGGTCTGGCAAGACTGCGTGATCTTCTTTGTAGGAGATCTTGGGGGATAAGGCAGAGACGCTTTGGAAGTTTGACCCGTCCTGGAAGAAATCATTTGGTAATAGATGATAAGCCTCCCATACACACAGCTTCCTCTCCTCATATTGTGAAGTAAGTTTTTTTTTTTTAAAAAAAACAGGCAAAACCCGCACTATTTTATTATAAACTATTTCAGGCATGTAAAATATCGTACATAATAATATAACGGATGCCCACGTATGCGCCACCCAGCCTAAGAGCTCCATTTTTCAAGGAGACTTCCGAGTCCTTGCCACCGTCCTTCTTGTTGCCCCTCAGAGCACACTACTTTGGGGCAGATGGTGTCAGTCCCGGTGTCTAGCTCAAGTACCCAGCAGGGAATGGGTTGGGGGTCTACTCCTCCGGGTGCCCCCTCCTGTATCCTGTTCAGGTTTGGGGAGGGAGCCCAGCTCATCCAGGACCGTGCAGGGCAGTAAGTTATTTCAACACTGACTATGATATATTTTAGATATACCCAGAGTGGTTGTTTTCATTGCCTCCTCTGATTACAAATCTCTCTTACAGTGTCATGGCACCAGATTTCATTACAGTAATGAGGATAAACGCACATACTGTCAATGGGCACCAGACCTGCTCCATGCTGCCAAGAGTGGCACTGACTCACACTCTGGTGGCCAGATTCCTGGAGCCCACATGCTGGACAGCCAGGGCTGTTCCACGCTGACCTCTGTGTATCTCTTCCTCATCCATGTTGTAGGACGGGAGAGACGGAGGGAGGAGATTCTTTGCGCTATTAAATCTTCCCCAGCAGACAGCTGTGAAGAACCCTCAGGACTCACCAGGCTAGGGGTTTACGGCCGTGAATGGCACGTTCCCGCTCCGGGCAGCCTTTATTGCATTCGTCCATCAGTCCTCGGTATTTGACTGGAAGCAGCAGCATTGCCCCCGTACCAGTTCTGTTCTCTGCTCCGCATTGAAAGGAAGTGACCATTATGCACGAGGGTGTCACCCCCTCTGCTTTTTTCTTCCAGGTACAACAGACTAGCGAGAGAGTGGACACAGAAATATGCTATGTAAGTGCCTCAGAGGTTTTACGGGTGGCATTGTCCAAGAGAAGCTGAGCTGAGGTGCTGGCCGAGCCACTCACAGAGCATCATGTCTTCTGCAGACAGACGCTGCTTGCCCACTTTCCCCAACCGCAGCATGTTGGTACCACTCTCAGCCATCGTGGTTTTGACAGCGTCACGTCTCTGATGCCGGATCAGCGGTCACTGTTACGATCTGCAGCCTTCCTGGCTACATCGGAGTCTGTCCCGCCACCCCGACTCACTGCTCACCTCCTGGGGGGACCTGTGCGCCTCCCCTGCCCGGCCTCACTCAGGCGGCATCGCTCACAGAGGGGATACGCAGGGGGCCTCAGCGTGGCCCCTTACCACGTGCTCTTGGCCTTTTAGAATTCAGTGCCAGCTCGGGTGCCCAGGGCAGAGCGGGCAGGCTTCCCTCACATCGCGTCTGCTGCAAACCACATCCCGAGGAGTCTCCACTCATCCCAGGAGTTCCTGGGAATTGGGAACAGTGTCACTGGGAAGTGGAGGCCTTACCCCACAGCTCCCACCAGCCTTCCTCGGCAGTGCCACATGCTGGCCCTCTCCCCTCACACCGAGCAGCGGTAAATAGAAGATATAAAGGGGTATAAAGCACATAACACGCCATGAGAGATGACTGTCCTTGTAGAAGCAAGAGCAAAATTATGAAACCTGGAAAGATTTGGGTTATGCTTTTCTACCCGATGAGGTTTTTATCACCCCTACCTCCTCCCGTTCAGAGCCTCCATGAAGTCCAAGTGTGAGCCAGTCACTGACCAGACACAGGGAGAGAGGGGGACTGTTAAATGTAAATTAAAATGTAATTCACTCATAACCCTAAATGATAACTGACATTGAAGTCTCTTTTTTTTTTTTCCAGGCAGAAGAGAAGATATGGAAACTTTTAACAGGTAGCCTGTCGGGTAACTGGCCTCCTCTCTTAAGTTTCTGATGCAACACATTTTAAGACTTGCCTTCAGAGTTCAAAGGTTTGAGATTAGGTTAGTGAGGAGAAGGGTAGGAAAGGGGTTAGTCTAATTAAACCTCCAAAGAGAGGGAGGAAAACTGAGGGACTTCAAACCTCTAATGTCAAATTTGGCCTGGTCTTTCCTAAGGGCGTTTCAAAGCTGGTCCACTCCCAGAACAGCCCTATGAAAATCATGTGTGGGTGAGTAGGACCAGGGGGTGGAGAAACACTTAAATGCTGCAACCAGATGGCCAGGCCTGTGGAGTTTGGAAGGAAGCCTACAGACCTTGCAGCTGGGGATCAGCAAACAATAGGTGACCATGGGAGGCTCATCTGCTCCAGAAACTGCCGGGAGAGTGCCGGGATTAGTTACCACCGCTTCCTTAGCAAAGCAAGCAGCAGTGTGAGCCTGGTCTGCATCTACCTTATGGGGATCCCCACTTAGGATCCTGTTACCACAACAAGGCTGCTTTCTGTGTTCCGTGGGCCCCGTTCCCTGCCTGTTACCATGGTGAGGGTGGCCCTTTTAATTTTCGTGTCTTTGCTACCCCTTCGGTCTTTACCTAAACAAAATGATAAACGTTAGGTGTCCCCTGGGAACACTGTCATCACACGGCTCTGCCACTTCAGACAGGGGTCACAGTGCTCCTTGAACCACGCGTAACAAAGCACGGGAAGGTAGATTCACGTTTCAGAGACAAGTCAGAGGCTCAGAGAAGAGACCTCCAGGCCCAAGTTGCTGCCATATTTCAGCCTTTCCAGTGTAATCGCTTATGACTCCCAACAGGCTGATGAATTTTCTCAGTCCAGTCAAAATTTCCCCAAGCCTGCTCTCCCTGTTGGAGATCTGCAGTAGAAAAAGTAAAATTATCCCTTTGGGATCCCCAGTATAAATAACCATTCACTCTTCGCTAACTTGAGTCGTGCTCTGTACCTGCCAGAGCCCTTGGACAGGCCACCCCAGTGACGCTCCACAGGCCTGTCCCTGGCAAATTCCCTGGACTCTGTCCCCATGGGAAACTTGCTTTTCATGGCTTCCAGGGTTCAGGTCAGTCTGAAGGACAGGCATCTTAGGTCGAAAACCTTATTTTAAAATGCACTGTGGTGCAGGCAGCTCCCGCGTAAGCCACAGGTACACATATCATGTTTCCAAGGCGAGTCCCAGGTCAGTAACTGGACAGCAGCTCTGAAAAGCTAACGGCGGGAGTGATACATTTTCCTCTCTGTGGACCAGGGATATCATGGAGATGCATGACCTTAAGCAATTGATCCAACATGAACAAATGACTTAGCTCCGGCCACAGGTGTCTCAGCTTGCAGGACGGTGCCGAGATCTTGGTCCTTCGTCAGGCTACGGGAAGACCCAAGAGTTCCAAGAACACGGCACAGGGTCGGTCTCCCAACAAGGGATGAAGACACCAGAACACCAATGTCCAACGGCCTGGCAGCTCACAGCTGAGCTGTGCGTCAGCACCGTGGGGTCCCACACCACCCGACTGCAGATGCTCAAGGACGGGCAGGTTTCTGTCTCTGAAATTCAGGAGACAGTCTCCTGGAGTTCCAGAGAGGTGCTTATGGGACTGGTCTGCAGAACTCCTGGCCCGATGCCTGTCCTGGCAGAGGCTGAGAAAGCCTTGAGAGCAACATAGGCCACCCGTCCCTCCCGCCCTCGCCTGCCCATCCCTCCTGTGCCTCTGTTCCTCCAGCTCTTCTCGCTGTGACACATGCTTCCTCCCTGGCAGCGCTGGCTGAGGATTGAATGAGGATTAGATCTAGCCGTGAAAGCTGGTCCTCTGAGAAACGGAGGATGGCTTCCCAGGGTTACCGACCTGGGTCCTTGGACTATTTAATCAATAGAAATTGATAACAGACCGGACAAGAAATTCCGGCAAGGCTTTAGTGGGACTTGAGCGGCAGCAGGTGGGAGTGAGAACAAGTAACAGGTGCGCTTGCTCGCTCCCCGAGCCGGAGTGGGCGTGGAGGGGTGGCTTCGGTGATCTGTGCACCCCCTTGCCGGTGCTGTGTGCGGGGATCATGTGCAGCCCCCCGCTTTTGCTCCGCGCACCTCAGAAATGGCAAGTGGGTTTTGGCCTTTTTGTATCTTACTGCTCATAACGGACCCCACCTGCGCACGCATGCAGTTATTTTTTAGTCCCTTCGAGTTTCTTTGTATTCTGTTGCTTGAGGAGAGGAGACATTTGTCCAGGCGCAAGCACTCCAGGAAAGGGTCCCGAGTCCCAGGTCCCAGCCTATCTCGCCAGCACCCGCAAGACAGCAGCCTGGTGCCATGCAGGCGGGCAACGCTCGCCCCTCAGGTCTGGTGTTCTCCCCCGGCCCATCTGCTGGCCTCATCATGACCACCACCGGGGTTCCTCTTCTGTTGCCAGAGAGATTTTATTAAAAACAAAACCAAAAAGCTATAGAAAATCTGCAAAACCCCTATCAGACCAAGTAGTGGCTTTTTGACTTTCCTTAAAAAAAAGTCTCCTTCTTATCCCATCTCCACCCCACTTCTCCCAGACTCCCAATTCTCACCCTTCAGAGAGGCCCACTTGGTGTATCCAGCTCCCTACCACAGAGCTTCCCTCGGGGTGCAGGGGCTTGGCTGGGCTCCCCTTTGGGAGGTAATGACAGAACTGCCCCGTTGGAGCCTGCCTCTCACCCCTGCTGCCCACCCCCATCACCGCAACAGCTCAAGGGCCTAGTCACGGGGGGAAGACCACAGGCCTCAGGAAGGAGGTGGGACTAGGGTCAGGTCTAATGGACGGACGGGGGAGAGGGTCCTGCAGGCAAAGGGAGCCCTTCAACAGAGGCTGGGTTCCAGCATATTCTGGGAGCTGACTCAGCACCTGGGGATACTTCCGCACATGGCCCTTCCCAAACTGGGGCCCTGTTACCTTCTGGGAGCCAAGGGGTCACCAGGACACTAGGGTAAATGGAATCACAGGGCTGACCTTTCCGGAGAATCACTGAAGGCAGAGGAGTGGCAGGATGAATACAAATGTTCATACTGAGTGGATGGCACACTTCATATAAGCTGGTGTGTAAAGCCATTTCACACCCTAGACCCCCAGGGAAACAAGCACCGTCACTGGACCAGAGACCTGTTAGGGGCAAGGACACAGGCACAAAGCTGCATCTATCTAGCCCTCTATCCACGTGAAGAAAGAAGTGCCATTAGGCCTGGGCCCAGCCTGGCCTCAGAGTTTGTTCTCGGGAGCAGTAATGGCCTGGCTAGGGCACAAGAAAGAAGGTCAGCAGTGCTCAATGGGCAAAATGATCCAACAGCTCCAGAAACGGATGCGGATGGAGGCATGGGCCATAAAGTTGAGGGTGGCAGAAGCAAGGGATTTAAGGCTGGCTACCCTTCTGAGGAAAGTTGAAAGTTCCGTGTCAAATGTCCAGCAGTGGGAATTCCCTGGCGGTCCAGGGGTTAGGACTCTGCACTTCCACTGCAGGGGCCACGGGTTCAGTCCCTGGTGTGGGAACTAAGATCCTGTATGCCGCGTGGTGTAGCCAAAATATATATGTATGTATGTCCAGCATGCAGGCTCAGGATGCCTTCAGCCTGAAACAGGAGGGACTAACAGAACCTATTGACATCTTTGGGTTTAAAATGTCGGCAAAGGGGCTTCCCTGGTGGCGCAGTGGTTGAGAGTCCACCTGCCGATGCAGGGGACACGGGTTCGTGCCCCGGTCCGGGAAGATCCCACATGCCGCGGAGCGGCTGGGCCCGTGAGCCGTGGCCGCTGAGCCTGCGCGTCCGGAGCCTGTGCTCCACAACGGGAGAGGCCACAGCAGTGAGAGGCCCGTGTACCACAAAAAAAAAAAAAAAGTTTTCTTTTTAGGGCAGGAAAAGCAACGATTTCATTTCTCTAACTCTGTAGTAATGTGGCCGTGTGTGGCTGGATCAGAGAGATGTAATCTTGGTGGTTTTTAAGAAAATGCTTTTCTTGCTAATTGACACTTCTGTGGAGGAAGACTTTGAATAAACACCTGTTCTTTCCTACTGATGGCTGTGGTCTGAATGATTGTGTCCCCTCAAAACTCCTATGTTGAAATCTTAACCCCCAAGGTAATGACATTAGGAGGTGGGGCCTTTGGGAGGTGATTAGGTCCTAACGGTGGAGCCCTCGTGAATGGCATTAGGGTGCTTACACAGGACGCCCCCAGAGAGCTCCTTTGCCCCTTCCACCACGTGAGGACACGTGACGGCCATCTATGAACCAGGCAGTGGGCTCTCACCAGATACCAGATCTACCAGTGCCCTGATCTTGGACTTCCAGCCTCTAGAACTGTGAGAAATGAATTTCAGTTGTTTGTAAGCCACCCAGTCTGTGGTGTTTTGTTACAGCAGCTCGAATAGGTGGAAACCCTGGGGGACACCGCTGTGGCAATTCTTTTTCTTAACGTTGTTGACTCCTTCTAGGCAGTGGGCTCCAGAAGGCGTTTACCAGCATGGTCCCTCCACACTTGGGCCCAGATGCCTTCAGGACACAGCTGCCCTCAGAGTGTGAAGGACACTGACCATTTGGAGCCCTGCTCTCATGCCCTGGATCTGTTATCCTAACACACCAGGAGAGCATCAAGAAGTAAAGAAGATCTGAGTCTATCAACATGCAAGAAGAGTATACAGGCTTGTGTGAATGACAGAGCAATTTGCTAAGGAGAAGAGAGAAGAGTCCTAGGAATGAACTGTGGAGACATCTCACATTCTCAAACCAAGGAAAAACCAACAAGAGGGAGATGGCCAAAAGGAAATAGGAACTCAGGAAAAGCAGGAGTGGGAGGGAGAGGGGCGTGGACAGGATCTACACACAGCAGCCAGGGGGACATTTTTTTTTAAATAAATTTATTTATTTATTTATGGCTGTGTTGGGTCTCGGTTGCTGCGCACGGGCTTTCTCTAATTGCGGCGAGCGGGGGCTGCTCTTCGTTGCAGTACGCGGGCTTCTCATTGCGGTGGCTTCTTTTGTTGCGGAACACGGGCTCTAGGCACGCGGGCTTCAGTAGTTGTGGTGCACAGGCTCTAGAGCACAGGCTCAGTAGTTGTGGTGCACGGGCTTAGTTGCTCTGCGGCATATGGGATCTTCCCGGACCAGGGATCAAACCCGTGTCCCCTGCATTGGCAGGTGGATTCTTAACCACTGCACCACCAGGGAAGTCCCCAGAGGGACATTTTAAAAACATCCCTAGATCAGGGACTTCCCTGGTGGTCCAGTGGTTAAGACTCCATGCTCCCAATGCAGCGGGGGCCCGGATTCGATCTCTCGTCAGGGAACTAGATCCTGCATGCCGCAACTAAGAACCCACATGCCACAACTAAGAAAGATCCCACATGCCACAACAAAGATCCCACATGTGGCAATGAAGATCCCGCGTGCCACAACTAAGACCCGGAGCAGCCAATAAATAAATAAATAAATAAATAAACATAAAAACATCGCTAGGTTACATCCTCTCTGTTTAAAGCCCTCCAGGGATTCCATCACACCTAAGAATAAAGTGCTCCCCCCTGACCCACAGGGTCCTACAGGATCCAACCCGCACCCATGCCTCCTTCCCTCTCTTCTTCTCTGGCCTCCCACCTCAGAGCTCCAGCACCTCTTGTTCCCTCTGCCTGGAACACTTCTCTCCAGATCTTCCACAGCTGCGTCCCCCACCCTCCCACCCCCATATCCAGTCTCTGCTCCTGTGTTACCTCTGGGAGTCCTTCCCTGATTTGTCAAGCTGAAATAGGCTACCACACACTAGAGCAGGAAGTGGAATCCTAATGTCCCCACCTTCCCACACCAGGGACCCCCTCAGCCTTCTTTCAGTGGAGCCTGGGTCTCCCTGCTCTTCCCTCATCAGTATGGATGGACCTGGTCACCACACTGAGCTGATCTAGTGCCAGGACAAAGAGACCTGCCTCTTTGGTCTGCACAGCCTGATTCAGGCAAGGTAGGGCCGCCCCCAGTTGACTGAAGTGTTGAAAAGTGCTCCCTAGTAGGCCTTAGGGATCCAGGGCCCCCAGGCTGGGGACTGGCAACCAAGTAGATGAAGGAAACTGGTAACTAGGACGTGTTTAAATAGGAACATTCCCAGAGAAAGAAGAGAAAACAAAGACACGTGGAGCCAAAGAAAATAAGAAACAAGAACAATAGGAGTGTCTGTGGGTTGAACTCCCCTGGAATATGGAGACAAAGGGACTGGGGCGGATCAGAAAGTCACCTGAAGGTCAAGTCTGAGGAAAAACATGACAGCAGAGATGTTACTGAAGACAAAAAATAGACTAGAAATCGGGAGAGCTGCGAGGCCTCCATTTACTAGAGTTCATTTTTCCGAGGCAAACACATTAGCGAAGTCAAAGTGGAGAAAGGAGGAGACCTGTACACTGCAGAAGATCCAGGGTGGTTGGGGAGTGAGCAGGGCCGCAGACAGAGCTGCTGAAGGCGAGTAGTATTTGGCCAGGACCGAAGGTTTCCCCAGGGTGGGACCAGGTAACTGCTCTGTCCATCAGAGAGATGTCAGAGTTTCTGCCTGTAAGACAAGCAACAGTGATGTGAACAGCAATGAAAATGGCATAACAAATGAAAAGTATTTGTGCCCAAATAAGGTTTACAAGCCCTTAAATGCACAGTCCAGACCCCAAGACCTTAAGATTTTGGTAACTGATTTGTCAGCAAAATCTGACCTGAACTGCCATGAGGCTATTTAGAGTCTTTCTATAACCCACTTGACTGATTCTTCAGACGTCACTGCAGAAAAATGAACACGTTTGATTACCAGACTCTGCTCGGGTTCCTGTGGTAGAGTTTATAGAGTATAAAGGGTATATGCGATATTTTCTGAAGGCTGAACGACTCTGAATTCCAAAGCATGGAATTCTAAGGGGCTATGGGACTGTGGATCTGAATTTTAGGGAAGTGGGGGAGTTCTCTAGGGCAGAGAAGGAAGCTGTGAGCTGCTGTGGGCCGGGCATGTGTCTCTGTTTCCCTCCAGGTAGGTCAGTCATAGTCAGGTGCAGGTTGAGGCATGGTGGACCCCTTCCATCAGTCAGCCAAGGCCTGGAAAGAACCAGGACCATGACGGAGCAGGACCCTATGGGGCCTTCCCAGAGCAGACACCCCGTCCCTGCCACCACGTCCTCTGCCTGCCTCTTGTCTTTAGAAAAACTTTAGCCTTCTAGGCCTTCCCTAAGTTCCAACAAATAAATTTAATCAGAGAAGTGAGAAAATGCAGAAACAAAGGAAAACAGTCAAGCAAGACAAAATAATGATAGTTTAGCCACTAAACAAAGTCAAGGCCCTTTACTGCCTCCTCAAAGGCTGTAGATATTATTTGGAGCCATATCCTTGAGCTATTTTTTGCAGATACTGAAGCCCCCACTAGGTGGAAGAAGTTGACTGCGTGCCGCCCACAACCCAGACTGCTTGGAACCAGAAGGTTGACGATGTTGATTACCGGTTACCTCACCACCAACCAATCAGAAGAATGTCCACGAGCTGATCACACACCCCTCAGCCCCCTTGCCTCACCCTATCTTTAGAAACCTTTCCCTGAAAGCCAGCGGGGGGAGCTCAGATCTTTTGAGCGCTAGCTGCCAGGACTCCTTGCTTTGGCGCCCTGCAATAAATGCTGCACTTTTCCTTCACCACGACTTCATGTCAGTAG
The DNA here is from genome assembly GCF_005190385.1 of Monodon monoceros. NCBI lineage: Eukaryota > Metazoa > Chordata > Mammalia > Artiodactyla > Monodontidae > Monodon > Monodon monoceros. The sequence continues at coordinate 6,611,647 of NW_021703776.1, read as the reverse complement.
ATTGGCTTTACTGCACTGGGGCCAGTGGACCCAAGTTTGGTTGGGTTAACAGGACCAGCACGGGGCAGGTTCTCATCTCTCCTCCGCCACCGCATCCTCTACCTCACTAGAAAATGCAGGTGAGGTCAAAGAAACACGACAGCACTTTGAGTTAGGTTTGTGGCAGTGTGACCATCACTTAGTGTTCATTTTTATCCTTCTCATTAATTCATGACTGCTTCATTCATAGATAAAATTTCTTTTGAGGGTCCACACAGAGGATCGGGGGATCCCGTGCCTGTCATGAATCCAGGATTCTCAAGCAAGTGCTTTAACTGCAACAAGAGTTTAAGAATAAAATGCACGATGCTCCGTGAGTGTAGCGAACAGGGGGCTGGGTGGGGTCCCTCCGCCGGACCCACAAGGCGCGCCCGGGCTCGGCGGGACAGAGCACGGGGACGCGCAGAAGGCCGCGCCCTCCCTCCACCCCCTCGTCCAGCTGTCTGCAGACCGCGACCCGCACGCGGGCCCCAACTCCCCAGCAACCCTCTAGACGCCTAGCCAGCACTCGCCCGCTCACCCGGGCCCCGCCTGCACCGCTTCCGCTTCCGGCTGTCGGGGCGGGGCTTCCGGCCGACGGGCGGGGCGTTGGGCTGCCCGGGCCCGGAAGCGGCGGCGGAGGTGGGGGCACCGCAGAGTCGGCCATGGCTGTGAACCTAAGCCGGAACGGGCCGGCGCTGCAGGAGGCCTACGAGCAAGTGGTCAACGAGAAGTCCCCGACCGACTGGTGGGCGCCGAGGCGGCCAGGGGCGGGCCGGGGGCGGGCCGGGAGCGGGCTGGGGCCGGGGAGCCAGGGGGCGCGGAGCCCTGTCTGCCCCGCACCTGCGCCACACCCCGGGGGGGTGGCGGTCCCCACCCTGTCACCCCTTGCCCCACCGTGCGTGGGCAGGTTAAACCCGGCGTGGGGGTCCGGTGAGTCCCCAGCCCTTTCCCTCCGCTGGCCTCCGGTCTTGGCCGTACGGGCCTCGTTGATGCATCCTGTGCCTGGCTGTGCTTGAGGGCGTCGCCAGGTTCTCCTTTCTTGCCCGGGGACTTCCGTGGACAAAGGGGCCCTCCACAGCCCTCCTTGAGAAAGCGGAAGCTACGCCCGGCTTCTTCCAAACTCTGTGTTCAGGGATGGCCCTCTAAGGGTGGTCTGGCAGCCTTGCTTTGGAGATGTCAAGCAGGAAGGTGGAGGGGTTTAAGTCCCTGGTTCCCTGTGAATGTGTATTCGAGAACCTCCCTTTCTCCAAGAAGAATATACTTAATATTCCTGAGCTATGGGGAGATGAAGGAAAGGACGATGCTGGTTATGTGTTTGGGAAAAGGTCCCATCTTCCGTCCACCTCCCAGTGGCATCCTTTCCTAGGTTGTCGGTGTTAGGGGCTTTATAGTACTGGAAGCCTGGATCTGAAGTCTCTGGGAGAGCCCTGGGCAGCCCACACATAGGGCCTGCTGTCTGTCCTGCAGCTAGGGTTGTTTTTTGCATGGTAATTCTCTGTTACCTTCCTTTTTGCTTAAAGTGTGTTCACTGACCAGTTTTGAGAACTTGTACTTCCAGAAAGTATGCTGAGTACAATCGAGTGAGGTGACCAGCTTTTGGGGTGGGAGCCTTTTCCCATTGCCAAGGGAGGGGCCCGCTGGGCGTGGCTCAGCTACTGTGGCTCTCTCCACTTGTCAGGTGCTACTGCTTTCTCCCTGGTGCCCAGCGCAGAGTGGCTTTTGTACAGTGTACCGTTGTGACACTGAGGGCATTGTTGCCTTGCCATTCCTTCACCCCCAGGCCTTTTAGGGAGGAGCTTCCGGACACCAGCTGCCTGGGTCTGCAGAATCTCTGGGGCCACGTCGATGTGGGCAGGTCTCCATTCACTAGCTGAAAAAGTATCTAGACCCATGTCACTTCCCTGCTTAAGCTCTGCAGTGGCTTCCTGTTGCATCATAAACACAGCCTGGACTCTTTGCCGTGGCCGACAGGCTCGTGACCGCCCCTCCTGTTTACCGTGCTGTGGTCACACCTGTTTACCACCACTGTAGCTTGCTTTCTTTTCCTTAAACTTGCAAAGCTGTTTTCTCCTCATAGCTCTTGTTCTTTCTGCTTCCTCTGCCTGGAGCGCCTTTCCACATCATCCTAGGGGGCTCCCCAAACTTCCTTTCTCAGCTCTGATGTTGCCTTTTTGGAGAGGCCTTTCTGGATTCCTGTCTCCCTGGCTGCAGTACATTTTCCCATCTCCCTGGTTGACTGCCTTCAGGCATGCACCAGACACCCTCACTGGTTTTCTTGTCACCTTTGCTCTTCACCAGAAAGGGTGGGGTGGTCCCCATCTCTGTCCTTGATGTAGGGGTACTGAGAGCGGTGCGGAAAAAGTGGCAGAGGATATCAGAGCAAGAACAGGTGGTCTCCGGTTCGACGGGTCATAACACGTTTCTCATGCAGAGTGGGTGCCCCGGGCCAGGCCCTGGAGCCAGGTGGGCTGGAGAGCAGCCACAGCATCAACTCTCCATACCGGCTCTTTCTCCTGGTTCCCCCAGGTGGTTCTTCCCCTAGATTGTGGCATGTTTGCTCAGTTCCTGCTCCCACTGCACTATCTGACAGTATCTGACACTATCTGGTGTGTATGTGTGTGTTTGTGTGTGTTTTGTTTGTCTCCCATTAGAAAGTAAGTTCCATGGGCAGGGCCTCTTAGGGATTATTTGTAGCTGCATTCCCATCGCCAGCAAGCAGCAGGGTCTCAGATTAGGTTTTTGGGAAGTGACTGGATTATAAGGTGCCCAGTGCCCCATACTCCTTGTGCTATGTGCCTTCACAAGCCAACACACCATTTTTTTTTTCATGTCGGTTTGAAAGAAGGGTTGTTTGAATGTGGTATGAGCCTCTGAACCGGGAACATTCAGGAAGGTGGCTTAGGCTGGAGCCCAGGGTGGAGGGGAATGAAGTCAGAGGGGTAGGTGGCAGGCACGGAGCGTGGCCTTTGCTAGCTGCTGGATCCCTTCTTGGAAAAGCTAAGCTGAGCAGCCATCTCCGTTTCTTGCTGCTTGTCCGGTGCCCCTGTCTTGTGCAGCCAGGGGCTTCTTTCCTCCGGGAGGAAGGCTGGTCAGGACTCTGGCCACCAGAGTCTGGATGTCTGCCACCACCCAGTCTTCCTTTTCCCTGTTTTTCTGAGTGTTTCTCTCCTTCTGCACTCTCTCCTCTGCTGGGAAGCAGTGGTTCTTTCCTGGCAGTCTGTCCTCCCTCCCAGCCAGATCTCTGGACCTGGGTCTAATTTCTTCTGACTTTCTCAGGCTTAGGCAGCTCTGCCCAGTGGCATTAGCGAGGCCCTGGGGAAGCTGAGTGGAAGTTGACATGGCTCCTGTCAGGCTGTTGACCCTGGAGCTTCTGTGTGGCGCGCCTCAGCAGGCCTGTGCCATGGAGCATGGGGTGATGATACCCCAGACCGGGTTTTGCCTTTGACTTGCTGTCTGATGGATTAGCACCCTCACCTTGTGGTCTGCCAGCACTCCCTGGAGCTGAGCTGCTGCAGAGTTCATGCAGATGTCTGGGCTTCATGTGGACTGCACAGAAGCCGCCTCTTCTAAAATGTTCTCTTTGAGGGACCTTTGTTCTGGTCAAGGGACCTTCCGTGGCCCAGATTTAATACAGTTTACCATAATTTATAAGGCCACATCTTTACCAGAGTTCTTATGAATAATTAGGCTTACAGGAGAAGGGCGGTGTGACCCAGGGTCACCTGTGGAGACCTAAGGCTCTGCTAGATGCAGCACGTGCCCAGCCAGGGAGCCTGTCTTGTGAGGAGCCTGACTGCGTGTTGAGTCATGGCCCCTGTGGTTTCCAGTGCCATATGCAACCGATAAAAGCCTGTGTGTGCTGGAAGGGCCCCAGGCCAGACAGACCTGCTCCAGCAACCCTTGAGGCTTCCAGGAAGACCACAGATATACACAGGGTCATTGAAAATGCACGTGTTTCTCCTTCCTGCTTCTCCTTGGGGTGCTTTGGTTTCAGGAATATGCAGGTATCTTTTGTTTGTTCAAATGCACACACGTGGTAGCTAGGTGGGTGTTTCACACGTAAATGTGTAGAAGGTTGCCATAAAACTTCACAGCTTAGTTTTCTTCCGGATGGATGTATGCTCCCCGTCTCCATAGGCTTGTCCTCACGACAGGCCGGCTGCAGCTGAGAAGGCTCAGCTCTGGGAGGCCCAGCGGCCTACTGAGGTCCCGCCTTGTAGTTCAGAGTGGGGTCTGGGTCAGCCTACAGGGTTACTGCCAGGCTGAGCTCTTTGGGGCGCAGCGTGAAGCCTTGGTGGGGACAGTGAGGGCAGATGGTGGTAGAGCCTGTTTGTGTTTTGTTTCAGGGCCCTCTTTACCTACGAAGGCAACAGCAATGACATCCGTGTGGCTGGCACTGGGGGTGAGTATGATAAGCGAGGAAGCAGATGGGCTCTTATGGACCATCAGGAGGCAGAAGCCCGGGAGGGAGGGTGAGGCGCGTGGAGGGGAGGGAGCCGTGACGTCACTGCTCCATCTCTGCTGGCATTTCAGCCGCCACAGCGGGAGGAAGGGCACTCAGGGTGCACAGGTGTCCCCTGCGTGTGGCGTGACTGCAGTGACACCTCCCCTGGCTAAGGGTGAGCCTCCCCCACGTCAGTTTCATTCAATGTTCAGGAATTCCCTGGTGCCCTGATCGGGCCGGCTGCAGCCAGCCAGGCAGGACAGAGGCTCCCACTGAGCAGTGTGGGCTCCCCGGCTCTCACAGCTCCTTCTGGCCAGCTTTGGGTTTCAGATGTTTCTAAGTGAAAATACCTTCTCCTTGGCTCTCTCTGCCTGATGGTGCGAGGCAGCGCTGCTCTCTGTCTGTGTCGTAGTTGGAAGAGCTGAGATGGGAAATAGGCCAGCCCTCTCCAGCTTGCAGGCAGCAGCCCTGGGCTGCAGCTGGGAGGGTAACAGTCCCACCGAGCTGGGTGCTGGTGGTGGAGGAGAAGGTGTGGACACATCCTTCCCTCTGTCCTCTTCTTGCTGGGCACGCCCTCACCCAGGAGAGGCCACATCGGTGCACATGGTCCACTGGGACAGGGTGACCTGGAAAAGTGCTACTCAAATACGGGGTGATAGGAAGTGCCTCGGGAAGAACAGGCTCTTGGCCAGTGCTGGGCAGAGGGGTAGAAACTGCAGGCCCCCCACCTGATACCCCTAACTCCTCGTTCTCAAGGCCAGCTCACCTGACCTGAGTGACACGGCTTCACTGTTCAGTGCATGTTCACTAGCATGTTCTCTGCTTGCCCCATGAATGGTTCTGGTGACTTGTTGGTAGAAAACGTCTCCCTCTTTCTAGAAGGACTGCCACTGACAGTGGCCTCAGGTGCAGTGTGATGCCATAGGGGACTGAGGATTGCAGAGCTCAGCTGAGTTTCATACCACCATCCTCAGTGGCATTCCCAGGCTCTGCTGTAAGAGCCCAGAGCAGGGCCTCAGGACTGCCCCAGGTTCCCTGGAGCCCTGTAGCTAAAATACCTGATCCAGGTCCTTCTCACGGTCTGAGGAGGTTTGGGACACCTGATGAGAACCCAAAACTCTAGTACATGCTGGGGCTCACAGCCTGGGTGTCAGGGGAGAACGGCATAGGGTGGCTCATTTCTATGCCCCATCACTCCCTTATCCCCACTCAGAGAGTCTAAGAGCTGAGGCCCTATATGGCGGAGAGTTAACATGTGCTTGGGACCCTCTGGGTGGCCCTGGAGTCTGAGCAGACATGGGTAAGGGCAGGGTGACTCACATCAGGCCCTGTTATTCCAGGGCGGTTTGTGGAGTCCAGGCAATGGTAAAATTGTTGCAGAGCCCCTCCATTTGGAGGTCTGGTGCCTGCCTGGTTTGTAGCATAAATGACATTTTTACTTCCAGAATTACGTGTGCGTTTACAGGAGTGGTTTTTAGACTAGTGCGGCTTAAAAAATCACCTGAGGTGCCTTTCCTTCCTCCCTCCCTCCCTCCCTCCCTTCCTTCCTTCGTCTTCATTGCTTCTTAGGGGCTTCTCTCGTTGTGGTGAGCGGGGCTGAGGTGCTTTTCACAAATGCAGATCCTGGGTCCCATCCAGTTCTCATAAGTCAGCTTAGTGCGGGTAGGCCTAGGAATCTGGTTCAGACGCAGATGGGGCTGAGAACCCTGGTTTAGGGGCAGCTGGGGTTCCCTTTCCTGATGGACTAGGTGCCAGGGTGGGCGTGGGGTGCCTGGCCTGCCCCTGACTCTCCTTGTGACTGCTGCAGAGGGGGGCCTGGAGGAAATGGTGGAGGAGCTCAACAGTGGGAAGGTGATGTACGCCTTCTGCAGAGTGAAGGACCCAAACTCCGGCCTGCCCAAGTTTGTCCTCATCAACTGGGTATGTGGAACTTGAGGGCTTCTGAGTTCTCACCTAGGTGTGACCTGGAAAAACTCCCTTTTCGTCCTTCGTGCTTTGCCTTTTGTGAGTGGAGCGGAAGAGGACCTGATTTTAGAACAGCTTGAATCTGGTGAATGAACAGAGTAGTGGATTAATTCAGTGTGGCCCAAAGAACACCGAGGGCCTTGCTAGCGCAGAGTTCACTGTTCCAGCCCAGAGCGACTCCTGTGAATGGGCTACACACAATCACAGGGCACTCATGTTCTTGTCCCCTTCAGGGTAGTCATCCTGAGGGAGCAGAGTGCCTGGATTAGGGCTGGGAGGGCACTGGGAGTATAGGACAGGGGCTCTAGTGAAGTGGAGCCCCCTGGGTGGGGACTAGGGAATTCTAAGGCAACGCCCCACAGTGGACACTGGCGACCGTCCTGCTCCAAGAACCTCCCTGACTCGGAGGTATGGGGGCTCACCGTGTCATCTGCTTTGGGGTTGTGGTTTGCTCTTTCCCGGGACACAGGGAAACTGCTGAGTCCCTGGAGTGGGCAGTGGCTTTGGGGGGAGACCTGGGTCACACCGAGGAATTGGCGGGTCATGCTGGGTGTGCTGTGTTGCAGACCGGCGAGGGTGTGAATGACGTGCGGAAGGGAGCGTGCGCCAACCACGTCAGCACCATGGCCAGCTTCCTGAAGGTGAGGGCTGCTCCGTACAGGGCCTCACAGAGTTCACCAGGTCCCTAGGTTCCAGGGTGTGAGTGAGCGGGAATCACAGCCAGAGTCGGAAGTGTGCCTCACGTCCCGATGCTCTGTCTGGACTTCAGGGCATAGCCAGAGGCTGCCCTCCTCTTGCCCAGGAGGTAGCCAGAGCCACCTGCAAGCTGGCTTCAGCGGGAAGGAAGGACGAAGGACCTTGAGGAGGCCCTGCTGGAGCTGGTCTTGGGGCGGGGCTAGGTCTTGGGCTGCATTTGTTTTATGAGTACAAACTTCTAGCAGTACTAGGAGGATTTGGACGAGAAGGAAAGCTGCTTCTGCTCTCAACCTCAACGTGCATGTTCCCTTTAACGCATTCTTTGTGGTCCATTTCTGCACGTATTTATTTCAGTCATCATATAATGGAACCTTGTTTAACTTCAAAAGCATTTTGTATCAAAAAGCGTTTGTTGTTCACTTGTCAGCTTACTCTTTGCATTTCTTTGGTTACTGGCAAGGAGGCTCAGGACTTTGTTTTCTGGTTCTGCCAACGCTTCTTCAGATGCACCTCAGTTTCTCCATCGAGGAGCTGAAAGAGAAGGTCCCAAGCTTATTGGTATTTAGTAACAACAAGGTCATAGTTGTAACTTCTCAAGAAGAAACCAGTAACTTGCTTTTTGTAGAAAATGTGCTTGTTTCCAGGTGACTTTTAAGGTTGGGTTTCATTCACTAGAAAGAAGCCCTTTAATGCTGGGGCTGTCTTACAGCGGTACAGAACAGGCCACACCGTGGAGGGCAAGGGCCTCCCACGCAGGCTGGGACAAGAGCGATGGGTTTCCCTCAGCTGTTTTTTCTGAGGCCTCGGGGAGAGCGTGCCTTGGTTCCTGGCAGGGTCTCCCGACCCTGAGCGCAGTGCAGCCGTTGCACTGTGCAGGCCGAGGTGTGCGGCCTGTCTTCTCCTGGGATTGCAATGCTGCTTCTTCATTAAGTGTCGCTCCTGCTGCAGGGGGCCCACGTGACCGTCAACGCCAGGGCCGAGGAGGACGTGGAGCCCGAGTGGATCATGCAGAAGGTGGCCAGGGCCTCTGGGGCCAACTACACCTTCCACGGAGAGAGCAGCCGCTTCCATGACACGGGCCCCCAGGCCCCGGTGGTGAGTGCTGTGTGGGCCTGAGGTGGCCGGGCAGGAGTGCGCGGTTCTAGCTGCGGACCGATTCAGCCCGCCCTCAGCGCTTTCTCCCTCGGGGGCTGGGCTCCTCCTGCCTGGCTTCCGGTCCTGGAGCCAGACTGAGGTGCAGATGGTGACCCCGAGCCTGACAGGAGCAAGAGCTGCCTGCTGGTGAGGTGGGTGCTGGTGGGCATGAGGCGTGGCCTTTGACCCTGCCTGGTAGTTCCAGAGCCTCTTGTGTGTGCGCAGAGGTTCTCTGTGGGGAAGCTCCATCCACCCTCCAGGCCGTGGCCCCAGAGTGTCCTGTGCCACCCTGGATGGTGGTTGCTTTGGAGAAACTTCTGGTGGTGGACAGGGCAGGCCCCTCTGAGTTGTGGGCGGACGGACGCCTGTGGGCCTGTGGTCCGGTGTGGGATGGGAGCTGGGGTCCTTGGAGACCCTGTGGGTGCTGCCATGGCAGTCAGCTGTCTGAGGGCCCCTGTCCAGAGGCCTGCCTCAGAACTGCCCCGCCTCCAGGAATCTCAGGCAGGCCAAGGGGCCGTTCCTGCCTTGGCTTCCATCCACAGGGGCCTGGTGCAGCCAGAGACTCCTCCAGTGTTGTCTGGGGTTGAGCTTCCCCACTTGCGGTTTCCAGGGCCTTTCAGGCCCTCTTGGTATCAGTCTCCTTATGGGTCACCGGGCCAGGCGCCACTCCCTCTGCCGGGTGCCATCCTAACCGTTCTTACCTGCGTGCTATGCTCCTGTCGATGACCCTGTAGTGAATTCTCTGTCCGCCTCAGGGCTCTGTGTACCAGAAGACCAACGCCGTGTCTGAGATCAAAAGGGTTGGCAAAGACAGCTTCTGGGCCAAGGCAGAGGTAAGTGCCGCCCAGGGCATGAGGATGAGAGCTGGCATTTGGTCTGGTCCTGTATGCAGCAGACAGGAGGAAGTGGTTTACTTGCTGTGTCTCGGTTTTTCCTACAATAAGCTCCTAGATCAGATGTCCCTGGTAGCACCCATTCGCAGATGGTTGAACTAGGGGTCAGAGGTGTTAGGGAACAAGGCCAGGCAGCGAGTGTTGCTGTAGAGCCCACGCTTGACCGCGGCCTGGGCGGGTCCATGCTGCCGGCAGCGCCGAGGCCGAGGGGGCAGCCGCCTGCGCCTCTCCCCGCAGAAAGAGGAGGAGAACCGCAGGCTGGAGGAGAAGAGGCGGGCAGAGGAGGAGCGGCAGCGGCTGGAGCAGGAGCGCCGAGAGCGGGAGCTGCGCGAGGCCGCCCTCCGGGAGCAGCGCCACCAGCAACAGGGTGGCGAGGCCGGGCCCCACAGGTGCGGCGGCGCTGCCCCCACCTCCTCTCCCCTCCCGAGGGCTGTCCCCCAGGGCAGGGGAGGGTGGGCCGAGGCCGGGCTGCAGCTCTTGCCTCTGCCCCTCCCAGCAGGAAGTGTGAGCAGCAGGAAGTGCTTTCAAGGAGCGGAGAGGAGCAGGTGAGTCTTGAGGGCCAGAGTGACGCGCACGGTCCCCGATCAGCTGGGGCTCATCTGGGACAGGTGCGCAGGCTGCCTGCTGTGAGCCGTGGTGGCCCTGTGGGTCCCTCCAGATGCACACACCCCACCCAGCAGGCCTGAGGGAGGCGCTTACTGGGAGGGGCCTGCAGCCTGCTGGGGCAGATTAGAACGTGGGACACGTGGTGTGTCAGGGCCGTCAGTGGAGAGGAGAGCCAAGGGCAGAAGCTCAGCCCGGCATGGACCTCCGCCTGATGCTGGAAGAGGCCTGTGAGCCCCTCAGCTTTGGTGTTTTGCTTCCTGACCCCCTGCACAGCTGCAGGGAGCCAGGCAGGCCGATGGCTCCCGGATCCTCATTCACTGCCGGCTCCGTGCGCGCTCCTTCAGGAGCCTGTCTGTCCACAGCCAGCACACCCACGGGAGATTTTCAAGCAGAAGGAGAGGGCCGTGTCCACCACGCCCATCTCCAGCCCCCAGCCAGGTGAGACTTCGCTCTGCGCCCAGCTATGAGGCAGGGGAAGGCTGAAGGGGAGCCTGGGGTCCCAGGGCAGGGCCCCCTGACTTAGTGACAGATGTATCAGAAGGTGAAAGGGATGATGAGTAAGGAGAGCCCGTGCTCATGAGGGTTGCTTCTTGCACGGGAGCCGGGGACCTGGGTGTCCCCTTCCTGCTCTTGACGTGGTGGGACAAGAGGAGCCATGTGTGGCTCTAGAGTGGACACCCTCCAGCCCCGGCCCTGTAAATCCCCCAACGTTGGGCTGTTAGCTGGGTCTCAGGGGCCTGCATCAGTCACCTCTCTGGCCCCCAAAGGCTATATCGGACTGCACTGCTGGTCAGCTCTCCAGCACTGCACGTGGCCCCCAAGGGGCTGCTTGGAGTGTACGATGTGTGTGTGTGTGAGATGTGTGCACAGCGGGTGGTATTCCTGCAGCTGCTGCATGTCCCTGTTCGCTCCCTGTATGACAGCCACTGTCCCAGAACAGGTCCACCCTCTGGGCAACACAGGGCACAGAAGGGGCAGAGAGGACTTGGCTCTTCCCCCTTTCCAGCAGCGTGATGTCTTCGATGTTTACCGTTGGTTTGCAGGCAAGCTGAGGAGCCCCTTCCTGCAGAAGCAGCTCACTCAACCGGAGACCCCCCTCAGCAGAGAGTCAGCTCATGACGCCACCTCAAGGCCCAGGGCAGGCAAGGCTCTCGGCTGCCTTGTGGGGAGTTGGGGGTGGGAGGGAGACGTGGCATGTCCTCTCCCTTCCCCTGCGTCAGAGTGGGCCGTGTCCTCCCATGCAGATCTCCGCGAGGAGCCGGTGCCCAGTGCCCCTCCGTGCTCGGTGCCAGCGGAAGAGGAGGCCGTGTACAAGGAGCCCCCAGAGCAGGAGACCCTCTACGAGGAGCCTCCAATGGTGGGTTCTCTGCAGCAGGGCAGATGTGTGAAGGGCCCATGTGCCCGGAAACGCGCTCCTTGGCCGTACCCATTCCGTGGCTCCCTACCTGTGAATTACCGTGTTTAATTTTGGAGCATCCCGTGCCCCGTGTGCCCTCCCCCCAAGTCTGCCGCGAGCCCTGGTCACAGGCAGGGTTGAATCTGGGTAACCACGATCCCAGACTTCTCTTCTTCTTTCCCATCCATGGGCAGGTGCAGCAGCAAGATACCAGCTCTGAGCGCATTGACCACTACCCGGGGCTGAGTGGGAAAGGGCTCTGTGCCCGGGCCCTGTATGACTACCAGGCAGGTAATGTGCTGCAGCCCTGCCACCTCAAACCACAGGGCCCAAGATCAGGAGGCAGGATTTGCGGACTCCCTCAAGGGGAGAGCCCCGGGGCGTGTCGGAAGTGAAGGCAGGAGGGTGCGAAGGGAGAGTGGGTGGGTGCCCTGCACAGCTCAGGCCTCCCCACATGCTGCGGGCAGCTACTTGCTGTCCACTGGTGTGAATCCCAGTTGCCTGCCTTGTCCTAGTGCCGGAAAGTGCGACCAGAGAAGAGGGGCCAGGCCTGGATGCCGGTGCCCCTGCTGACCCTGGGTAGAGGCCTCAGGGAGCAGGCTGATGTGTGGAAGTGCTGTGCTCCAGCCTTTCGCTGGGACAGTGAGCCCAGGGCCGGGCCCCCTAGGAAGGTGTGTGCTGGGGGAGTGGCCCCAGGAGCAGCGTCAGCACAGGCTGAGGGCTGGCTGGCCCAGGGCCCTCAGCACCGCATCTGGGCTCACCTTCTTTGCAGCCGACGAGACCGAGATCTCCTTTGACCCTGAGAACCTCATCACGGGCATTGAGGTGATCGACGAAGGCTGGTGGCGTGGCTACGGGCCGGACGGCCACTTTGGCATGTTTCCCGCCAACTATGTGGAGCTAATTGAGTAAAGGGCCCCGACTGCTGGCCGAGGCCAGGGGCTGTGCTTCCCTTCCCCTCCCAGACGCGACTTCCTCGTTGCTGGCAGAGGCGGCGTGAGGGCTGTGTACGGCACTTTTCTAGGAATGGGATCCCCCTGATGAGGGCAGGCCCTCGGGCTCCCTCTGGCTTGGGTGGCTCAGCCTCTGTTGCCCCAAATGCAGCAATAACCTGGTGATCTCCAGACGTGCTTCCAGCAGCTTCCCAAGTCCTCCCAACCAGTCTGGTCCTTGACCCCCAACAGAAGACACTGAGCCAAGCCTGCCCAGGGCCAGCCTCTCAGTGACCTCTGCCCAAGGAGTATGGCACTGCCAGTCTGCGGGGGTGGGTCTGAGCAGGGGCATCTAGAGGGCTCCTTGTGCACTTGCCTTTTTTTCCTTTTCCTCTTGGCTTTAAGGGACAGTGTCTGTAGCTTCAGTGAACCTTGGGAACAGTGAACTTAAGAGTTTATGACCAAAGTCAGAGTGGGTCATGACAATTTTGGTAGCAGTCTTTCTGGAACCTGCTCTGTGCTCCCCATTTCTCTATCCCTCTGCTTGGGCTCTGGGCAGTGGAGATAGGGACAACCAAGCCCCCATCTAAGTATGTGAAGGAAGAGGTGAAAACATCAACAGACACTGCGTGTCCTTCCACGTGGCTCACTCTTGTCTGCTGGCCCCAGTGTGCACCTCAGTTTATACGGTTTAGGGAAAGTAACCATGGTGGCCTGTTCCTACTGTCTTTCCTTCTTTCTGCCCCAGCCCATCCGTGCCTGCTTCTGGAGTAAGAATTGCCCCACACCGGCCCTAGCTCCGATCCCTCCTGTTGTAGCCCTCATGTGTGCACCCTCAGACCTCTGACCAACCCTTAGCCACCTGGAGGAGGCATAAAGGTCAATGTGTGACTGCAAGTCAGCCTCCTGCATTTCAGTTCTCGGGGAGGGGCCGAGGGCCCCCCTGACCCCTGCCATGGGGAGCCTCCACCCACGCAGGACAGCCAGTGTGCACATGTGCCTGGAGTGAGGCACCTGCACCCACAGAGTGCCTGGGGAATTAAGCTCTTACGCTCTGGGAGGTGCCAGGTGGAAGCAGCTTGGGGCAAAGGATGCGCCGAGGGGGCTGTGGGCCCAGGTGGTGGCCAATCCCAGTGCCCCCTCCCCACCTGGCTGCAGATGGCGTTTCCTGTCTTAGGCTGAGCTGCAGGCAGGCCTCACCGTGTCCTGATTTCTTAGGACAGCCTCCAGGGCCCACCCCAGCTATGAAAGCCCCTTGAATCAGGTATTGCCAGCTTTGAGGCCACCTGTGGGCTTGTCTGCCACTGGACAAGGGGCCCACGTGGGGCAGGGCTCAGGGTACCACCTTGACCTTCCCACCCTGGGGCAGCCAGGACAGTAGAGGACAACCAATGTGAAGGAAGTGGCATGTTGGCCACAGTCCTCGATCGCCATGGGGAGGGCTGGGTCACTTGGACTCTCCCTAAGTGACCCTGGGCACTCGGATTTACAGCAGGCTTGCCAAGTGGCTCTTCTGCTTTGCGGGTCATCGTCGGGGCTTGTCAGGAGCCACTCGATAGCCGGGGATAGGGAGGCTCTTGGCCTCCGTGTTCCCGGGGTCCCCGCACCCAGTGGGGGAGGCTTGGGCAGGCAGCGGGGGTCCGGGGCTGTGTGTGTGGAATCCCGGGCTCCAGGCCCACGGAATGAGCCCTGAGTGAGCACTGGGGGGCGGGCGTCCTGGGGCCACACTGGCCTGAGGCAGTGAGAGGACGTGCCTTTATTGCCAGAGCCCACCCTTCACTTGGCCTTGCCCTGAGCAGCCACAGCTTCCATGGCTTTGCGCACGGTCTCCTCGTCACCCAGGAACCGCATGGGCTTGGTGGGCTTCAGTGCCTGGTCCAGCTCATACACGATGGGGATCCCCGTGGGCAAGTTCAGCTCCATGATGGCCTGGTCCGACATCCCTGGACCGGAGGAACAAGCATCCTTAGCCCCGCCCGGCCTGTCTGCCAGGCAGCCACCTGCTCTTGCTTTTAGCAGGCTTCGTGACCTTTACAGGCCACAGGGCTGTTGGCCAGGCAGCAGCCCTCCCACCCCAACAGCAAGGCCACAGAAATGCTCCTCGAGAAGGTCAAGGCAGCCCTGAGACAGCAGCCTACAGAAATAGCTGTGGTGAACCGAGGACCTCGCTCCGGCCCAAGCTGGCCTCATCTGGGGTGACGCCATTGGCCCCTTTGGCCCAATGTGAGCTCTGGTCAGACTGGTGGGTGTTTGGGATCAGGAAAGACCTTAACCACTTGGCTTCTAGAGAGTTCTAGTTTCTAGACGTCCTAAGCAGTGGAGCAGGGCTGCTCCTGAGAAGGGGGGTGCGATAGGGACGGCGAGAAGCGCTGCCCGTGGCCGAGGTGGACACAAGGCCCTGCCCGGTGAAGAGAGTTCTCTGTGGAAACCTGACCCAACCCTGCTGGCCTCCCGAAGACCTGGCCTGGAATAGCAGCTCGACCTTTGGCATCGCTGTCATCCTGCCCAGCCCGCTGGTGCAGGGAGGCCTTAAGGGAACATGCTCTGGGCAGTGGGAGACCCCGGTCACGTTTGCCTCGGTGCATTTGTTTCTCCTGGACCAGGCTGCAGGGAGCCCCCAGAAGGGAGGGAGGGCAGGTGGTCTTTCCATCTGCGAGGCTCAGCACCAGCCGTGAGGCGTCTGTGTGGACTCGGCCTCAGGAAGTCCTCAGAAAGGCAGACGGGGGCTTACTTGGAGGAAGCCTGTTATGCTGGGAGGGGCTCCTCCCCTTTTAGTGGAAGCCAAGCTACCAACCTAAGGTCTCTGGCATTCCCCACACCCTGCACCTGTCTTTTGACTAGTCTTTTGCCCCGAGTGGGTGAGCTGGGGTGTGGGCAGGGTTGGGCAGGGCCCCACTCTCAGTCCCATATCCAACAGCTGCCAGTGAAGTGACTTGACCAGGGTCACTCAGCAAGCTGGGATTTAGAGCCACATGGCCCTTCCTCTTCAGGGGTGGGTGTCCTTGGGCAAGATGCCACCCCTGGGCCTTCCCTCCTCTCCCCTGAGGCTTGTGTTGGGGAAGCCAGGCCAGCTGTGGACCCCTGTGCAGGGCCTGGGGCCAGGGTCAGTGGCGGCACACATTTTCACCCAGAATCTTCAGAAGGAGACTCACATTACACAGTGTCTGTCCCAGTACGCACGGCAGTGGACGGTTCGTTCTTACAGAGCTGTTTTTTCAAGTGGTTTCTCGCCCCACCCAGTCCAGTTCACAGTTTGGAGGCCCTGCCCGGGGTGCGGATGTCTGTGAAGCCGCCTCGGTGAGGCAGCCGGCACGTTTACGAAATGAGCAGCTGGGGGCTCGCTGGTTCAAGGGGACGTGTCACCCCACCCGCCTCTGCCCACACCCTATGTTGAGGATGGGCCTCACCTTCCAGGTGCTTGACGATGCCCCGCAGACTGTTCCCGTGGGCTGCAATGAGCACTCTCTTGCCAGCCTTGATCTGGGGGACAATCTCATCATTCCAGAAGGGCAGAGCCCGGGCGATGGTGTCCTTGAGGCTCTCATGCGTGGGCAGCTCCCCTGGCTTCAGGCCTGCATAGCGACGTGCCTGGGGGCATCCGTGCTGCTGTTCACTCCCCAGACAGCCCCCCGCCCCCCAGCCTGGGCCCCTGTCCCCAGACCTACCCCCCAGGCCCGCACCCCAGCCGCTCACCTTGCTGATGGAGTTGTAGTAGGGGTGCTTCTCATCCATGGGGGGTGGAGGTATGTCAAAGGAGCGCCTCCAGATCTTCACCTGCTCCTCCCCGTGCTTGGCGGCCGTCTCCGCCTTGTTGAGGCCAGTGAGACCCCCGTAGTGCCGCTCATTGAGGCGCCAGGTGCGCACCACAGGCAGCCACATCTGGTCCGTTGTGTCCAGGATGGTCCAGAGGGTGTGTATGGCCCTCTTCAGCACCGACGTGTAGCAAATGTCAAATTCCATCTTCACGTCCTTGATGGCATGGGCCCCCCTCTTGGCCTCCTCAGCCCCCTTCTCGCTCAGCTCCGCATCGAACCAGCCGCAGAAGCGGTTCTCCTGGTTCCAGGTGCTCTCGCCGTGCCGAACCATCACGAGGCGGTGGGTGGGCATGGTGGCGGCGGAGGGCACTCGCGGGCTGCAGACAGGGACAGGTGACGCCCCCAGCTTTATAACGATCCCCAGCCCCCGCCCCAGCCAACTGCCAGTCAGCATTCCAGGCCTGACGGGCGGCAGCAGGTGGCCGGCAGCAGAGCTGGGTGGAAGGCAGGCCGAGCGCCGGACTGGAAAAAGGGCCTCATCAGCCACCAGTCCCCAGGTGCCCAGAGCCCAGGCTGGGCGGGGCTGCCGAGCAGGGCTGGGCATCAAGGGCAGAAGTCCCGGCCTCCAGCAAGCCTGAGAAGGAGGCTAGCGGGAACAGAAGGACTGGCCGGGGATAGACTCCCCCTGAGGTCGGGGTCCCGAGCCCCGTCAGCCTGCCGCCTGCTCTCGGGGGTTGCCGCTGTCGGGCAGGGGCACGGGAAAATCCCTACTGCTTCCTCCGAGTCACTCAGCGCAACCGGAGACAAGCCCGCGTCTCGGGAAGTACACTAGCCTGGTGTCAGAGGGAGCCAAGGGTGTGAGTATGCACGTGTGCCCGCCCACCCACACGTGCGTGCCTAGGTGCGCGTGCACGTGCTGCGCACGTCCTACTGCATGTACACGTCCGTGTGCCTCGCGCTCACGTCTATGTTGCATGTGCGCACACCTGTGTGTGTACGTGTGAAATGCCAGGAGGTTCCCCCTGGGGTGCTGTTCTGTTACCCCGTGAGTGGGGTCTGTATATTGGCAGGGGACCTTACCCGGGACTCCTGACCCCCGTCCTCAGGTCCCTCTGCCCTGGCAGGCTCTGTGCCCAAGCCTAGCCCGCAGAATGAGCCCTGTGGAAGCCTCTGGCTGACAGCCAGGCTGGGAGGAGCTGTGCCGTCATCTTCACACGGGAGGAGGAAAGGTTGCTGTGGGCAGAGCGGGGGAGCTGGTGAGGACCGTAGCCCTGGGGAGAGGTCTGGCCTTGTGGGAGGTGGCAGCAGTGTAGGGCAAGGGCTGAGCTGGGCAGAGCTGGGTTTCCAGGACAGCCAGGGGTAGCTGGGGGCCTGGCTGCTTGGGCCAGAGAGGAACAGAAGGTTTTCTGCTTTCGCATCCCTTTGTCAAGTTCTTATCCACATGTGCCACACTCTCCCACCCTAGTTACCTTCACCCCAGCCAGGCTTACTCCTCCCAGCTGAAACCACCTTTGAAAAGAAAAAGAAAAATCCAGGATTCATGTCCCCAAGGAGCCCCAGAATCAGAGGTACTGGTTATTAGATCTGTACCCAGCTCATCAGGAGTGCCCAGAGGTAGGCCGAGGTTGGGACTAGGGGGCAGTGTAGAGTTGGGTGCAGGCCCAGGACTTCTGGGTTTTGGGGGACAAGGTTTTGGGGGACAAGGGCTACTGCGATCTGGGCTGTGAAGAAACGAAGCAGAGCGGCGGGGTCAAGATGCCAAGTTGCAGGTGCACCAGCAAAGAACCAATCCTCATAGAACAGCAAACAGGTGTGTGGCAGAGAGGCATAGAGGGGCTGGGCCTTGTGTCCTGACGAATGGGAATCACTGGAGAGTCTGAAGCACGGTTATGTTTTAAAGTCACTTGCCGCTGTGGAGGCAGGATCGGAGGACAAAGGCCCTGGTAGAGGTGGTGGCTTTGGGTTAGGTGAGAACAAGGCTGCTTGGCCTGGGCTGGGTGCAGGTGGCATGGTGAGGAGCTGCTAGACTGGGGGGCCACTGGGGCCGTACTGCCAGCCAAAGCGGGGGACGGGACATGCCTTCCTGCCTGTCTGGTGGCTGTTGGGAAAGCCAGGGACCACAGAGGAGAGTTGAAGCCTGAGAGGACTAGACACAGCTTCTAAGACTTGGCTCACTCCAGCCTGACTCTTACTCATTCAAAAAGTGTTTGTTGGGCATGTCTGGCGTGCCAGCGCTGTTCAAGCACTGGGCAAGCAAGGCCCTGCTCATCGGGGGTCTCCATCCCAGTCGTGGGAGATGGACAACATGTGATGTGTGGCATGGTAGGCAGCGATGAGGTCCATGGAGAAGCAAGCAAGGGGGCAGGAGGGCTGCTGTTTCAACAGGACCGTCCTGGGAGGGTGGAGCGAGCACCCTCCACTGGTCTCTCCGCATGACCACAGCTATAAATCCTGGACAAAGGCAGAAAGCAGATCTCAGAGAACTGAAAAGTAAGCAGCAGGCAGATGAAGCGGATCAGATTCCAAGTTCCATGGTGAATTTACCATTTTTTTCTCCAGGATTGCCCAGCTTGAAACCTAGAAGTGCCCCCAATGTGGACAGAAAGGGCTCCGGAGAATCCCTCTGGTCCAAGGAACAGAAATAAAGTTCCTACAGGCCCCTTCCCTTTTTCCCCTTCTTACCCACCACAGCTCCTGGGCAGTAATGTAGAGGTGGCAATGTCAGCCAGGCAGGCACCTGAAACCCTGAGAGAAGAGCTACCCTCTAACCAGAGGAGGTGAGGCCACAAGAGTGTATGGCAAACACGTGCTGCTTTCTCTCTCCTCCCTCCTGCAGCTGAGGACTGGATGCAGCTGCAGGAACTGTGCAGCAAGGGGGGGAAACTAAGGCCCCAAATTTCTGGCTGGAAGTCTTGGAAAGCAGGCCCCAGGGAGCTGTTAAGTATCAGGTCAGGCATGAAGAGGAGGGAGGTTAGGTGAGTGATGCAGTACAGTTACAGGTGAATTCCTGGGCTCCCTGTACTTGTGGGCTCTGACCCAGGCTGACCCACTGGTGACCTGATTACCTGCCAAAACAATACGATCTACATTCTCCTTAGAATTTAAACAGACTCTCAAAATAATGTTCAAAATACCTAGGACAATTTTGCATGTGACTGTCCAGTTCTCCCCAACCATTTATTGAATGTCCTTTCCCTATTGTATATTCTTGGCTCTTTTGTTGTAAATTAATTGACCATATGTGGGTGGGCTTATTTCTGGGTTCTCCATTTCTGTCCTTTGGTCTATATGTGGGTTTTATGCAAATATCATACTGTTTGAGCACTATAGCTTTGTAATATAGTTACAAAGAACTGTGATGTCTCCAGCTTTGTTCCTCTTTCTCAAAATTGCCTTAGCTATTCATGGTCTTTTGTGGTTCCATACAAATTTTAGTGTTTTGTTTTGTTTTGTTCTTTTTTGAGAAAAATGCCGTTGGAATTTTGATAGGGACTACATTGAATCTATAGATTGCTTTTGGTAGTATGGACATTTTAACCATGTCAGCTCTTCCAATCCATGAGGATGGAATATTTTTACATTTATTGGTGTCATCTTCAGATTTTTCATCAATGTCTTAGTTTTCGGTGTACAGATCTTTTACCACCTTAGTTAAATTTATTTCTAGTTGTTTAATTCTTTTGATGCAATTGTAAATAGGATTGTTTTTTTAATTTCTCCTAGTTGTTAGTGTATAGAAACAGACTGATATTTGTATATTAATTTTATATTCCAAAACTTCATTGAATTTGTTTACTAGTTCTGACAATTCTAGATTTCTTCTAGATTGTTGAATTTGTTGGCATAGTAGTTTCTTATGATCCTTTGTGTTTTATCAGTTGTAATGTATCCTCTTTCATTTATTATTTTGTTTGAGTCCTCTCTCTTTAATTGATAAGAGTAGCTAAAGGTTTGTCTATTTTGTTTCTTTTTTCAAAGAACCAGCTCTTAGTTTCATTGGTATTTTCTGTTGTCCTTTTAGTCTCTGCTTCATTTATTTCTGCTCTGATCGTTGTTACTTCTGTCCTTCTGCTAACTTTGGGCTTTTCTAGTTCCTTCAGGTGTAAGGTTAGATTGTTTATTTGAGCCCTTTCTTTTTCTTAATGTAGGTGTATATTGCTATGAGCTTCCTTCTTAGAACTGCTTTTGCTGCATCCCATATGTTTTGGTATGTTGTATTTCCATTTTCATTTATCTTAAGATGTATCTGGGTTTCTCTTTTGACTTCTTTTTTGACTCATTGATTGTTCAGGAGTATGTTGTTTAACCTCCACAGGTTTGTGAATTTTCCAGGTTTCTTGTAATTGATTTCTAGTTTTACACCACTGTGTCAGAAAAGATGCTTGATATAATTTGTCTTCTTAAATTTATTAAGACTTGCTTTGTTGATATTATCCATCCTGTAGAATATTCCATGTGTGCCTGAGAAGAATGTGTATTCTGTTGATGGATGAAATGTTCTGTATATGTCTGTTAAGTCAATCTGATGTAATGTGTAGTTTTAATCCACTGTTTCCTTATTTTCTGTCTGTATGATCTATCCATTGTTGAAAGTGGGATATTAAAGTTCCCTACTATTACTGTATTTCTGTCTACTTTTCCCTTTATGTCTGTTAATGTTTGCTTTATATATTTAGGTGCCCTTATGGCAGGTGCAAAAATATTTTTAAATATTTGAAATTACTCTTGTTGGATTGACCCTTTTACCTTTATATAATGACATTCTACGTTTCATACATATATAATTTTAAGTGATTTTTAAAAAATTTTTATTGGAGTATAATTGATTTACAATGTTGTGTTAGTTTCAGGTGTACAGCACAGTGAATGAGTTATACATATAGCCACTCTTTCTTAGATTCTTTTCCCATATAGGCCATTACAGAGTGCAGAATTCCCTGTACTATACAGTAGGTCCTCCTTAGTTATCTATTTTATTTTATTTATTTAAGTATAGTTGATTTACAATGCTGTGCCAATCTCTGCTGTGCAGCAAAGTGACTCAGTTATACACATGTATACATTTTTAATAGTCTTTTCCATTATGGTTTATCACAGAATATTGAATATAGTTTCCTGTGCTATACATTAGGACCTTGTTGTTTATCCATTCTAAATGTAATAGTTTGCATCTACCAACCCCAAACTCCCAGTCCAACCCTCTCCCTCCCCCTCTCCCCCTGGGCAACCACAAGTCTGTTCTCTATGTATATGAGTCTGTGCTTTGTAGATAGGTTCATTTGTGCCATATCTTAGATTCAACATATAAGTGATATCATATGGTATTTGTCTTTCTCTTTCTGACTTACTTCACTTAGTATGATAATCTCTAGTTGCCTCCACATTGCTGCAAATGGCACTATTTTGTTCTTTTTTAATGGCTGAGTAGTATTCCATTATATATACATACATACATATATATATATATATATATATATATATACACACACACCACATCTTCTTTATCCATTCATCTATTGATGGATATTTAAGTTGTTTGCATGTTTTGGTTATGTGAACAGTGCTGCTATGAGTATAGGGGTGCATGTATCTTCTTGAATTGTAGGTTTGTCTGGGTATATTCCCAGGAGTGGGATTGCTGGGTCATATGGTAGTTTTATTTTTAGTTTTCTAAGGAACCTCCATACTGTTTTCCATAGTGGCTGCATCAATTTACATTCCCACCAACAGTGTAGGAGGGTTCCCTTTCCTCCACACCCTTTCCAGCATTTGTTATTTGTAGACTTTTTAATGATGGCCATTCTGACCAGTCTGAGGTGATACCTCATTGTAGTTTTGATTTGCATTTCTCTAATAATTAGTGATGTTGAGCATCTTTTCATGTGCCTACTGGGGCTTCTTTGGAGAAATGTCTATTAAGGTCTTCTGCTCATTTTTCGATTGGGTTGTTTGGGGTTTTTTTGTTGTTGAGTTGCATGAGCTGTTTGTATACTTTGGAGATTAAACCCTTGTCTATCTCATCATTTGCAAATATTTTCTCCCATTCCTTGGGTTGCCTTTCATTTTTTTATGGTTTCCTTTGCTGTGCAAAAACTTGTAAGTTTGATTAGGTCCTGTTTGTTTATTTTTGTTTTTATTTCCATTGCCTTGGGAGACTGACCTAAGAAAACATGATTTATATCAGAGAATGTTTTGCCTGTGCTCTTTTCTTGGAGTTTTATGGTGTCTTATGTTTAAGTCTTTAAGCCATTTTGAGTTTATTTTTGTGCATGGTGTGAGGGTGTGTTCTAACTTCACTGATTCACATGCAGCTGTCCAACTTTCCCAGCACCACTTGCTGAAGATATTGTCTTTTTCCCATTTTATATTCTTGCCTCCTTTATCGAAGATTAATTGGTGTGTGGGTTTACTTCTGGGCTCTCTATTGTGTTCCATTGATCCATATGCCTGTTTTTGTACCAATATCACACTGTTTTGATTACTGTAGCTTTGTAGTATTGTCTGAAGTCTGGGAAAGTTATACCTCCTGCTTTGTTTTTTTCCTCAGGATTGCTCTAGCAGTTCTGGGTCTTTTATGGTTCCATGTACATTTTTGGATTATTTGTTGTAGTTCTGTGAAAAATATCATGGGTAATTTGATAGGGATCACATTAAATCTGTAGATTGCTGTGTGTTGTATTGCCATTTTAATGATATTAATTCTTCCAATCCAAGAGTGTGGGATATCTTTCCATTTTTTTGAATCCTCATTTATTTCCTTTATTAATGTTTTATAGTTCTCAGCATATAAGTGTTTCACCTCCTTGCTCAGGTTTATTTCTAGATATTTTATTTTCTTGGTGAAATTTTAAAAGGTATTTTTTTTTTTTTTACATTCCCTTTCTGATATTTCATTGTTAGTGTAAAGGAATGCAACTAATTTCTGAATGTTCATCTTATATCCTGCTACTTTGCTGAATTTATTTATTAGATCTAGTAGTTTTTGTGCGGAGTCCTTAGGGTTTTCTATATATAGTATCGTGTCATCTGCGTATAGTGACAGTTTTACCTCTTCCCTTCCAAATTGGATACCTTTTATTTCTTTTTTTTTTTTTTTTTTTTGTCTGATTGCTGTGGCTAGGACTTCCACTACTATGTTGAAGAGAAGTGGTGAAAGTGGGCATACTTGTCTTGTTCCAGATTTTCGTGGGAAGTCTTTCAGCTTTTCACTCTTGAATATTATATTGGCTGTGAGTTTGTCATAAATGGCTTTTATTATGTCGAGCTATGTTCTCTCTATTCCCACTTTGGTAAGAGTTTTTTTTTTTTTATCATGAATGGATGTTGAATTTTGTCAAATGCTTTTTCTGCATCTATTGAGATGATCGTGTGTTTTTTTACTTTTCTTTTGTTAATGTGGTGTATTACATTGGTTGATTTGTGTATGTTGAACCATCCTTGTGAACCTGGCATGAATCCCACTTGGTCGTAGTGTATGACCTTTTTTATGTGTGGTTGGCTTCAGTTTGCTAATATTTTGTTGAGAATTTTTGCCTCTATATTCATCAAAGATATTGGCCTTTAATTTTCTTTTTTGGTGGTATCTTTGTCTGGTTTGGGTATCAGGGTGATGGTGGCTTCATAGAATGTCTTTGAGAGTGTTCCTTCCTCTTCAGTCCTTTGGAAGAATTTGAGAAGAATCGGTATAAGTTCTTCTTTGTATGTTTGGTAGAATTCTCTTGTGAAGCCATCTGGTTCTGGACTTTTGTTTGTAGGAAGTTTTTTTAAATTACAGATTCTATTTCATTTCTAGTGACGGATCTGTTCAAATTATCTATTTCTTCTTGATTCAATTTTAGTGTATGTTTCTAGAAAGTTATCCATTTCTTCTAGGCTGTCAAATTTGTTGACATATAATTGTTCATAGTATTCTCTTATTTTTTTTGTATTTCTATGATATCTGTTGAGATTTCTTTTTCATTTCTTATTTTGTTTATTTGGGTTCTCTCTCTTTTCTTCTTGGTGAGCCTGGCCAGAGGTTTGTCAATCTTGTTTACCCTTTCAAAGAACCAGCTTTTGGTTTTGTTGATTTTTTTCTATTGTTTTTTAATCTCTATTTTATTTATTTCCTCCCTGATCTTTATTATTTCCTTCCTTTTGCTGATTTTAGGTTTTGTTTGTCCTTATTCTTCTAATTCTTTCAGATGGTAGGTTAGGTTGTTTACTTGAGATTTTTCTTGGTTTTTTTGTTTGTTTGTTTGTTTGTTTTATGAAGGCCTGTATCTCTATGAACCTCCCTCTAAGAACTGCTTTTTTGCCACATTCCATAGATTTTGTGTGGTTGTGTTTTCATTGTCATTTGTCTCGGTATTTTTTAATTTCCTCGTTGACCCATTGGTTTTTTAGTAGCATGTTATTTAGTCTCCATGTAATCATTTTTTTTTTTTCATTTCTTTTCCTGTGGTTGATATCTGGTTTCATGACATTGTGGTCAGAGAAGATGCTTGAAGTATTTCTATACTCTTAAATTTGTTGAGGTTAGTTTTGTGCCCTAGGATGTGGTCAGTCCTAGAGAATGTTCCGTGTGCACTTGAAAATAATATATATTCTGGTTTTTTTGGATGTAATGTCCAAAAGTCACTACAAAAATAGTGATTGAAAATATCACTATCTAAAATGATCAATTAGGGGCTTCCCTGGTGGTTCAGTGGTTGAGAATCTGCCTGCTAATGCAGGGGACATGGGTTCGAGCCCTGGTCTGGGAGGATCCCACATGCCACAGAGCAACTAGGCCCATGAGCCACAACTACTGAGCCTGTGCATCTGGAGCCTGTGCTCCACAACAAGAGAGGCTGCGACAGTGAGAGGCCTGCGCACCGCAATGAAGAGTGGCTCCCACTTGCCACAACTAGAGAAAGCCCTTGCACAGAAACGAAGATCCAACACAGCAAAAAAATAAATTAATTAAAATGATCAATTAAGTCTAACTGTTCTGTTGTATCATTTAGGACCTCTGTTGTCTTATTGATTCTCTGTCTGGAAGATCTGTCCATTGATGTAAGTGGGGTGTTAAAGTCTCCTACTGTTATTGTATTACCATCAGTTTCTCCCTTTATGTCTGTTAGTATTTGTTTTATGTATTTGGGTGCTTCTATATTAGGTGCATATATGGTGATAAGTGTAAAATCCTCTTCTTGTTTTGATCCTTTTATCATTATATAGTGTCCTTCTTTATCTTTCTTGATAGCCTTTGCTTTAAGTCTATTTTGTCTGATATGAGTATTGCAACTCCCACTTTCTTGTCATTTCCATTTGCATGAAATATCTTTCCCAATCCCCTCACTTTCAATCTATGTGTGTCCTTTGCCCTAAGGTGGGTCTCTTGTAGGCAGCATATTGTAGGCTCTTGTTTTTTTATCCAGTCTGTCACTCTGTGTCTTTCAGTTGGAGCATCCAGTCCTTTGATATTTAAGGTATTTATTGATACATATGTATTTATTGACATTTCAAACCTTGTTTTCCAGTTGATTCTGTTTCTTCTTTCTTTTTCTTTTTTGTGGTTTGATGATTCCCTTTTATTTTACGCTTGTGTTCTCTTCTTTTAGGCTTTTGTGAATCTATTGTATGTTTTTGATTTGTGGTTGCCCTGTTTTTCAGTATGTTAACCCCTTCCTATATCTGCTTGCTTTAGACTGATAGCCATACACATTCTAAAAAACACATTCTAAAAAAAAGGAAGAAAAAGAATTTGCATTTTCTTACCCTCCTTCCCCACATTTTATGATTTTTATGTCCCTTTTTACATCTTCATGTTTATCCTTTTGCTGTTCCTTGTGTTTATCATTGCTTTCACAAATAGGTTTTTTTCTTTTTCTTTTTGATCTGTATACTGGCTAATTTAAGTGATTTACTTTCCAATTGTGATTTCCTCCTTCCTATTCCTTCTGCTTCTTTTCTATCTAGAGATGACCTTTCAATATTTCTTTTAGGATAGGTTTAGTATTGCTGTATTCTTGAAGTTTTTGCTTGGCTGAGAAATTATTTCTCCTATTCTAAATGATAATCTTGGTGGGTAGAGTATTCTAGGTTGAAGATTTTTCTCTTTCAAGATTTTTAATATATTTTGCCACTACCTTCTGGCCTGCAGTGTTTCTGTAGAGAAATCAGCTGATAGCCTTATGAGGGTTCCCTTGTAAAGAACTCTCTGTTTATCTCTCCCTTGTAAAGAACTCTTTGTTTATCTCTTGTTACCTTTAGAATCCTCTCTCTATCTTTAACTTTGGCCATTTTTATTATAATATGTCTTGGTGTAGGTCTGTTTGGGTTCATCTTCTTTGGAACCCTCTGTGCCTCCTATATCTGGATATCTGTTTCCTTCTTTAAGTTTGGGGACATTTTTAGCCATAATTTTTCAAATACATTTACATCCCCTTTTCTCTTCTCCTTTTGGAAGTCTGAGGCCTTCTGCCATCGTTCAGTAGATGTTCTGTGAGAGTTGTTCAACATGTAGGTGTATTTCTGATGTATCTGTGGGGAGAAGGTGAGCTCCACTTCCTACTCCTCCACCATCTTGATCCAATCTCCCTAGTTATCTATTTTATATACAGTAGTGTGTACACATCAATCCCAATCTCCTAATTTATCCCTCTTCCCCCTTCCCCCCCGACCAGTAATCATAAGTTTGTTTTCTACATCTGTAACTCTGTTTCTGTTTTGTAGATAAGTTCATTTGTACCCTTTCTTTAGATTCCACATATAAGAGATATTATGTGATATTTGTCTTTCTCTGACTTACTTCACTCAGTATGACAATCTCTGGGCCCATCCGTGTTGCTGCAAATGGCATTATTTTGTTCTTTTTTATGGATAAGTAATATTCCATTGTATATATGTACCACATCTTTTTCATCCATTCATCTGTTGTTGACATTCAGTTTGCTTCCATGTCCTGGCTATTGTCAGTAGTGCTGCAATGAACATTGGGGTGCATGTATCTTTTTGAATTATGGTTTTCTCCAGATATATCCCCAGGACTGGGATTGCTGGATCATATGGTAGCTCTATTTTTAGTTTTTAAAGGAACCTCCATACTGTTTTCCATAGTGGCTGCACCAGTTTACATTCCCAGCAATAGTGTAGGAGGGCTCCCTTTTCTCTGTACCCTCTCCAGCATTTATTATTGTAGATTTTTAAAGATAGCCATTCTGACAGGTGTGAGATGATACCTCACTGTGGTTTTGATTTGCTTTTCTCTAATAATTAGTGATGTGCCTGTTGGCCATCTATATGTCTTCTTTGGAGACATGTCTATTTGGGTCTTCTGCCCATTTCTTGAGTTTTTTTTTTTTATATTGAATTGTATTAGCTGTTTGTGTATTTTGGATATTAACTCCCTTGTCAGTCACATCATTTGCAAATATTTTCTCCCATTCCATAGGTTGTCTTTTCATTTTGTTGATGGTTTCCATTGCTGTGCAAAAGCTTTTAAGTTTGATGTAGTCCCATTTGTTTATTTTTCCTTTTATTTCTTTTGACTTGGGAGACTGATCTAAGAAAATATTGCTACAATTTATGTCAGAGAAAGTTTTACACGTTTTTGTCTAGGAATTTGTTGGTGTCATGTCTTATATTTAGGCCTTTAAACCATTTTGAGTTTATTCTTGTGTATGGTATAAGGGAGTGTTCGAATTTAATTGATTTACATGTAGCTGTCCAACTTTCCTAGCACCACTTGTTGGTGTCTTTTTTTCATTGTATATTCTTGCCTCCTTTGTTATAGATTAATTGACCAAAGGTGTGTGGGTTTCTTTCTGGGCTCTCTATTCTGTTACATTGATCTATGTGTCTGTGTTTGTGCTAGTAACACAATGTTTTGATTACTAGAGCTTTAAAGTATAGTCTGAAGTCTGGAAGGGTTATGCCTCCAGCTTTATTCTTTTTCCTTAGGACTGCTTTGACAATTCTGAGTCTTTTGTGGTTCCAGATAAATTTTAGAATGATTTGTTCTATTTCTGTGAAAAATGTCATGGGTATTTTGGGTAGTGTTGCCATTTTACCAATATTCTTCCCATCCAAGAGCGTGGGATATCTTTCCATTTCTTTGAACGGTCTCCTTATCAATGTTTTAAAGTCTTAGGTTTATAGTTCTTTCACCTCCTTGGTTAAGTTTATTCCTACGTATTTTTCTTTTTGGACACAATGTTTTGTTGCTGTTGTTCCTTTTTTTTTTAAATTTATTTTTGGCTGCATTGGGTCTTCATTGCTGCGTGTGGGCTTTCTTTAGTTGCGGTGAGTGGGGGCTACTCTTAGTGGCAGTGCACAGGCTTCTCATTGCAGTGGCTTCTTTTGTTGCAGAGCATGGGCTCTAGGTGCATGGGCTTCAGTAGTTGTGGCTTGCAGGCTCTATAGAGTGCAGGCTCAGTAGTTGTGGCACATGGGCTTAGTTGCTCCGTGGCATGGGGGACCTTCCTGGACGAGGGCTCGAACCTGTATCCCCTGCATTGGCAGGCGGATTCTCAACCACTGCACCACCAGGGAAGCCCTTGGACATGATTTTTAATGGGATTTTTTTTTTTTTTGCTTTCTCTTTCTGATATTTCATTGTTAGTGTAAAGAAATGCAACAGATTTCTGCATATTAGTCTTATACCTTGCTACCTTGATGAATTCATTTTTCTAATGGTTTTTGTGTGGAGACTTTAGGGTTCTCTATATGGAGTATCATGTCATCTGCAAATAGTTGCAGTTTTACCTCTTCCCTTCCAATTTGTATACATTTTATTCCTTTTTCTTGTCTGATTGCTGTGGCCAGGAGTTCCAATACTATGTTGAATAGAACTGGTGACAGTGAGCATCCTTGTCTTCTTTCAGATTTTAATGGGAAGGCTTTCAGATTTTCATCCTTGAGTATTATGTTGGCTGTGGGTTTTCATAAATGGCTTTTATTATGTTGAGATATGTTCCCTCTATACCCACTTTGGTGAGAGTTTTTATCATGAATGGATGTTTAATTTTGTCAAGTGCTTTCTCTGCATCTGTTGAGATAATCATGTGGGTTTTGTCTTTACTTTTGTTACTGTATCATAATGATTGCTTTCTGTATGTTGAACCATCTTTGCAAACCTTGAATGAATCCAACTTGAACATGGAGTATGATCCTTTTTATGTATTGTAGGATTTAGTTTGCTAATATTTTGGTGAGGATTTTTCATCTATATTCATCAAAGATATTTGCCTGTAATTTTTTTTTTTTTGGTAATGTCTTTATCTGATTTTGGTATCAGGGTGATGGTGGCTTCATAGAATGAATTTGGGAGTGTTCCCTCCTCTTCAATCTTTTGCAATAGTTTGAGAAAGATAGGTATAAGCTTTTCTTTATATGTTTTGTAGAATTCCCCAGTAAAACCATTTCATCCTGGACTTTTGTTTGCAGGGAGTTTTTGTTTGTTTTATTTGTTTGTTTTAATTACAGATTCCATTTCACTTCTAGTGATTGGGACATTCAAATTATGTTTCTTCTTGACTCAGTTTTGGCAGGCTGTATGTTTCTAGAAACTTGTCCATTTTTTCTAGGTTGTCCAATTTGCTGTCATATAACCGTTCATAGTATTCTCTTATGATTTTTTTTGTGTATTGCATGGTATCAGTTGCTATTTATCCTTGTTCATTTCTTATTTTGTTTAGTTGGTCCTCTCTCTTTTCTCCTTGGTGAGCCTGGCCAGAGGTTTGTCAATTTTGTTTATCTTTTCAAAAAACAAGGTCTTAGTTTTAGTAATCTTTTCTATTGTCTTTTGGTCTCTACTTTATTTATTTCCTGATCTGTGTTATTTCTTCCCTTTTGGCTTTGGCTTTTGGTTTTTCTTATTTTTCTAGGTGGTAGGTGGTAGGTATTTTCTTTTAGGTGGTAGGCTAGGTTGTTTATTTGAGATTTTTCTTGTTTCTTGGCGAAGGCCTGTATGAACTACCCTCTTAGAAATGCTTTTGCTGCATCCCACAGATTTTGTAAGGTTATGTTTTCATTGTCATTTGTCTTGAGGTATTTTCTGATTTCCTTTTTGATTTCATCATTGACCCATTGTTTTTTCTAGTAGCATATTATTTAGGCTCCATGTGTTTGTTCTTTCCCCGTTCTTCTTTCGGTGGTGGTTGATTTCTAGTTTCATACCATTGTGGTCAGAAAGGATGCTTGATATGATTTCCATCCTCTTAAATTTGTTGAGGCTTGATTTGTGACCTCATATGTGGTTTATCCTAGAGAATTTTTTATGTGCACTTGAAAAAAATGTGTATTTGTTTGTGGTGTCCTGTAGATATCAATTAGGTCCAACCAGTCTATAGTGTCATTTAGGACTTTCTTGCCTTATTGATTTTCTGTCTGGAAGATTTATCCATTGATGCTAGTGGAGTGTTAAAGTCTCTTACTATTATTGTACAGTTGTCCATTTCTCCCTTTCTGTCTGTTAGTATTTGTTTTATACATTTAAGTATTTCTATATTGGGTGCCCATATGTTAACAAGTGTAATATCCTCTTTTTGTCTTTATCTCTTTATCATTATATAATGTCCTCATTTGTCTTTCTTTATGGATTCTCTTTCAAAGTCTATTTTGTCTGACATGAGTATTTCTACCCCCACTTTCTTGTCGTTTCCATTTGCATGAAATATCTTTTTCCATCCCCTCATTTTCAATCTCTGTGCGTGTGTCTTTTGCCCTGAAGTGAGTCTCTTGTAGGCAGCATATTGTAGGTTCTTGTTTTTTTAATCTAGTCTGCCACTCTATGTCTTTTGATCAGAGCGTTTAGTCCATTGACATTTAAAGTAATTATTGGGGATTCCCTGGTGGCGTAGTGGTTGAGAGTCCGCCTGCTGATGCAGGGGACGCGGGTTCATGCCCTGGTCCAGGAGGATCCCACGTGCCACGGAGCGGCTGGGCCCATGAGCCATGGCTGCTGGGCCTGTGCGTCCGGAGCATCCGGAGCTTTACAAGATATGTTAAAGAGACTTCTCTAAACAGAAAAGATTACAAGAAGAAATATGAAAATTACAAGAGGAAAAATCTCATTTGTAAAGGCAAACATATAGTAAAGGTAGTAAATCAGACACAAAACTAGTAGGAAAGTTAAAAGAAAAAACTGGCCAAATCATCTTTATCAAGAATAAGTAGTTAAGGAATACACAAAACAAAAAGATGTAAAATATGATGTCAGAAACAGTAAACGTGGTGAGAATGGAGTAAAAATGCAGATTGTTGAACTACGTTTGAACTTAAGGGATCAGCAACTAAAAATAATCACATATATAATAAATATAATGTATATATATATATCTTTTTTGTTTTTCTATATGTGTAAATCTTATGATAACCACAAACCAAAAATCTATAATAGATAAACACAAAAAAGAGAAAGAAATTGAAACATAACACAAAAGATAATCATCAAATCACAAGTGAAGAGAGTAAAAGAAGGAACAACAAAGAACTAGAAAAATAACCTCAAAACAATTAACAAAATGTCAGAGAGACCTTCAAGATGGCAGAGGAGTAAGACATGGAGATCACCTTCCTCCTCACAAATACATCAGAAATACATCTACATGTGGAACAACTCCTACAGAACACCTACTGAACGCTGGCAGAAGACCTCAGACTTCCCAAAAGGCAAGAAACTCCCCACGTACCTGGGTAGGGCAAAAAAAAAAAGAAAACACAGAGACAAAAGAATAGGGACAGGACCTGCATCCCTGGGAGGGAGCTGTGAAGGAGGAAAAGCTTCCACACACTAGGAAGCCCCTTCACTGGCAGAGACAGGAAGTAGCAGGGAGGAAGCTTCAGAGCCACAGAGGAGAGTGCAGCAACAGGGTTGCAGAGGGCAAAGCAGAGAGATTCCCGCACAGAGGATCAGTGCTGACCAGCACTCACCAGCCCGAGAGGCTTGTCTGCTCACCCACTGGGGTGGGCGGGGGCTAGGAGCTGAGACTCGGGCTTCGGAGGTCAGATCCCAGGGAGAGGACTGGGGTTGGCTACGTGAACACAGCCTGAAGGGGGCTTGTGTACCACAGCTAGCCAGGAGGGAGTCCTGGGAAAAGTCTGGACCTGCCTAAAAGGCAAGAGAACATTGTTTCAGGGTGTGCAAGCAGAGGGGATTCTGGGAACAGCCTAAACGAGTTCCAGAGACGGGCACAAGCCGCGGCTCTCAGCGCGGACACCAGAGACAGGTATCAAATGCTAATGCTGCTGCTGCAGCCACCAACAATCCTGTGTGCAAGCACAGGTCACTATCCACACCACCCCTCCCGAGAGCCTGTGCAGCCTGCCACTGCCAGGGTCCCGTGATCCAGGGGCAACTTGCCCGGGAGAACACACGGTGCACCTCAGGCTGTTGCAGCGTCACGCCAGCCTCTGCCGCTGCAGGCTCGCCCCGCATCCCATGCCCCTCCCTCTCCCCGGCCTGAGTGAGCCAGAGCCCCCTGATCAGCTGCTCCTTTAACCCCGTCCTGTCTGAGTGAAGAACAGACACCAGAGGGCGACCTACAGGCAGAGGTGGGGCCAAATAACAAAGCTGAACCCCAGGAGCTGTGCGAACAAAGAAGAGAAAGGGAAATCGCTCCCAGCAGCCTCAGGAGCAGTGGATTAAATCTCCACAATCAACTTGATGTACCCTGCATCTGTGGAATACCTGAATAGACAACGAGTCATCCCAAAATTGAGGCGGTGGACTTTGGGAGTAACTGTAGACTTGGGGTTTGCTTTCTGCATCTAATTTGTTTCTGGTTTTATGTTTATCTTTGTTTAGTATTTAGAGTGTATTATCATTGGGAGATTTGTTTACTGATTTGGTTGCTCTCTTCCTTTTTATTTTATATGTGTATATATATATATATATATATTTCCTTTTTCTCTTTTTGTGAGTGTGTATGTGTATGCTTCTTTCTGTGATTTTGTCTGTATAGCTTTGCTTTTACCATTTGTCCTAGGGTTCTGTCTGTCCGTTTCTTCTTTTTTTTTTAGTATAGTTTTTAGTGCTTGTTATCATTGTTGGATTTGTTGTTTGGTTTGGTTGCTCTCTTCTTTCTTTTTATGTTTAAATTCTTTTGATTTTTAATAATTTTTTTATAATAGTAAATTTTTAATTAAATTAAATTAATTAATTATTTTTTTCCTCATTTTTCTTCTGAGCCGTGTGGCTGACAGGGTCTTGGTGCTCCGGCCAGGTGTCAGGCCTGTGCCTCTGAGGTGGGAGAGCCGATTCCAGGACATTGGTCCACCAGAGACCTCCCAGCTCCATGTAATATCAAACAGCAAAAGCTCTCCCAGAGATCTCCATCTCAACGCTAAGACCCAGCTCCACTCAATGACCAGCAAGCTACAGTGATGGACACCTTATGCCAAACAACTAGCAAGACAGGAACACAACACCACCCATTAGCAGAGAGGCTGCTTAAAATCATAATAAGTTCACAGACACCCTAAAACACACCACCGGATGCAGTCCTGCCCACCAGAAAGACAACATCCAGGCTCATCCACCAGAACACAGGCACCACTCCCCTCCACCTGGAAGCCTACACAACCCACTGAACCAACCTTACCCACTGGGGGCAGACACCAAAAACAATGGGAACTATGAACCTGTGGCATGTGAAAAGGAGACCCCAAACACAGTAAGTTAAACAAAATGAGAAGACAGAAAAACACACAGCAGATGAAGGAGTAAGGAACAAATCCACCAGACCAAACAAATGAAGAGGAAACAGGCAGTCTACCTGAAAGAGAATTCAGAGTAATGATAGTAAAGACGATCCAAAATCTTGGAAATAGAATGAAGAAAATACAAGAAACGTGCAACAGGGACCTAGAAGAACTAAAGAGCAAACAAACAATGATGAACAACAGAATAAATGAAATTAAAAATTCTCTAGAAGGAATCAATAGCAGAATAACTGAGGCAGAAGAACAGATAAGTGACCTGGAAGATAAAATAGTGGAAATAACTACTGCAGAGAAGAATAAAGAAAAAAGAATGAAAAGAACTGAAGACAGTCTCAGAGACCTCTGGGACAACACTAATGCACCAACATTCAAATTATAGGGGTCCAGAAGAAGAAGAGAAAAGGAAAGGGACTGAGAAAATATTTGAAGAGATTATAGGTGAAAACTTCCCTAATATGGGAAAGGAAATAGGCAATCAAGTACGGGAAGCACATAGAGTCCCATACAGGATAAATCCAAGGAGAAACACTCCAAGGCACATATTAATCAAACTATCAAAAATTAAATACAAAGAAAAAATATTAAAAGCAGCAAGGGAAAAACAACAACATACAAGGGAATCCCCATAAGGTTAACAGCTGATCTTTCAGCAGAAACTCTGCAAGCCAGAAGGGACTGGCAGGACATATTTAAAGTGATGAAAGGGAAAAACCTACAACCAATATTACTCTACCCAGCAAGGATCTCATTCAGACTTGACAGAGAAATTTAAAACGTTACAGACAAGCAAAACTAACAGAATTCAGCACCACCAAACCAGCTTTACGACAAATGCTAAAGGAACTTCTCTAGGCAGGAAACACAAGAGAAGGAAGAGACCTACAATAACAAACCCGAAACAAATAAGAAAATGGTAATAGGAACATACATATTGATAACTACCTAAAATGTAAATGGATTAAATGCTCCAACCAAAAGACATAGACTGGCTGAATGGATACAAAAACAGACCTGTATATATGCTGTCTACAAGAGGCCCACTTCAGACCTAGGGACACATACAGACTGAAAGTGAGGGGATGGAAAAAGATATTCCATGCAAATGGAAACCAAAACAAAACTGGAGTAGCAATTCTCATATGAAACAAAAGCAATTCTCATATGAAACGAGACTTTAAAATAAAGAGTGTTACAAGAGACAAAGAAGGACACTACATAATGATCAAGGGATCAATCCAAGAAGAAGATATAACAATTGTAAATCGTTATGCACCCAACATAGGAGCACCTCAATACATAAGGCAAATGCTAACAGCCATAAATAGTGAAATTGACAGTGTCACAATAATAGTAGGGGACTTTAACACCCCACTTTCACCAATGGACAGATCATCAAAAATGAAAATAAATAAGGAAACACAAGCTTTAAATGATACATTAAACAAGATGGACTTAATTGCTATTTATAGGACATTCCATCCAAAAACAACAGAATACACTTTCTTCTCAAGTGCTCATGGAACATTCTCCAGGATAGATCATATCTTGGGTCACAAATTAAGCCTCGGTAAATTTAAGAAAATTGAAATTGTATCAAGTATCTTTTCTGATCACAATGCTATGAGACTAGATATCAATTACAGGAAAAAAATCTGTAAAAAATACAAAGACGTGGAGGCTAAACAATACACTACTAAATAGCCAAGAGGTCACTGAAGAAATCAAGGAGGAAATTAAAAAAATACCTAGAAACAAATGACAATGAAAACACAACAACCCAAAACTTATGGGATGCAGCAAAAGCAGTTCTAAGAGAGAAGTTTATAGCAATACAATCCCACCTCAAATAAACAACCTAACCTTACACCTAAAGCAATTAGAGAAAGAAGAACAAAAGAACCCCAAAGTTAGCAGAAGGAAAGAAATCATAAAGATCAGATCAGAAATAAATGAAAAAGAAATGAAGGAAATGATAGCAAAGATCAATAAAACTAAAAGCTGGTTCTTTGAGAAGATAAACAAAATTGATAAACCATTAGCCAGACTCATCAAGAAAAAAGGCAGAAGACTCAAATCAATAGAATTAGAAATGAAAAAGGAGAAGTAACAACTGACACTGCAGAAATACAAAGAATCATGAGAGATTAATACAAGCAAATCTATGCCAATGAAATGGACAACCTGGAAGAAATGGACACATACTTAGAAAAGCACAACCTTCCAAGACTGAACCAGGAAGAAATAGAAAATATAAAGAGACCAATCACAAGCACTGAAATTGAGACTGTGATTAAAAATCTTGCAACAAACAAAAGCCCAGGACCAGATGGCTTCACAGGCGAATTCTATCAAACATTTAGAGAAGAGATAACACCTATCCTTCTCAAACTCTTCCAAAATATAGCAGAGGGAGGAACACTCCCAAACTAATTCTACGAGGCCACCATCACCCTGATACCAAAATCAGAGAAAGATCATAAAAAAGAAAACTACAGGCCAATATCTCTGATGAACATAGATGCAAAAATCCTCAACAAACTACTAGCAAACAGAATCCAACAGCACATTAAAAGGATCATGTACCATGATCAAGTGGGGTTTATCCCAGGAATGCAAGGATTCTTCAATACATGCAAATCAATCAATGTGATAAAGCACCCTAACACACTGATGGAGGAAAACCATATGATCATCTCAATAGATGCAGAAAAAGCTTTCAACAAAATTGAACACCCATTTATGATAAAAACCCTCCAGAAAGTAGGCAAAGAGGGAACTTACCTCAACATAATAAAGACCATATATGACAAACCCACAGCCAACATCGTGCTCAATGGTGAAAAACTGAAACCATTTCCTCTAAGATGAGGAAAAAGACAGGGTTGTCCACTCTCCCCACTATTATTCAATAATAGTGTAAGTTTCGTAAGTTTTGTAGTTTTGTAAGTTTTAGCCACAGCAGAGAAGAAAAAGAAAAAAGGCACCCAAATCAGAAAAGAAGAAGTAAAGCTGTCACTGTTTGCAGATGACATGATACTATACATAGAGAATCCTAAAGATGCTACCAGAAAACTACTAGAGCTAATCAATTAATTTGGTAAAGTATTAGGATACAAAATTAATGCACAGAAGTCTCTTGCATTCCTATACACTAATGATGAAAAATCTGAAAGAGAAATTAAGGAAACACTCCCATTCACCATTGCAACAAAAAGAATAAATACCTAGGAATAAACCTACCTAAGGAAACAAAAGACCTGTATGCAGAAAACTATAAGACACTGATGAAAGAAATTAAAGATGACACAAACAGATGGAGAGATATACCATGTTCTTGGATTGGAAGAATCAACATTGTTAAAATGACTATACTACCCAAAGCAATCTACAGATTCAATGCAATCCCTATCAAACTACCAA
This sequence comes from Monodon monoceros, assembly GCF_005190385.1. Classification (NCBI taxonomy): domain Eukaryota; kingdom Metazoa; phylum Chordata; class Mammalia; order Artiodactyla; family Monodontidae; genus Monodon; species Monodon monoceros. Next base: position 6,574,697 of record NW_021703776.1, on the reverse strand, counting down.
TGGCATTTTTCACAGAACTAGAACAAAAAATTTCACAATTTGTATGGAAACACAAAAGACCCCAAATAGCCAAAGCAATCTTTGAAAGGAAAACGGAGCTGGAGGAATCAGGCTTCTGGAATGCAGACTATACTACAAAGCTACAGTAATCAAGAGAGTATGGGGCTTCCCTGCTGGCACAGTGTTTGGGAATCCACCTGCCAATGCAGGGGACACGGGTTCGAGCCCTGGTCTGGGAGGATCCCACATGCTGTGGAGCACCTGCGCCTGTGTGCCACAACTACTGAGCCTGCACTCTAGAGCCAGCGAGCCACAACTACTGAGCCCATGAGCCACAACTACTGAGCCCGCACGCCTGGAGCCCATGCTCCGCAATGAACAGTGGCTCCCTCTCGCCGCAACTAGAGAAAGCCCGTGTGCTGCAACGAAGACCCAAAGTAGCCAAAAATAAATTAAATAAATAAATAAATAAAATATCATTAAAAAAAAAAAAGACAGTATGGTACTGGCACAAAAATAGAAATATAGATCAATGGAACAGGCTAGAAAGCACAGAGATAAACCCACACACATATGGTCACCTTATTTTTGATATAGGAGGTAAGAATATACAATGGAGAAAAGACAGCCTCTTCAATAAGTGGTGCTGGGAAAACTGGAGAGCTACATGTAAAAGAGTGAAATTAGAACACTTCCTAACACCATACACAAAAATCAACTCAAAGTGGATTAAAGACCTAAATGTAAGGCCAGACACTATAAAACTCTTAGAGGAAAACATAGGCAGAACACTCTGTGACATAAATCACAGCAAGATCCTTTTGACCACCTCCTAGGAAATGGAAATAAAAACAAAAATAAACAAATGGGACCTAATGAAACTTAAAAGCTTTTGCACAGCAAAGGAAAACTTAAACTAGATGAAAAGACAACCCTCAGAATGGGAGAAAGTATTTTCAAATGAAGCAACTGACAAAGGATTAATCTCCAAAATTTACAAGGAGCTCATGAAGCTCACTATCAAAAAAAAGGAACAACCCAACCCCCCAAATGAGCAGAAGACCTAAATAGACATTTCTCCAAAGAAGATATACAGATTGCCAACAAACACATGAAAGGATGCTCAACATCACTAATCATTAGAGAAATGCAAATCAAAACTACAATGAGATATCACCTCACACCGGTCAGAATGGCCATCATCAAAAAATCTACAAACAATAGATGCTGGACAGGGTGTGGAGAAAAGGGAACCCTCTTGCACTGTTGGTGGGAATGTAAATTGATACAGCCACTATGGAGAACAGTATGGAGGTTCCTTAAAAAACTAAAAATAGAACTACCATACGATCCAGCAATCCCACTACTGGGCATATACCCTGAGAAAACCATAATTCAAAAAGAGTCATGTACCACAATGTTCATTGCAGCTCTACTTACAATAGCCAGGACATGGAAGCAACCTAAGTGTCCATCGACAGATGAATGGATAAAGAAGATGTGGCACATATATACAATGGAATATTTCTCAGCCATAAAAAGAAATGAAATTGAGTTATTTGTAGTGAAGTGAATGGACGTAGAGTCATACAGAGTGAAGTAAGCCAGAAAGAGAAAAACAAATACCGTATGCTTACACATATTTATAGAATCTAAAAATTAAGAAAAATGGTTCTGAAGAAACTAGAGGCAGGACAGGAATAAAGACACAGACCTACTAGAGAATGGACTTGAGGACACGGGGAGGGGGAAGGGTAAGCTGGGACAAAGTGAAGAGAGTGGCATGGACATATATACACTACCAAATGTAAAATAGATAGATAGTGGGAAGCAGCTGCATAGCACAGGGAGATCAGCTCGGTGCTTTGTGACCACCTAGAGGCATGGGATAGGGAGGGTGGGAGGGAGACGCAAGAGGGAGGGGATATGGGGATATGTATATGTATAGCTGATTCACTTTGTTATACAGCAGAAACTAACACACCATTGTAAAGCAATTATACTCCAATAAAGATGTATATAAAAAAAGAGTTATTAAAATTCAGATTCTATGTTCCAATTGGCTTGAAACCGAATCTTAGTTATGCACACACTATTTGAAAAAAAAAAAACACGTGGTCCTTCTTCATGTGCATTTCTAACTAAATGGACTGATGGGACCAAAGGCAATTTAGAATATCAGTGGCCACTATGGGAAACTTTTGAAATCTCAAACCTTAATTTCCTTAAAACTAAACTGGACGACAATAGATCAAAGTTTTCCAGAACTGAGTGGAATGCTCATTTTGATTGATATTTTGAGTCTTCCCAAGGTCATCAGTGGTCTAAAATGGCCTCTCTTCAAAATAAGATTTTAAGATTAACTGGGGCAAACAAATGATTAAAGAAAGATCAAAGGGCTCCTGAAGCTGCGGGCCTTTCTTCCTGGTCTCTTTTTCTCAGGTTTTGCGTCCTGGGCTGTCCTGTCTCTCTCAACTCCTGTGCTCAGACTCCACGTTCAGCACCATCTTCCTCCTTCTCTTCTATGCTGCCTATGCCTCCTCTATACCCTCAGCTCCCTCACACTAATTCTCTCACCAAATTTTTACTTTTCTCTGAAACTCTCTTCTCCTCTGAAACTATCAGAATCCGTCCCTTTAATACTAAGCCTTCTGAGGATCCCAAGGCTAAACTCTTAATTTCTTACACTCCCTGGACTAAAGCTGAACTGTGAGCCAGTCAAAAATTTCCCAGAGTAATGCAGATCCTCAGAAATTTACTGAGGAATTCAATACAGTCATTCAAATGTATCAGCCTGGTTTCACTGACTTACTCTTGTTCATATGCTTGTCAGCGAAGGGCAGGCCCAGCACTGGATGAAAACCACTAACTGGGAAAATCCTGAAAGATCTCTAGAGTTACAGCTGGGAGGCCAACCCTCTTGGCTACAATAGGCTAACTTATTATACAATCGAGCTCAGGCAATTTCTAGGTGACTTCAACAAGCAATGCCTAGGGCTTCTCCAAAGTCTGTTGGTTGGAACAAAATTCAGTCTTGTTCACAAAAGTCTGATGAACCTGTTCATGAATATTATAATTGAGTTCAGGTTGTTTTTAAAGAAATGTCTGTAGAGAACAAACTTATGGTTACCAGGGGGGAAGGGACGGGGGATAGATTGGGAGTTTGGGATTGACATGTACACACTGCTATATTTAAAATGGATAACCAACAAGGACCTACTGTATAGCACAGGGAACTCTGCTCAATGTTATGTAACAACCTAAATGGGAAAAGAATTTGAAAAGGAATTAAAAAAGAAAGAAAGAAAGAAAAGTCTGGTCTTCCAGATGTTGACTCCACTGAGTAGCTTTTAACTCAATGCTTATTAATTGGCCAAACCAGGAGCTTTCCCTTCTAGTACAAAGGACCAGGATGGAAAGGGAAACTATGTCCACTCCAGGTTTGGTTAGACTGGCAAACCAGCCCTCTCACACTCCAGATGAGTCATCTCAAAGGAAGACTGCTAAAATTCATAATCTTCAACGCCAGCAAATGAAGGCCCCTAAACAAAAACAAAACCTTCCTATTTATTGCTGCTGTTATTGCACAGAGCCAGGACATTGGAAAAGAAATTGTTACAAATTCAAACTCTTCAGGTACCTGCAGCCCTCTAACCAGCCTTTCTAATGTACTCCCAATTCTCAAAGATGGGGCTCCGTAGACGGGGCTCTTCCCAATTCTCCCTCTTAATTGGCTGGGAGAAACGTATCTCCAGATGGGGGATGAATCTCTTCCAGTACGAATTGACCCCAGAGCCACACTCTCAGAGCTCAGCCCCACTACTATAAAGCAGCCCCTGCATCAGAGGACTACAACTGTTCAAACAGTAGGGATCTCTAATGAACCTCAAGAGGTTCCTGTCTCTGAACGTATTCCGCTTTATTTAGGCCCTTTGAGAGAGACACACCCTTTTCTCCTGGAATTTCTCTCCCCAAAGGGGAAAATGATTCTAGAAATTGAGAGTGGTCATCAAAGTAACGCACCACATAAATTAAATGACCCTTTGACATCTTTTATTTGTCCCATCTCTGATGGTACCAGAGCTGATTCTGGAAACACTAATCATTTGTCCCTGTTGAGTCAGCTACCACCCTCCTTATGGGCAAAATCTCCAGCTGACCCCTCAAATCCTCTTAACCAATGTCCTACAAGTAAAGAAGCCCTTAAAGGTATAAAGCCCATAATAGAAGATTACAAGGCTCAAGACCTCATAGTCCCTTGCACTAATCCTTGTAACACCCCCATTTTACTGGCAAGAAAATCTAAGGACCATGGGTGGAGGTCTGTCCAGGACCCCCAAGCAATAAACAACTTAAAAAAATTTATTTATATTTGGCTGTGTTGGGTCTTTGTTGCTGCGCGCGGGCTTTCTCTAGTTGCCGCGAGCAGGGGCTACTCTTCCTTGCGGTGCACAGGCTTCTCATTGCGGTGGCTCCTCTTATTGTGGAGCATGGGCTCTAGGCGTGGGGGCTTCAGTAGTTGTGGCACGTGGGCTCAGTAGTTGTGGCTCATGGGCTCTAGAGCGCAGGCTCAGTAGTTGTGGCGAACGGGCTTAGTTAGTCTGTGGCACGTGGGATCTTCCCCGACCAGGGCTCGGTTCCCTATCCCCTGCATCGGCAAGCGGATTCTTAACCACTGCGCCACCAGGGAAGCCCTAAACAACTTATTTTTTAACACCTTGTTGTTCCTAATCCTCAGATGTTACTAACATCCATTCCCACCAGAAGCCAATTCTTTACTGTAATTGGTTTATGCTGTGCATTCTTTACAAGCTGATCATCTACCCTGCGACCCCACCCCTACCCCCTCTTGGCCTTTAAAAATGCTTTGCCGAAACCCTTCGGGGAGCTCAAGGCTTTTCAGGGAATGAGTCACCTCATCTCCTTTCATGGCCTTGCAATAAACCTTTCCCTGTTCCAAACTCCGACGTTTTAGTTTGTTTGGCCTCACTGTGCTTTGGGCACACAAACTTGTGTTAAGGATCCCAAATAAACCCATCTTTGCCGTAGAAATAACTGGCAGTCTTATTTGTTTCAGGTCAACAACCCATTAATGAGGGAACCAGAGGATGACAAGGCTGCTTCAAAGGAGAATGCAGGCAACTGACTATGTGTACATAGCCAGTGAAAAAGAGGCGAAAAGGAAACTCTTGGGATGAGATCCATAAATCAAGCAGAAACCTGGTTAATGTTCTGAGCTGGCAGAGGTCATTTGCATTTTTACCAGATAAAATCATTTACATCACCACTGGAGGAAAAAATTTGCATCTCTATTACACAACAAAGCTTGTGTTTGGTTTTCTACAAGTTAACTTCTACCCTTAAAAGAGTAATAAAATGCCCTCATTTAAAATAGTAAGGCAGGGCTTCCCTGGTGGCGCAGTGGTTGAGAGTCCGCCTGTCGATGCAGGGGACGCGGGTTCGTGCCCCGGTCCGGGAGGATCCCACATGCCGCGGAACGGCTGGGCCATGGCCGCTGAGCCTGCGCGTCCGGGGCCTGTGCTCCGAAACGGGAGAAGCCACAACAGTGAGAGGCCCGCGTACCGCAAAACAAATATAAATAAATAAATAAAATAAAATAGTAAGTCAAAGTTACTAAAATCCCAGGCAGGACCCTTGGTGGTCTTGTCTGATACTGTATTACCATGACAATGAAGGCCACCAAGCATCTTTTCTGCTTGACTTGCAAGTTCTGGTTCCAACAGGTGTGATCTGGTGGTGCATGTTTTAGAGTCATCAGATGAGTAAATATGTTGAAGTCTGGAAAGCGTTTGGGACATGCGTTAGGTAACATCTATTTCCCTGACCCCTCCCTTCACCTCCAGTCACCGGTAGGTTCATGTCCTTTATTATCCTGTACCTCCTGGTGTGTGCACCCAGCACTTTGCATCCTATTCGTGTAAGTGACTATCTCTCCCTTTAGACACCAGGCAGAGTTTTCTTGCCCCCCTCTATGTACTGGCTCTCCAGCTCAGGGTCTGGTACAACTTACAAGTTCAATAAATGCTTGCTGAATAACTGTATAAATGAGATGGAATCTGAGCCATGTTGTGAAAAAACCATGGTAGGTACGAGGTAGTGGGGGGAAGAAAGTCAGTTCAGCAGAGGCAAGGACATCGCAAACTTACTAGCGGGAGGGTGGGCTTCAATGTGGGCCAATTGTGTGGGGAGTACAGGCAGGGCCAGCACAGGAGGATGCGGGCATGAAAGCACCACATCTAAGCGAGAGGTGAAGCGCAGGGATTCTTCCATTCTCCGTCTGCCTCATCCTTTGGCCGTCCTTGCCGTCACACGTCGGGAGGGTGCACCGCCCCACGGTGTGCAGGGATGGGAGGGACGGTGTAGAACCTGGAGGCACACAACGGGTTCATGTATCTCCCTCTGGAACGAACCTCACTCCGCGGAGACTTTGCTTCTTTTTAAAACCTTAACCAGGTCTATTCAGGGGTGACTGGGCGGTCTCCTAGGAGGGAGGAAACAGCTGGCCCCTCCCCTCCCATTCGCCAGCCTCCGCGACTCATCTCCCAGCTCCTGGCGCGCGCACTCCGGCGGGGCTGACCCTGACACCCTGTAGCTGAGCCGGGGGCGCGCGAGCCGGGGGCGCGCGCGACGAGGGCTTCGCGGCTCAGCCCGGCTCCCTGCCCGCCAGCCCGAGCCCCTGTGACTCCGGGCCGGGATCCCGCCCGCCAGCCGGCTGGCCCCCTCGTAGGGGACGTGCTGCTGACCCGCGCCTGCGACCAGGAGGACGCGCAGCCATGGGCCGCCTGGCCGGGAGTGCGGCGGCGCTGCTGCTCGGGCTGCTCGTGGAGGTAGGGCCGGGCCGGGCGGGGCTGAGCGGGAGCGGCACCGAGGCGCCCGGGAGACCGTGTGCGGGAGCCCTGAAGGCTGAGGGCCGAGAGCCACGGCCTCACGGACCCGCACGAGCCCCCGTACGGAAGGCGTCCTCGCCCTGGTGACGGGGTCGTGCCAGCCCTCCTCGCTCCTCCGACGGCCCTCAGTCCCCCCGCCCCCCGTTACCGATTCTCGCGCGTGGGGAGGACTCGGGAGAACCCTTTGCGCGCTGTGCGCCCGACCCCTCCCCTCCCCTCCCCTCCCCCGGGGGCCCGGGTCTGGTGGGGCTGGCGGGCGGGTGGTCCCTGAAGCGGCGCAGGCGCAGAGTCAGGGCGACCAGCGGTTTGGGGCTGGGGAGGGGGCGCCGCCGGGTCGGGGCGCGACCGCGCGGAGACGTGGATGAGGGAGGTGTCACGGGTCCCCGAGTGAGATGGCGGGACTGAGCAGGAGGAAATGTCCCCGCCGGTGAGGATGAAGCGCCGTCTTTCGAAGCGAGAGAAAACCCCCGAAGAGCCGGGGTGGGTGTGGTCTTTTGGAGCCGAGACAGGGGACTTGTTGAAGCGACGGCGGAGGAATTGCTGGTGACCGCAACCTCGTGGGGACCTCGGCTGCCCCCGGCCGGAAAGTTGCGCCCTCGGAAGGCGGCCACCCCCTTCTTGCTAAAGCGGGTTCTTTAAAATGGGAGCTAGTGGGGCCCTAGGGTGCAGTCTGGATTAAGGTTTGTTCTATTCCCTGCTCACTTCCATTATTTTGAATGAAATTTTATTAAAGTAATGAAGTCAAAGTAAATGAGTGATGAGGTTCTTACGTTTTCTCTTTTAGGTAGTAAAACTCTGGAAACGACTCCTTGGTTTTCTTCATGTATAAGGAAATCAATGTTACAAAATGGGAGGGAGAGTCTGAGCTCTCCTGAAAAGAAGGTTGATGGAAAAGTTTCTTGCCCCCGGCCCCGCCATAGCAAAGACTTACTCTTTTTGTTCTTCTGTCTCCCTGGCTGAGTGGTTTATGTTTTTGTGGAGTGCCCTCCACTTGCGTCCTTTTTGTTGATTCATAATTTTATGACCTTAGGTATCACATCTCCTGGGTGATCACCAGACAGATAATGGAGAAGTGAATCTGAGACCACTATTCACATAAAAACGCATGCATCTGTACCTACACATGCGATCCCCCCACTTTTAAATCAGCACTTGGTGAAATTATCTAGCATTTCGTTGGTTCTGCCTCCTGCACGTCTTTAGTGTGTGTGGTGCTGTGCCCTGTACATAGCCTAGACTGCTTCAAGGACTCAGTTCTTTTCAAAATACTTAAGCCTGGGACCCAGCCTCTCAGATCACTCGGAGGGACTGCCCTGAAGGGTTAAGGGAGGAGCCAGGATACAGAGGAGGTTTTTTTTAATATAAAATTATTTATTTATTTTTGGCTGCGTTGGGCCTTTGTTGCTGCCCGTGGGGTTTCTCTAGTTGTGGTGAGTGGGGGCTGCTCTTCGTTGCGGTGCACGGCTTCTCATTGCAGTGGTTTCTCTTGTTGTGGAGCATGGGTTCTAGGCACACGGGCTTCAGTAGTTATGGTGCGCAGGCTCAGTAGTTGTGGCTCGCGGGCTCTAGAGCTCAGGCTCAGTAGTTGTGGCGCACGGGCTTAGTAGTTCCGCAGCATGTGGAATCTTCCCGGACCAGGGCTCGAACTTGTGTTCCCTGCGTTGGCAGGGGAATTCTTAACCACTGTGCCACCAGGGAAGCCCCCTATAGAGGAGTTTTTGCCAAACAAAAACCAAAACCAAACAAAAAAACCCCAGGTAGTTGGAACATCAAAAGATTACTATTAAAGAAAACCAGACATCTCAGGTTAATGAATTTAGCACTTTTCTATGTATGGGAAGTTGCAAGAGTTTGAGCATATTGAAGTCATTCCTTTGATATGTACCTCAGCTATCTGGGGCCAGTATCCTGTTTTTCTTCATCCTGAATCCCCTCTGGGTGCACAGTCTGGGAGACGCGACGTTCTTCAGGAATTTATCATCTTAAGAGAGAGTTCAAATCAGGCCTGAAAGGTTCAAATGATATTAAGCAGAACTGTGACAACACTAAAATTTTTTTTTTTTTTTTTTTGGTACACGGGCCTCTCACTGCTGTGGCCTCTCCCGTTGAGGAGCACAGGCTCCAGACGCGCAGGCTCAGCGGCCATGGCTCACGGGCCCAGCCGCTCCGCGGCATGTGGGATCCTCCCGGACCGGGGCACGAACCCGTGTCCCCTGCATCGGCAGGCGGACTCCCAACCACTGCGCCGCCAGGGAAGCCCAGACACTAAAATTTAAAGGAGTAAATTGATGCTTTCACAAAGTCAGATATCTAGATGATTGGTAATTTTTGTTTCCATGGGATGGTGTGGTGTAGCCCACTTTTGCACGACTGTCCCAAGCACCTATTCTGTTTGTGGTAGAGAGGTGTCTCTCTGAGGAATTAAGGAGATTTCTTTCTAATGTATCACATGGAATCTTACACGTGAGTTATATATCTGAGATCTTTTCATCTTGAGTGGGTTGCTCTGAATTTCATCTAATATTGGTTGTTATCAGTACGCCTCTGATGCTTTTGAGGTCCTGAATCACATACATAAATGTGCTATTTCCGTTGCCGAGTATGTGATGAGGCAAAGAGCTCTCTTCAGTTTGAGGGCCTAAGACAACTGGGGGAGATATTTGAAGGCTTCTGACAGCCAGCTGCAACCTGGAATACTTGTCTTTGTTCTGCTTGAGCTGGTTTCACTGTGGCTGTCGTGTAGTTGACCATAAACCACCTGGCAGCCTTTATGCCGCCCTGGCCCTCTGGCATCCTGTTCCTAGGCAGCACCGCTCAGGGCTGTGCGGGGCGGGCTTGGGGCGGGCGCGGTGTGCTCGGGAGAAGTCCTTGAGCATGGAGGGTGTCTAAAAGTTGTTTAAGAAGGGCTTTCCTCCCCTGCCTCACATCCTCCTATAGAACTTCACCTACCTGTTAGACAGCTAGACTGCGTATTGGTTTTTCACTTAGCAGACAGAGTGCTTCCCCTGTGTTCTAAGCACTTTACAAATATTAACTCGTTAATCTTCTTAGCAATTACTTTTAGTCCCATTTTTGTGTCAAATGGGGATGTTAAAGAGCTTGTCCACAGTCTCACTGCTGTGACGTGTGAGGGCCTGAGATGCTAACCCAGGCAGAGGGGCTCCGACCGCCGCGTCCTGTGCTTCAGCCTCTCCCGCTGCTGGACACAGAGACATGGAGAGAATCTGTACCCGGTCTGTCCCGAGGCCAGTGGTAGACTTGGACGGGTATGGTCCCACGAAACCCAGCAAAATTCCCTCTAGGAACTCAGCTCCATTTAGGGGACCATATAATTTAGCATGCAAACTATGACACTGGAGAGTGACGCTGGGGACTGTTAACAGTCGTGCCCGCACAGCACGCATCAGTAGGACTGTCCTGGAAGCCCCGGCGTGTGCTCACCCCAAAGCCCAGGCAGAGCTGTAAGTAGGAACAGGCTGGGGGGCAGCATTATCCCTTCCCCAGGGAGGCTTCTGGGGAGCTCATCACTGAAGTGACCTTTCCTTTCTGTTAACCTGGACTTGCCTGTGAATCGCATCGGAAGCCGGCGAGGACCCTTATTTCATCTTCCCTCCTCCCCAGTCGCTCCGTGCCAGCTGGGTAGATATCCCAGGCACGTGGGCCATGGGGTGGCCACAGAATAGGGGAATCCCGCAGCTCTTCTTGGGTCATGAAATTCTAAAGTTGAGTGTTGTCCTCCTGTCCACTGGTCTGTGTGAGGCCCTGTGAACAGTGGCTGCAGGAACAGTGACGGTGCTGAACCGTCTCCCAGTACCCCGGTGAACTAGTCTGCTCGTGCACTGGGTGGCAGCCGCAGCATAGAAACTGAAGAAGAAAAGCGGTTCCAAGCCTGAGTATGGCTTAGTACAACCTGGGGAGCCATTAGGTGCTGAGCATATGCGCCCCCCGTGGGCTTTTGTCAGAATACGTGGCTTTCTGGATATTGTCACAGCAGTCTCTTTCTAGAGGTCAGGTTGTTGACACTTCTGTAATATACTGAGCGGTATTTGTTACGCGTTCTGTCCTTACTGAAATGAGCCCAGAAATGTGTAGTGTACTATTTTAAATTCCCCCTGTGCCAGGGTTGGGGGTTCTGCTGCATCCATCCGTGAGGGAAAGAACTCTACTAGTTTATTTTATTCAAGAGGCCAGCATCATATCTTTCTGTTCCTCCCCTGGAACCCAAAGCTGGAAACCTTTAAGTGAGGCCGCCATGTGTTTCAAACTTATTCCGGCCAAAGAACATCCCTTCTTGGGCTAGAAAAAGGAGTGGTCTTCTCTTCGAGAGAGAGGGTTGGAAAGGGAACATTGTCTTTTGAAACTAGGGAAATTCACAGGATTACTGAGTATTTTTCTAAAGTCCTTTGTATTTTGATGCCCAGGAGTCTTGAAATTAGAACCAAGTCATGTTTAAGGGTGTTTTTTGTCTCATGCCAAATGTTTTTTGTACCCTGGAATTGCGATGAATGTGGCAGCCCTTGGACGCCAATTTTCTGAAATAAACTACTGCCACCTTCCCACTCTTTAGAGTTTTTAGAATCTGAGCAACATGCAGTTTGAGTGAAAGAGAAGACTGTGGGGGAGTTTGTTATCTATGGAAGCTCCACGGAGGCTGGGTGCTGAGGACGAGGGGTGGCAGTGATACGTGAGCCTGGTGGCGAGGGCTCCACTCTGAACTGGGGGAAACTGGCTCCGGGTGTGTGAGGAGGGCCTGGGGCTCTGGGCCCTGACTTGGGGCCCTCCTTGGCCCTTGCTTTCCTGTGGCTTGTGCAAACCTATAAAGACCAACGAGGGGGCCGTGACTCTAGAAGCACATGGATTGGGCTATTGGCCACTGGATTATCTAGCCATGGGATGGCAAGTCCTTTTCTTAGAACGTACATTTATCCGCTCAGTGAGGCCTCACATGTCACCCTTTTGATGAGGCCTACCTTGACCACCCTATATAAAATTCCAACCCAATTCTCCTCCCAGCACTCTGGCTCTGACCAATTCTCTCCTTTCTCTGTATCTCTTACCTTCAAAACATGATGGAATTTACCTTCCACAATCTACACATTGTCGGAGCAAAGGTTTTGATCCATTTTGTTAACTGAAATATCCCCAGCTCCTGGAACAGTGCCTGGCACACAGTAAGGACTCAGTAAATATTTGAATGCGTACAAAGAACCGTGGTAATGACCCTGCGGGAGGGAGCTGACTAGGTCTACAGTAGGAGAGGGGAAGGTAGCTAATTAGCTGTGACTCTGAAGGGGGCCTTGTGTGTTAGGACTTAGAGCTAATCATTATTTGAACGCCCCTAGTGATGGAAACTCACTATCTCAAAGCAAGGCATCAACTTTTTGGACAATTTTAGTTGTTAAAGTTTTCTGTTACACTGAGTAGGAATGTCTGCATTGTTTCTACCTGGTTCTACTTTTGTACCCCTTGGGCTTTTCAGAATAAATATGATCACAGTGACAGTCCCTCAGTTGAACACAGCTGTGCTGGTCTCCGTGCACCCCCTGTTCCCCGCCCCGTGTTCTTCTCCAGGCATCATTTCCTTCTGTTATTTCTCTCACAAGATGTGGTTTTGAATCATCTCACCGTCCTCACAGCTGCCCTCTGAAAACTGCCAAACTGGGTGAACAGTGGTCAGGAAATGATCACTGTCTGAGAAAAATGGTCCTAGAAAAAGGCCGCTCAAAGTGAATCCACTTAAAACAGGGGTCAAAATTTCATAGTTAATAGTGAGGAAAACGTTTCAGCTTCATTTGGAAAAACAAAGCCCAGATAATAAAACTAAGATAATTCCATCCCAAGTACCCATTTTTAGATTGAATCGGTTTGGGCGGGGGGGGGGAGGGAGATTAATTTCTCTGATAAAAGTCTGTGGTGCATAATAGCATAGCCTTCACTTGACCTTGAAAGTTAGTGGCATGATCATAGTAAGGGACTTCTCTTTTTTTCCCAGAATTATTTGCTCGAGTGATCAGACCCCGCCGTACGTCCACCTCTAGCTTCTCTTGGTCTTTTTTATTCATATCATTCTGTTTTGGGCATCTGTTGGGTCATTATTAACGGGTACCTGCCAGAGCCTTTTGCCTCTTCCATAGACTTCATGTATCTTTGGGAGATCTGCAGGGTCACTTTGCTGTCCATCTGTGTGGTATTTGTGTTGTACTTGCCTGTGATCCTGACACCGGAGGCTGATTATGGAGCTGCTTGTGTTAAGTGGGCTGTGGTGTTGGTACACTGTTTTAAAAGGAATGAGTTCAGTGTTGGGTGCATTTTGTCATGCAGCCTTTGGCTTGCCTCCCATCTCTTCCCCATTGGGACTTGTTTGAACAATAAGGACACTCTGTTCTGTAGATGTGGTCTCACTGGCACTGTCACAGCCCTTGTTTGGACCTTTGCATTATGCAGATAAGCCAAGAGATTTACACTCAGTGTGCAGTGACACAAATGTTTTTAACATCTATTGGTGGTAACCCACAAATCCTCATAACAGTTGTAGAGTGTTGAGTATAATATATAAAACCTAAATTGAGGACTATATATTAATTCTATTTTACATTACTTCCTTCATCTCACCTTCTTAAGCCTGTCAACCTCTGTTTGAATACCATATTTTAAAATCCAGTACCCTTTATGGTTTTGTGCCATATACAGATTTGGTTATCGTACCATTGTCGGCTTTGCCCAATGGAGTAAAAAAAATGTTAAATCGAGCCAAGTCAAAGATGGAGACTTACATCTGGGTTGAAGTAGATTTTTTTTTAAGTTAATTAATTAATTAATTTTTGGCTGCGTTCGGTCTTCGTTGCTGTGCACAGGCTTTCTCTAGTTGCGGCAAGCGGGGGCTACTCTTCATTGTGGTACGCGGGCTTCTCCTTGCGGCGGCTTCTCTTTGTTGTGGAGCATGCCTTCTAGGCGCACGGGCTCAGTAGTTGTGGCTTGCGGGCTCAGTAGTTGTGGCTCACAGGCTCTAGAGCGCAGGTTCAGTAGTTGTGGCTCACAGGCTTAGCTGCTCCGTGGCGCGTGGGATCTTCCCAGACAAGGGCTCGACCCCGTGTCCCCTGCATTGGCAGATGGATTCTTAACCACCGTGCCACCAGGAAAGTCCCTGATTGAGATTTTGACTTGGAGAATACTGATGTCCTTAATTTTAAAAAGTCAGAATGTAGCTTTAAACGTGCAGTGTTTTGAAGTGTTTGATCATCTGCCCTCTGTGAGGAAAGATCCATCAAGAGTCTAGCAAGATGTCTAAATTTGGGAGTTATCTGCACTCATGCTGCAGAGCAGTTGAGAGCCTTATGCAAGGCCGTTGTGTTTGGTGAGTAGGACACAGTGACCTTTGCTGGTTGGGGTTAAGGAGTCAAGTGGTCAGCGAATACAGGGAGGCAATGAATATGAATATATATATTTTCACGAAGTGTAGCTGCATACTTCGAAGCTCTTGATTAGAGCCCAACATCCTCAGACCAGAACAAAGAAGTAGTATCTTATAAATCAGGTTTGAAATCGATCGATTGTGTACTTGAGGCACAGAAGACCCGTGATGGTAGTTAAGTTTCTTGTTTAGATAGTGTCTTAGTGCATTTGAGCTGTTATAACAAAATACAAAATACTACCTACCGGGTAGTTTATAAACAGCAAAATTTCTGGAGGCTGGGAGGTCAGTCAAGGCACCAGCAAGCTCGCGTTCGGTGAGGGCCCTCTTCCTGGTTCAAAGCTGGCACCTCTGGCTGTGTCTTCACATGGTGGAAGGGTAAGCAGTCTCTGTGGGGCCTCTTTTATAAAAGCATCTATCCCACTTGCGAGGGCTCCACCCTTGCGATCTAATCACACCCTAAGTGCCCCTACTTCTTAATCCCACCGCATTGGCGTTAGCATTTCAGCGTGAATTTTGAGGGGACATGAACATTCAGACCATAGCAGATGGCAACATAGCGATGTTTTGTGGAATCTCAGCCCTTTGTGTATTGGCTGGGAGTCTTTTGGGTAAATTACTTAGGCTCTCATTGACTCAACTGAGTTACCTGTAAGAAGAGAAGTGCCCCAGGGTAGAGGGAAGCTCTGGGAAAATCCACCACTTGGAATTTAGCTCTGCACAGTTTGGACCAACAGATTGTGAACATTGTCAGTTGTTTCTAAGCAAGGTGCCTTGCCCAGGTTCCCTGACAAAATGGAGAGAGGGCTCCAAAAATACCTTTTTATTTAAAAATTGTGCTTTCTTCCCTTTTTAGTATATCTGTGACTAGATTGAAAAGAAACTTGGTCATTAGTGTCCAAAACAAGGGGAAGGAAGATTGTGATCACTACCATCTTTGGCTCTCAATTTTTGCTCTGGGTAAAGCAATAAAAGGGTTCAAACTAGAATGCTCTTCCCCTTTGATGCTTTTTGGATGGCGGAGCAGAAGGCAGCATCCACAAAGGTAACACCTTGACTTTTAACTAACTGGGAGTAAAGTTGAGTGAAACCCTTTGGCTCTGTGGCTGGTCTCCGTCTCTTGGTATCTTGTGATTTATGCCCGTGTTGTCCATAGAATCAAACTATGGCTTCCTGGAGAGAGTGGGGACAGATCTTAAACTCTTATGGGCCTGGGGGGTGGGCAGGGAGTGTGGGAGTTAGTTTGCTTGTGAGAGTTTGTGAAAGTTCCTAGTTGTGGTACTTTGTTTCCTTAGTTGTGTAGAAAACAAACGGATGAGAAGGGGGTGGGGTGTGTGAGGCAAGTCCCACAGCCTCAGGGCATCGTTCTCACACTGCTGCAGGGTCTCTCCACTTGGTTAAAATCTCTGCAACCTCAGCTGCTCTCTACTGACTTCAAGGTACATTCCAAGCAGTTCAGGATTCTTTTTCCGGAACCCTGGCTTCTTTCTTTTGTTCTTTTTTACTTATTTCTTGTCACTTTCCTCCTGACCATTTTTCTCTAGCTCAGAGAGTGTCAAACCTTTTGTTTGTATGCTCTCTTAAGGAATTTTCAAAAACTGTATACCCCTGCACATATTTTTTGAGTTGACTTGCAATCTTTTTTATTACAGATTTTAAATGACGAATGAATTGGATCCAGTGAGATTATTGGATTTGATCTCTTGTGTATTGTGAAAATTAACTATTTAAAATTGAACTAGAAGAGCACTCAGTGTATACAGTGGAATTTAAATACCAGGAGCAATTTGATACTGATTATTGTAGAGGAAGGATGTCACCGGCCACATCAGTAAACAAAGGTTGTTGCGGCCATCAAGCCCTCAGCCACTGCAGCCTCCTGAGGCTGTGCACGCTGAGGGGATTCAGGACAGAAAAAAGCAGGTTACTGGCCGTAAGTAGTTAAGACGCAGATCAAAGGAACGATTTCAAAGAGCCTAGACTCTTGCATCTTCCCATACATAGAAAAGTGCTAAATTCATTAACTTGAGATGCCTGGTTTTCTTTAACAGTAATCTTTTGATATTCCAACTACCTGGGAGGTTTTTGTTGTTGTTTTTAGAGAAAGAGAGAGATACAGATATCTCTCTCTCTCTCTATATGTATCTCTTCGCTCCTCCCCGACCTCTTCAGAATAGTCCCTTAGAGCTACCTGAGAGCCTGTCTCCAGGCTTAAGTCCTCAGTGTATCTCCTGAATAAAACATAATTCTCAACTTTTAGGCTGTGCATTATCATTCCTTTAAAAATATGCAAACAAGCTCATCTTTAACAGTTGGAAAATTTTACATCACCTCCTTTGCTCTTTGATCTGCTTCCATTCTGCTTCCCACACAGAACTTTAATGAAATCTACGCTTGAAAGTCTGTTTTTGCCATCCTTTTTTTGGTCACAAAAATATATATCGAGTTAATTTTTAAAACGTTTCCTCAGATAAAGGATTAAAAGATTAAAAATTTACTAACAGTTATCACAGTTATTACACATTCGATGGAAACACTGTAAATATATTACCAACTGAATATTAGTAAACAGAAAAGTTTACTGGCAATAATTTTCTGAGTGGGGTGGGGGAGGATTTTATTTTTTCAGTTGGATCATGTATCACTGGTAGAAATGGAAGAAGTTTCATATTGAACTTCTTCTGAGTCATGGGCCCAAACCTCACAGTAAACTATGATCAGGTCATTTTTCAATTTAATTTAAAGCAAAGAATTTGAGAGCGCCTGAGGTGTAAAGTATGTGTTGACAAAGGTAGTCTCCTTGACGGAACTTCAGTGAGGTTCCTCTGTGCTGTCTTCTTGACTGGGCCTCTCCCTGGCCTTCTTCGTCTGTCTGCACTGACCCACGTTTAGCAAGAATCTTGCTAAATTATCCCCTTATCCTTGATATGCGATTACTTTGACCTGCCTTCAGCAAGAATTCTGTTAAATCAACTTAGCAAGAATGCCCCTCCCCTTGATATGTCCTCTTAGTGATTTTCCGTCCCTTGATTCCTTCACTCTGTTCCTTGGCTGTAAATCCCCACTTGTCCTTTTTGAGTTTGGGATTGAGCTCATCACACTCTCCCCTGGTGCCATAGTCTTTTTTTTTTTTGCGGTACGCGGGCCTCTCACTGTTGTGGCCCCTCCCGTTGCGGAGCACAGGCTCCGGACGCGCAGGCTCAGCGGCCATGGCTCATGGGCCCAGCCGCTCCGCGGCACGTGGCATCTTCCCGGACCGGGGCACGAACCCGTGTCCCCTGCATTGGCAGGCGGACTCCCAACCGCTGCGCCACCAGGGAAGCCCTGGTGCCATAGTCTTGAATAAAGTCTTCCTTACCATTTTAACAAGCGGCAGAGTAATGTCTCTTTGACAGAGTTGATACCAGTATTTGCAATGGCCTTAGAAAGATACCCTGAACAGTTTTCAGTTCTAGACCAGCACATCCTGTAAGAGTAGGAATGGGTGGGAGGTGTACCTTGTTTTGTAGAGAGATGAAGGGTGGTTGTGAAAGGGGAACTAGCATGGCCACTTGACCAGCATCTTCACCAGAGCCTGTGTTCCCAGGCAGGTCAGTTTTAGGAAAGAGGGCCTGTGGGGGTTAAGGTCTAGAAATTGCATTTTTAACAGTATGTGGAATTGAGACCACAGGTTACTTGATGTACTTGGTGCTTTTACCACTTTCTTGCAGGAAAGGAACTGGTGTTCAAAATCATGACACCTGGGCTTTGGTCAGCTGAGCTGGGTGTGAGAGGCCATCACTGTGGCAGCTGGTCTGGCTGCCATGTGGTCAGCTCTGTGGGCAGTGGCTGTTCTTGGAGACCTCCTCCTGGACAGGAGTCATACTTCTCCCATAAGACTAGAGGGGTCAGCCTCTTCATTAGGCCTCCATCTGGTCCCTTTCCAAGTGTCAGCATGACCTGGTGGTGACGTATTTCGTACAGATGCCAAGAGTAGAGGTAGGTTTTAGTGATGATTGTCACAACTAGAATTGAGACCTTTTCTGGATCCCTCCCTTGTGATCAGAATTGGTTGTGTGTCTAGTTCTTCTTTTGGTAGTTGACTCAGGATCTCATTGAAATCATCATCTCAGAGAGGTGAGGGAACCAGAATAAAGGAAACCTTTACTGTCCACCTAACACCTGACATCCACCTGACCTAAGTTGTCCATGTACTTTGAGCACAGATATAATTAATACAGGTAAGTCTTCAGAAGGAAACTTAAAGTGATTTAAAGCTTTTCAGTGAAGCTAGCTCCTCTCTGACCTTGAACTCTGACCTTCCCTTTGCTTTCTCCTCTGGTTTTTAGCAAGTCTGCATTATTATTGCTGAAAAGGTCTGAGGACGCTGAAATAGCTCTTCTTTGATGGTCAGCTTCACCTGTGATGCCAGGGTCTGGTGTTGTCCCTTTAGCCTGCTGTGTTTTAGGCCGTGGTCTGAAGTCCTTACTCTGTGGGGTCTTTGGCTATCACGCTACCTCTGTACAGGGAGATCACGGCTCCTGGGAGAGCCGTCTCCTGAGCAGAGATGGTTGGAATTGGTATCAGCAGAGCATTTATAGGGTGGCAGAGTCCCCCCACTGATGAAAGCGGTATCTTCCATGCAGCTGTGCACATGTAAACAAGTCAGCAGGTGTGAAACATTCACATTGTTGTATGAGTTTACGTTTATTTCTCTGGGGAAAAGTTTAAAGTAAACGTGAAAAAATAGAAGGATTTTCTTGTGTGCCTCTAATTATGGAGTACTCATGAGACTGTGTATCCACTAGAAGGCTTTCCGCCCTCAGTAACAGGATTCTGTCCTTGTGGTTGCATTGTGGGTCGTGACAATCCTTCATGATGTGCAAATAAATCAACCTCCACAGCATCTCTGTTAGGACATAGATGTGTTTGTTCTGTCCTGGCCTAGCAGTATGACTTGGTTCCCCTCGCTCCAACTCAATATTTCCCAATGGGAAACTCGTTTTGGAGGAGGATGGTGTTAGATGGGTCCTCAAGGACCAGCATTTTCGAATAAAAAATCAATCCAGTGTTTCAGATATAAACACATATAGAGACCTTCTTGCTAGTATGTGGCGTTAATTACTTTTTTTTTTTTTTTTGCGGTACGCGGGCCTCTCACTCTTGTGGCCTCTCCCGTTGCGGAGCACAGGCTCCGGACGCGCAGGCTGAGCGGCCATGGCTCACGGGCCCAGCCGCTCCGCGGCACGTGGGATCTTCCCGGACCGGGGCACAAACCCGTGTCCCCTGCATCGGCAGGCGGACTCTCAACCACTGCACCATCAGGGAAACCCAATTACTTTTTTGAAACATCTTAGAGTATTTTTAAAACTCTCCAACATTATTTACTTTCTCTGATTTATAAGAGATGATGGTGATGATGTGATAACTAGCACTTACTGTGTGTTTACTATGTGCCAAAGACTATTTTTTTTTTGATACTTTCAAATTTTCTTTTTCTCTTTTTTCCAGCTTTACTGAGGTGTACTTGACAAATTAAAATTATATATATTTAAGGAGTATAATGTGCTGGTTTGATATGTGTATATATTGTGAAATGATCACCCCATTCAAGCTCATTAATACTTCACACCTCACGTCACCTTGTGTATGTGTGGTGAGAACACTTAAGATCAATTCTCTCAGAAAACTTCAAGTACAGTTTTATTAATTACAGTCACCATGCTGTACCTTAAATCTCCAGAACTTATTCATCCCACATAACTGAATCTCTGTACCCTTTGACCAACACCTTTTCATTTCCCCATCCTCTCAACTCTTGGCAACTGCCATTCTACCCTCTGCTTCTATGAGTTTAACTCTTTTACATTCCACATATAAGTAAGATTATGTAGTATTTGTGAGTTGTCTTATTTCACTTAGCATAATGTCCTCCAGGTTCATCTATGTTGTTAAATGGCAGGGTGTTCTTTTTTTTTTAAGATTTTTTTTTTTTGATGTGGATCATTTTTAAAGTCTTTATTGAATTTGTTACAATATTGCTTCTGTTTTATGTTTTTTGGTTTTTTGGCTGCAACTCGTGTGGGATCTTAGCTCTCTGAGCAGGGATCAAACTGTACCCCTGGAATTGGAAGGCAAAGTCTTAACCACTGGACCGCCAGGGAAGTCCCAGTATATTCTTCTTTTTTAAGACTGAATCATATTCCATTATACATATAACATTATATTTTCTAAATAAATAAATTTATTTAAATAAGTTACTTTTATTTAAATACATGTATATTTACTTTATTTTATTTAAATAAATACATATAATATATAAATATGTAAAATTTAAATCAATATATAAATAAATTAAATTTTATTTTACGTAAATATGTATTATATAAAATATGTTTAATATGTTTATATATATATATATATATAAATGTTTTCTTTATTCATCCATTGTTGGACACCAGGGTTGTTTCCTTATCTTAGCTACTGCAAATAATGCTGCAGTGAGCATGAGGGTTCAGATATCTCTTCAAGATAGTGATGTTATTTCTTTTGGATTCGTACCCAGAAACGGGATCGTTGAATCATATGGTAGCTCTATTCTTAATTTGTTGAGGAGTCTCCATACTGTTTTCCATAATGGCTGCACCAGTTTACATTCCCATTAATAGTGTGCAAGTGTTCCCTTTGCTCCACATCCTTGCCAACACTTGTTCTCTTGTGGTTTTGATAATAGCCATTATAACAGGTGTTAGGTGATATCTTATTGTGGTTTTGATTTACATTTCCCTGATAATTAGTGATGTTGAGCTGCTTTTCAGGTACCCATTGGCCATCTGTATGTCTTCTCTGGGAAAATATATTTTCAGGTACTTTGCCCAATTTTACTGGATTATTTATTGTTTTTTTGTTTGTTTTATTTTTTTGTTACTGAGTTGTATGAGTTTCTTGTATATTTTAGATATTAACCGCTTATCAGGTTCGGTTTACAAGTATTTTATACCCCTCTGCAGGTTGCCTTTTCATTTTGTTGTTTCCTTTGCTGTGCAGAAGTTATCTAGTTAGATATTTAGTTACTTGTTTATTTTTACTTTTGTTGCCTCTGCTTTTGGTGTCATATTCAACAAAATACTGCCAAGACCCACGTCAAGGAGCTTTTTCCCTGTGTTTTCTTCTGGGTGTTTTACAGTTTCAGGTCTTACATTTAAGGCTTTGAACTTGTAATGCTTTGATCTGTTTGAAATTTTTACAACCTGTTTTGTGAACTGTGATGTGATCTGTCTTGCAGAATGTTCTGTGCGCACTTGAGAAGTGTGTGTATTCTTCTGTTGTTGATGGAATGTTCTGTATATGTCCGTTAGGTCTATTTGGTCTATAGTATTGTTCAGCTCTGCTGTTTCCTTACTGGTATTCTCTTTGGGTGACTTATCCAGTTTGAGAGTGGAATACTGAACTCTCCTGTTATTATTGTGTTTCTGTCTATTTCTCCCTTCAGATCTGTCAGTATTTGCTTTATATATTTAGATGCTTTGATGGTGGGTAAATATATATTTATAACTTACAGTTTCCTGTTGAATTGACCTTTTATCATTATGTAATGACCTTCTTTGTCTCTTTTGACAGTTTTGACTTAAGGTCAATTTTGTCTAATATAAGAATGGTTTACCCTTGAACAATGGGGGTTAGGGGTGCCAACTGCATGTAACGTTACAGTGAGCCCTCTGCATTCACAAATTCAACCAACTGTGGATCGTGTAGTACTGTGTACGTATTTATCAAAAAACATCTGCGTAAAAGTGGACTAGCATAGTTGAACGCTGGCGCAGTGTCGTTAAGAGGGAAAACTGGGGCTTCCCTGGTGGCACAGTGGTTGAGAGTCTGCCTGCCGATGCAGGGGATGCGGGTTCGTGCCCCGGTCCAGGAAGATCCCACATGCCGCGGAGCGGCTGGGCCCGTGAGCCATGGCCACTGAGCCTGCGCGTCCGGAGCCTGTGCTCCGCAACGGGAGAGGCCACAACAGTGAGAGGCCCGCGTACCGCAAAAAAAAAAAAAAAAAAAGAGGGACAACTGTGTAGCCACTTCCGCTCTCTTTTGCTTAACATTTGCATGGAATGTCTCCTTCCATCCGTTTAAGCCTATGTGTACTTTTAAAGCTTGAGTCTCTTGCATGCAGCATATAGTTGGATATTGTATTCTCATTCATTTAGCCACTTTGTTTTCTTGATTGGATAATTTAATCTGTTTACATTTAAAGTCATTATTGACAGGTAAGAACTTACTCTTGCCATTTTGTTCAGTATTTTCTGACTTTTTTGTAGTTTCTTTGTTCCTTTCTTCCTCTTGAAGAATGCCCTTTAGCGTTTCTTGTAAGACAGGTCTAGTGGTGATGATTCCCTAGTCACCACCATCATCTAGTGGTGATTTTGTTTGTCTGAGAAAGCCTTTGTCTTGTCTTCATTTCTGAAGGGCAGCTTTGCTGGGTATAGTATTCTTCATTGGTCATCTTTTTCTTTCATCACTTTGAATATATTTTCCCACTGTCTCCTGGCTTGTAAGTTTTCTGCTGAGAAGTCCTCTTATAGCCTTATAGGGGGTCCTTTGTATATCATAAATCCTTTTTTCTCTTGCTGCTTTTAAAATTTTCTCTTTGTCTTTGACTGTTGATAATTTAATTATAATGTGTTTCTGTGTAACATTCTTTGGGTTGATCCTGTTTGGGGACCTTTGAGCTTCAGGAACCTGGATGGGCATATCCCTCTCAAGATTTGGGAAAGTTTCAGCCATTATTCCTTTAACTAAACTTTCTGGTCCTTTCTCTCTCTTTTCTCCTTTTCAGAGTCCCATAGTGCATCTGTTGAGTTGCTTGATGGTGTCCCATAAATCCCATTGGCTGTCTTCACTATGTTTCATTTCCCCCGCCCCTCTGACTGGATAATTTCAAATGACCTGTTTTTGAGTTCACAGATTATTTCTTCTTCTTGGTCAGGTAGTGTTGAAGAAATCTGTTGGATTTTTCGTTTCATTCATTGTGTTCCTCAGTTCCAGAATTTCTGTTTGGGTCTTTTTTTATGATTCCTCTTTTTTGAAATTCTCATCTTGTTCATGTATCGTTATCCTGATTTTATTGAGTTGTCTATCTATGTTCTCTTGTATCTTATTGAGCTTCCTTAAGACAATTATTTTGAATTCTTTGTGAGGCAAGTCATAGATTTCCAATTCTTTATGGTTGGTTACTGGAGCTTTATTAGTTTCCTGTGGTGGGGCATGTTTGCCTGATTCATTGTTATCCGTGTAGCCTTGTGTTGATGTCTGTGCATTTGAAAGAGCAAACACCTCTTCCTGTCTTTACAGGCTGGATTTTAGTAGGTAAAGACCTTCTGCTGCTCTGTCCCCAGACTGATGGGACTGCCTCAGGGATTGCATTTGAGCAGGTCTAGAGCCTGGTCACTTGGCTGCTGCCAGGTCTGCAGTTGTGTTCACCGTTGGCAGGCTTGTTACTGGGGATGCAGATGGTTTAAATCCTGTCTATCACCTGGGTGATGGGCCTGCCTCCAGGACTATGGCTGAGCAGCCTGGTCATGGTGCCATTTCTAGGCCTGTTACCAGGGTCATGGATGAGGGTGGCATCCACTGTATCTCTAAGCATGCTCCCACCAGGGAGCCTCTGGGCAGGCAGCACTGCCTCTGGGACCAGGGTAGAGTGGGGTTAGAATAGGGTCACAGGGCTGCTTCAGGATTTGCAATCAGAACTGAGGTCAGCAGACCCGCCAGTGGGGGCTCGGACAGGCGTGTCTCACACTGGTTTCCTGGGTGGGCAGTATTGCCCCTGGACCATGGCATATTGGGCCTGGAATCAAGTCATAGGGCCCCTTGAGGGTCTGCAGCTGGGACTGAAGTCAGCAGTCCTGCTACCAGGGGCAAAGGTGGGTATTGCTGGGTCCCTGGGCCGGCAGGAGTGACTCTAAACCACCTTAGAGTGGGGCTGGGGCCAGGTCACAGGACCACTTCAGATCTGCAGTCGGGTCTGAGGTTGGAGATCCTGTTAACAGGGGCATAGACAGGGTGGCACCTCCTGGTCCCTAGGCAGCATGGCTCTGTGCAGGACCATGGCCAAGCTGGGCCACAGCCGAGTCCATGGGGGAAGGGCTGCTTTCGGTCTGTAGCCAGGGCCACTGTCAGTGAGCCTGCCTTCTCCAAGCGACTCTTCTCGGTCTTGGGCTCCACCAGGGTTTTGCAGCGTTGTACCTGGATCCCAAAGCTCCCATGAGGACCCTTTGGTCTGTGGACGGATGTCAGTTTGTTCTTTACGCGGGGGATGTGAGCTGGGCACCTTCTATTCAGACATCTTGCTGATATCCTGCTAAGCACGGCTTTAAACACTTGATGTTTCATCTCTACAACCCTTCTCTGAGTTTAGTGCTGCATTATATCCATCTTGCAGGTGAACCAGGTGAGGCACAAGAGATTAAGAAGCTTGTCCAAGGTTTTGTAGCTAGAGCCAGGATTCCAACCTCGTCAGACTGGCTTCAGAGTTTGTGTTCTTAAATACTGTTGGTTCCCCTGCCCCAGGTGTTTACGTTCGTATAATAATGATGTTTTCTTCTCTGCGGGTCCCGTCTGGGCTGCCCTGGAAGGAGTTCCTGCTAGATGGTTCACGTTTAGGACTTTTTCATTCTCAGAGTCTGAGAAATTCAGCTGTGTTACCCTAAGTGATATATCTTTATTGTAAATAGTATATGGAAATGGGGAATATGGGAATTTTGGTTCATGGAATCCAGAAACAGATAAACAAGCTTAAGATATGGAAGGTAGCTCAGGAACCAGAGTGCCTCATTGGGTTGTCTTTGTGGCCTTTGAGTCACATCTCCTGCTGAGCTGCCCCCCACCAGCCCCCCCGAACCCCTACCTTGCTAGGTAGGCTGCAGTCAGGGGCCCAGCCTGTTTGGCCCAGTGCTTTGTGCCACCACGGGTCAGGGAAGGTTTAAGGGGGCTTGACAGGCGCTGTGGGAGTGGAAGACTCCAGAAGCAGGCTGCAGAGGTGCTAGGCGAGCACCTTGTATTCGTAAATGTGACTGCTTGGTCCCTGCACACATACCCATTGTGGCATTGCCGTGTAGAAATTATTATGAAAATCTGTTGCAAAATATCTTAGAGCACATATAAAAGAAAACAAACAAAAGAGTGGGTTTTGGTTTACGAACTCTTTGGCATTATTCATTAATTTATATTTATTTCCTCTCTTTATTTTCATTAGTAGAGCTCACTGAAGGAATTCTAGTGCAAGCGGTCTTTTTTTTTTGTTGGCCGCGTAGTATATGGGATCTTAGTTCCCCCACCAGGGATCGAACCTGTGCCCCCTGCAGTGGAAGTGCGGAGTCTTAACCACTGGACCGCCAGGGAAGTCCCAAGCAGTCTTTAAATCAGTGGGATTATAATCCTTGAAAGGCCTTGGTAAGTAGAAATTACGTGAGTGAAATTTGGTTTTCTTTTTAAAACTCATCATAAAGAATTATGTTCTCAGCCAAAGGCATGCCACTCCTGAGAAAATAATTAGCCACCACTGCTGTATTTAATAATGAGGTATGGGGCAGGGAGATGAGGGGCCCATACTTAGCTTTTGCTACTTGGACACTTAGGGAAAGGGCCACCTAGAACAATACACTGGGCTAAGATGGCACTCCCACCCGTAAGAGCCAGATCTCATCTGTGCTCAGTGTGCCGCGCACCGTTTTAGTTGTGTGCCTTACTTGTGTTCCCCACGCGAACCTTGTAAATGTCGTCACTCCACTTTACAGGGTGCAAACTAAGGTTGAGAAGTTAAGTGATTTATTAAAGGTCACGTGTGCAGTCAAAGAAGATGGTAGGAGCTTTCTTTTCAGCTTTCCCGTGTGGGGAAACTGAGGCACTAAAGTTTAGTGGTTGTTGCAAGTCAGCATCTGTTATACATGTTGTCCTTCAAGGGCTGGGGTTTGAGCCGGGGAGAAGGGAGGGGGAAGCAGTGCTGACGGGTGAGGGGGGTGTCGACACAGGGCCCCCGCCTTGCCCAATCCCCCACACCCTCACCTTCTATCCCAGCCCCGCGTTTCGCTGCTTTCCTTCCCCTTTTTTTTTGCTACTTCCCCCAAGTCTGCAGACAGGCTGATACTTTTTTAAAAGACTTTTTAAAGGTGTGTTTCTCTGTGTACCTTAAGTTTCAGGTGATCGTCCTTTGGCTTACAAGCATATTTCAGTGTAATGGGCTAACTTGGAAGCAGCACCAGTTCATGAAGCTCTTCTTCCCAGCACACAGCAGCATCCCTCCTCAGGGGCTCTTCTTTCACCATCCCCGTCCTGACCTCTCGTCTGCACCTTCGATGCTCATGTCTTCTAGGCTTGGTTGAGCACCTCCTCGTCTTCTCATTCTCTGAAAGATCCCGAGGAATCTCATTCACATCTAAATCTTCAATCACAATATTTATGCCAATGTCTCCAGAATCTATGTTTCTAGCCCAAGAATTCCCTGCTCAGTGACAGCCCTTATTGATCCAGTTGCCTAATAGAAATCTCTCAGACCCTGTATCTGAAACAGAGCCCATCCTTTCTCCAAGTGGCCCCCGTTGGTTTTCATCTTGGTCAGTGGCCACGCCACCCAGCCAGGAGGCTGCTCCAGAAACCTGGACCACTCCAGCCCCGCCCCCTCTGCATTCTCTGCAGTCCTGTTGACCCTTCCTCCAAGGTTCTAGAATGCACCTCTCTCAGGCCTCCGTCCTGTGCGCCTGCCTCAGTCCTGGCTGTTCTCCTTGTGGACGGCCCTCTTCCTTCTGCCTGTGTGATCTCTTGAAACCCTAACCCATGCTGTCACTTCCTTATTTGAAATCCATGAATGAACCTGAAATTTCACCCACCCTTAGCTTAGTTCAAAGGCCCATCGGTGCCCCGTCCATTCCTTAGGTGATGTGTGGTGTTTCTGTCCTGTCCCAAGCCTTGCTGACTCCACGCCCTTGCCCTGACCAGGTGCTGTGTCTAAGAGTGAGGCAGCAGACATCACACATTTTTAAGTGTGTTTTTTTATCTTACGAGAATTAACTGATCACTGTACGAGTTTTAGAGCCTGTCTCGTCAGCAGTAAATGGGGGAGGAGGGCCTCTGAATGGCTTGTTCTTTCTGCCTCGCCTCTCTTTACCCATGATCACAGTTCTGGATAAGGGTTCACTTTTTGGAAATCACAACGGGTTGGAGGGAAAGAGATCCAAGATTGTAAATTTTGAACAGAGTGGGCAGCGTTGCTAAGATGCAACCAGGATGTGCCTGTCAGAGCAGAGTCTTTCTAAATGGCACCCACTGTGTTGTGCAGTGTGCCGTCCGTGGTGCCGACCAGGACAGACTTGGGAGCAGCCCTGCTGTGAGGCTCCAGGGTCTGGAAGGAAACGATGCCTGGCTGTGTGTGTGTGTGTGTGTGTGTGTGTGTGTGTGTGTGTGTGCAGGACATGGAGCACGGTGATACCAGTGGAATCAGAGGTTGGGAGGGCTTCTTACGTGGTGATGAATGACCTAAGCAGCTGTGGTGTGTGCAGGGATGGAGCTGCTGGGGTTGGGGATATAGGGACTGGGGGCGTCTGGTAGGTCTAAGGGGAGCCCCAGTGTGTCTCATTGGTTTTGTTTCGGGAAATATTTAAAGCAAAACCAAAACCTTTAGGCCTAGGTCTGTAATCTAAATATTGTTTGTCTGGCAGGAGGTGAATTGGCGCTTACAGCCAAGCCTAGGAACCTTGTTTTAGGGTCTATGTTATAGGTAAACAGCCTCTGGCTCCCCAGGCTAGTCTTTTCTTTCGCTCACTTTGAAAGCAGGCCTCTTACAAAGATTTTTCACTGGTGAGAATGCCACCAGCCCTGCCCTGACTCTTCCTCCCAAGTGGTACAAAAGTGGAAATGAAAATATATCCCCATTAAGTTATGCTAGGTGGTGGAACTATGGTTGCTAGGGACTAGAGGCATTAAAAACTTTCCCCCAGGGCTTCCCTGGTGGCGCAGTGGTTGAGAGTCCGCCTGCCGATGCAGGGGACACGGGTTCGTGACCCGGTCCGGGAAGATCCCACGTGCCGCGGAGCGGCTGGGCCCGTGAGCCACGGCCGCTGAGCCTGCGCGTCCGGAGCCTGTGCTCCGCAGCGGGAGAGGCCGCAACAGTGAGAGGCCCGCGTACCGCAAAAAAAAAAAAAACAAAAAACTTTTCCCCAAACCTCCCCCTTTTTGAAAAAAAAAAAAATCTTGAATTGAAAATTTGAAATTAGCCGGTACGACAGATGAACGATGGTTCCTTTCCAGCAATAACCTCCTGGCGGTGTAATGCACACTGGGAATAAGGTTATGAGATGCAGTTAACTCCTGTACCTGCTGTTGCTCCCTGAATGGTTTCCAAGTTTAATTCCGTGTAGGAAGATTGACAGTTGTAATTATGTTGTCAAGCGTTTGTCTTTTTTGCTGTAGCAACACTGACACCCAGACAGAGAGCTCCGCCCTGACTTTGACTAGCGCGAGGCGCAGGTCTTGGTCGCGTGTCTTTCCTAAAGTATGTCATCGTTGATCAGCACTTTGCAGCCAGTGCTGTGTGTACTTTTTTCTTTGGGTTCAAGGGCACAGTCTAGGGAATCCTGTGTCTCTTCTTCCCAGCGTTCTGTCAACTTTCTGAGTTTAGCACAGTTGGCACTTGGACATTCTCCTGGGAGAACAGGGCTCCACCGGCTGCCTTATCACTTTTTTCTATGAGTGAATCTCTGTCAGCTGCTTGGTAGATCAGACTCCATGACCTGAGGTCTCCCCCAGTTTGGGGAGGTGATGTGATGTGGTAGAAAAAGGGCAACTTTGGAGCCAGGCAGACTTGAGTTTTAAACTGACTTCTAGCATTTCGTTTTGGGGCGTGTCGCTTAGCTTTCCTGGACTTCCTTTGTAACCCAGGGGAACTCTTGCCGGGGGTGTGTGAGTGTGAAGTCTGCCAGGTAAGAGACATTTAGTAGACCGTGCCTTATGTCCTTAAAATGTCTTATGCTTTCTGATAGGAACAGCCGTTCAATGTAAGGTGGGAAGGAAAATACTTGCCACCCCATTTCTAGAGACAGTGTGGAGAGAACAGCCTGTGAAGGCAACTTAAGCTTCTTGCGGGGAGACGCATTTTGTGCAGAGCTTTTGAAATCACCTAACTTCTTTCCTTGCTGCTCCTAAATCCCAAAGTCGATCGTGTTTGTCCGTCTCGTCTAGTCCTTTAATGGACTGCCTTACCCATGCAATGCATGTTAAAACCCAGCAGAAGGCCCGGGCCTCGACGGCAGCGGGTCCCACCGTGGCCTTGGTCCTGTGTCGCTGGTCTCTGACTTGCCTTCCAGTGCCGTCCCTCCACCTCTCCGCCCTTTATCAGTTCAGCACCCACTTTGTATTGTCCGCGTGCTCCAACTTCCATTCCCTCCTTCGCTGTGTTTCCGTCTGCCTTCTTCCTGTACCAGAGGGAATCCAAGCCCTCTTTCTCTGCTTCATGGACCCTCCCCACTCAGGGCTTCCCTTGGGAGGAATGAATAAGACGACCCTTCTTCATTTATTTTTGTGCACTTTAGACATTCGCTTGGATGGGAAAATTGACCTTGGAGATATGAGGTGTGCTCAGAATCTGATTTGGCACCGAACACGTCTTGTGCTGTTTCAGCCTGCTAGGAAATTTGTAGGTAATTTGCCAACCAAATTGGACTGATCAGTGTTTCCACAGAATAACCTGTCCCTTTGCTTCTGGTGGCGCTGTTCCCCACCCTGGGAACGCCCTCTCTCTTTGTCTTTCTGTTTTCACTTCAAATACAGCCTACCCCGGGAAGCCTGTCCTGATGCCTCAAGCCAGTGTAATCTCTGACTTTCCAACTTCATAGTTAAAACATTGCTATGTTTATTATGAAAATGAAACTAATGCATTCTAATCATGGAATAATTTTAAACTAGAGAAATACACAGAGAAACAAAACCACGTCTCATAATTGACCAGGACAGGAGCTGTCAATGTTGAATGACGTTTTCCTTCCAGCCATTTTCTTTGCATTCTTCATACAGTGGTCATAACATGTATAAAGTTTTGTATTCTCCTGTCATGATCACTCCCATTCCGTTTTTTTGGTTTTGTTTTGTTTTTTTGCGGTACGCGGGCCTCTCACTGCTGCGGCCTCTCCCGTTGCGGAGCACAGGCTCCGGACGCGCAGGCTCAGCGGCCATGGCTCACGGGCCCAGCCACTCCGCGGCATGTGGGATCCTCCCGGACCGGGGCACGAACCCGTGTCCCCTGCATTGGCGGGTGGATTCTTAACCACTGTGCCACCAGGGAAGCCCTTCCATTGTGTTTTAAATTACCTGTAAACATTGTAGTAGCTGTATAATATTTCATGATGTCGCTATTGATTGACTCATCGTTCTTCTGATGTTGAATATTTAGCTTAAGAATCCTAAGATAAGCATCTTTGTGCATTTTGGATTTTTTTTAAGATAGGTTTCTAGAAATGGGATAACCAGACCAGAGCTCACTGACAGTTTTTTTTTTAAAGAATGAAGTGGAGGGCTTCCCTGGTGCCGCAGTGGTTAAGAATCCACCTGCCAATTCAGGGGACGTGGGTTCGAGCCCTGGTCCGGGAAGATCCCACATGCCGCGCAGCAACTAAACCCGTGCGCCACAACTACTGAGCCCGCACTCTAGAGCCCATGCTCCGCAACAAGAGGAGCCAGCGCAGTGAGAAGCCTGCGCACGGCAACAAAGAGTAGCCCCCGCTCACCGCAACTACAGAAAGCCCACGCGCAGCAGCAAAGACCCAACGCAGCCCAAAACAAATAAATTAAAAAAAAAAAAAGAATGAAGTGGACCATTTTTATTTTAAAAAATAAACTTATTTATTTATTTATTTTTGGCTTCATTGGGTCTTCATTGCTGCGCCTGGACTTCCTCTAGTTGCAGCGAATGGGGGTCTTCCTTGCAGCGTGCGTGTTTCTCACTGTGGTGGCTTCTCTTGTTGTGCAGCACGGGCTCTAGGCACGTGGGCTTCAGTAGCTGTGGCACGTGGGCTCAGTAGTTGTGGCTCACAAGCTCTAGAGCCCAGGCTCAGTCGTTGTGGCGCATGGGCTTAGTTGCTCCGCGGCGTGTGAGATCTTCCCGGACCAGGGCTCGAACCCATGTCCCCTGCATGGGCAGGCAGATTCTTAACCACTGGGCCACCAGGAACGACCCCGAAGTGGACCATTTTTAAAGTCTTTATTGAATTTGTTACAATATTGCTTCTGTTTTACGTTTTGTTTTTTTTGGCTGCGAGGCATGTGGGATCTTAGCTCCCTGACCAGAGATTGAACCTGCACCCCCGCATTGGAAGGTGAAGTCTTAACCACTGGACCGCCAGGGAAGTCCCTATTGACAGATTTAAAGGCATCTGATATGTTTTACCAGACTGACTTTCAGAAAGTTTACTTTTTAAGCCAAATTTATACTCCCTCCCGCAGTGTATATGACTACAGGGTCAAATATTATATGTTTGCTTATTTGAATAAAAATATTTTTTCCCCATGTTACAAGACGCAGAGGTTTAAGACACTAGCACGTGTGTGTGTTCACTGGGTGTTGGCTGGTGTCCTCTCGGAGGCGGACCAAGAGTCCACCCTCTTGTCCCGCTCTCACGCCAGGTAGATTGGCCTCTCGGCTGGTGTTGGGTTGGACTGAGTTACGCAGTGATAGGAAGTGGAATTCTGCCGGGAGTTCTTGGACTGATGCCGTGCCCTCTCCCAAGCACCGTGTTCTCCGGTGTCCTCCTTCATTCTGCTCTGCTGTTCTGGCCCTTTGACCCCCGCCCTGTGGTCCTCAGGGACCTGGGCTCTGGGAGCATCCTGGAAAGCAGCCCGGTCTGGATGTGGATGACCCAGGGGCTGTTTTCCTGGTCAGGGCAGTCAGTCCCTGCAGTCACCCTGATGGGAGTGGGTGAAAATGAGCCTTTTCCTGATTTGAGAGCACCATCTTTTCCTTCAGAAAGGATGGAAGTGGAAGCTTTTAAATATATGGGATTTCTATACGCGGGCCCCTCACTGCCGCGGCCTCTTCCACCGTGGAGCACAGGCCCCGGATGCACAGACTCAGCGGCCATGGCTCACGGGCCCAGCCGCTCCACGGCATGCGGGATCCCCCAGGACCGGGGCACGAACCCGTGTCCCCTGCATCGGCAGGCGGACTCTCAACCACTGCGCCACCAGGGAAGCCCGGGGGATTTCTTTGAGAATAGTTCCACATTCTCTTGTCTGGAAAGCAGGCAGAGTCTTCTTCATATAGTTGGGTATGTGTCTGTCTAGAATGTAGCGTTTGGGGTAAAGGAAGTCGATAAAGCCTTGCACGCGTCAGCATATGCTTCCTCTCTTTGTTTTGTCTTCAGGGTAAGTGTTCAGTGCAGAGTGTCCGCCCGTGCAGCCCTTACTCTACCAGTCCCCCTGGGGAGGATGTGAAGGTAGAGCAGAGTGTTTTGAAGGGTGGGAAAATTGAGAAGGTCTCTAAGAACATGGGGCTCTGGTTCTGTCCCAGTTGCAAAAATGATGTTTGAGGGTCACTGCCTTTCTCAGCTTTTGTCCAGATGAGTCACAGATTTGGGGGTTTTGGTAGAAATTAAGCCATATCACCAAGGCTCCTGTTTCGTGGATTGTGGATGCCTGACCTGGGGGCCACTTGCCCTGAGGGAAAGGCAGATGGTAAAAGACTTGGGCCCCTTGCTAACCTTCTTGTCCCCTGATGTCTATAGAAATGGGCCTTTGCTTTAAGAGCCTGGGTGTTTGTAATGCTTGGGAATGGTTTATGATGAGTTAGTCCTGTCTCCTTTATCAAGCCTTTAGGTAATTTCGGGTCCATTTGGAATACCTGGTCTCCCGCTGCCTGGACTGTCCGTTGTCAGCTGGGAAACCTCTCAGATGTGCCTTCTCCCTGCCACGCAGGACCTCACATGACCCTCCTCCAGTGCTGACACCAGGCCCTGTATGTGACCAGCCCCACTGTCGTCACTCCAGGCTGTTCCGAGACATAAATGGTGATAAAACAAGACGCCCCTCTCTCCCTCCTAAGATTGTAGATCTTGTTGGTTATTGGGAGACGCTGTTTTTTCATTATCCTGTAGTACCTGTTGCAGAACCCATAACATTTGCCAGCTTTTCCTCATATTTCCTTTACTCCTAGCTTCATCTCATCCCAAGTAATGGGAAGGAAGGTGGTGATCCAGAGCAGTCTCATCACGCGAAAGGCATGTCGGCGGGGGGGCGGGGGAGGGAGACGGTAGGTACCACTCAAGGTCTAGGTGATTGACGGGGCCTTGGATTTGTCACAAAAAGCTGAAAATCTAGCTTTTTCTGTACAGTTTCCTTATCTTAAAACTGCTGTGCACCAAACAAAACGCATCCGTGGGTGGCTAGCTGGAGATGACCATTCCGAGCTCAGCTTCCGGTAAGGGCTTGAATGATTGGTGCATTTAGTTCTGGGTGTTCAGAGGTCTCTGTAAAGGAATTTTCCTGCTGTTTCTCGAGTTTACATGGTTCTGTAACTCCCAAGAAGCTGGCAAGATTTATTGGTATGCAGAGACCTAAGTATAAGTTATGGATCCCTGCACTTAAATGTCGCAGAACAGGAGTTCACTATAAGCTCAGCCAACATGCCCGCCTCAGTACTCCACGTGGTATGACAGTTAGGAGGAGCCTCAGAGGTCACTTGGGCGCCCCTCGTCCTCTTCGGGCCTCCAGGGGACGGGGTGACCGTCCTCCTGCGGGATTCTATTTGTGAAATCCCTGGAGTCTCTTGTGTCTTGTTCCGCAGCCTCAGAGCGGGGGGCAGGGTTTGACAGGAATGTTAGCAGGCATGAGCTGAGAGGATTGGAAAAATATCTAGCGCACCAACATCCCGCTCTGCTTCCTAGAGCCGTGCCAGCTGCCCCCATGTCCTTACCACTGACCTGGGGCTGCTGAAATCCAGGTCACAGGGAGTATGAAGGGCCCAGCCTTCTGCCACGCTGGACACTTGGCATCCTGTGGGTCAGGAGAGCTGACTCGCCGAGCTCACTTCTGTGCTCACGTGCGGGTTCACTCATCTGTACCCCGAGGGCTGCCCATCAGCCCGTGTCCCAGAGGCTTCCCCTCACGCTCAGGATGAAGCCTCAGGGCGAGGCTTGAGGGACGGTCACCCCGAGCAGTCCTTCCCCATCCCGCCTGCCTCTGCTCTTTGCACTTGAAAGCCAGGAGCCTTACTTCAGGTTTGGTTGACGTTGTTGTTGTCTATTTGGTTTTTGGCACAATATGTATATTTTTAGTCAGCTTTGAACTTTGAAAAGAGTTTAGATTTATAGAAAAGTTGCAAAGCTAATGTAGAGTTCCTGTATACCTCTTACCCATTTTCCGCTAATTTAACATCCGATATTGCCACACTATATTTGCTTAAAAAAAACAAACCTACATTGATAATGTTACGATTAATTAAACTTCTGGCTTTATTTGAATTTCACTAGTTTTCCCACTTGTGTCTTTTCCTGTTGCAGGATTCCATGTTGAATTTAGGCTTAGCTCAGTGTTACCCTAGCTTCCTGCCTCCCTTTCCCTTTTCTTTCCAGGTTCTCTCTGTGTAACCATTCTCAACCTGGGGCACTCCTGGGAAGGGGTACAGCTAACACAAACTCACGTGGGGGCTTCTCAGGGGCCTTGGAAGCAGAATAGGGGCACAGCCACGCCAAGCTCTGTCGGATGTGTAACCGGTGCGGCCCACAAGCTGGGACTCCAGCTGCAGTCATGTCTGTTTTATTTTTCCAGTCACACCAGGGTGTCATCATACCTGCATTTCTCTCTGGGTAAAGTCAGCTATGCCCACCTGGCCAGAAGGTGGGAGCAGGAAAGGACACAGTGTGGACCGCACCCATGCGCGTCGGCCGTGCTGGGGCTGGCGGGAGGCCCCGGCCAGGCGCCGGCAGGTGGGCGAGCTCCTCCACCACAGCACCGGGGCTCCTCACCTGGTCTCACCTGGTACCTTCTTTGCTAGAAGCCATGTTCACAGCTTATGCTGACTATAAATGATGTTTGCTGTATGTAGCTGGTTTATTTTTATTTTATTATTATTATTATTTTTTTGCAGTACGCGGGCCTCTCACTGTTGTGGCCTCTCCCGTTGAGGAGCACAGGCTCCGGACGCGCAGGCTCAGCGGCCATGGCTCACGGGCCCAGCCACTCCGTGGCATGTGGGATCTTCCCGGACCGGGGCACGAACCCGCGTCCCCTGCATCGGCAGGCGGACTCCTAACCACTGCGCCACCAGGGAGGCCCTATTATTTTTTATTTTTAAGAAAGTGACATATGCATATCAGTGGAAACGCTGAATAGTGCCAGAGCTTAAAACTAAGAAGAGTAGCCCCCTTATGCCTCTGCTATGGTGGTCTGCTTCTGAGAGGCAACGACGTTCAACTTTTTTAGCTGGTTCATTTACTATTTGCCTCCAGATTTAAAAATAATACACATATACTTCTAGCTGTAGACTCAGCGGTGTTGGACATTATCTATTCAGTCTCTCTCCCTCTGTCCTCTCAGTGTATTCGGTTATAGCAATACACATACGACACAGTTTGTATACAACATTTGGCTAAATCCCTACCCAGATCCTCATTATTATGACTGTTTAAACTTTGCTGACTGTTGAGCCATGTAGAACACTAACATTTTACCTCTTTTATTGTACAAGTTTTTTGTTTTTCCTTGAGTTCAAAGAGGCCTCATGTTTTCATTAACTTAGTTTATTTAGAATGTGTGGCTGAGCTCCCAAGGTCTCCACCAGCTCTGTAGAAATCCTCAACAGCATTTTCCAGAGTTTAACATCAGATGACATTTGTCAGTTGCAGTTGCCCTCTGGGGAGGCCCTCCCTGGAACCCTGAACTCTCTTTCATGCCAATCACACTGTGTTCTCCTTGGGAAGAACATTCCGATATCAGAAAGATGACTGATCCTCTTTGAATTTTTTCCCATCTGATGGATCATGGGATGTTCCGGCTGATCACGTTTCTGTCTGCCTTGGCCTCTGGAAGCTGGGCACCCACCTCCACCAGCCATACTGCCCCAGATCACCAACGTTGTGTTATTTCGTGTATGTAGTTCATTCCAGTTTCATCATATTGATATTTTCCTCTTCTTGTTTCCATTTTGCTCAGCTGTCATTAAAAAAAAAATGTATCTTAGAAATTAACACAAATGAATACATGCTGGGTGCTCTTATATTTTTTTTAAAGCAGTTTAATTGAGATATAATTCACATACCGTACACTTTGCCCGCTTAAATTGTACAGTTCAATATATTCTAGTATATTCACAGGGTTATGCAACCATCACCATGATCTAATTTTAGAATATGTTTTACCTCCTGAAAGAAACCCTATGCGCATTAGCAGTCACTCCCCATTCTGCCCCACCCCGTGCCCAGCCCTAAGCAACTGTTGATCTACTTTCTGTCTCTCTAAATTTACTCGTTACGGACATGTTACGTAAATGGAGCGTACAATATGTGGTCTTCTGTGACTGGCTTCTTCCCTGTTATAGCACGTATTAGTACTTCATTCCTTTTTTATTGCCCAGGAATAGGCCAAAGTATTTATTCATCCGTTGATGTACTTTTTGAGTTGTTTCCACTTTTTTTTTTTTTATGAATAATGCTGCTCTGGGCATTTGTGTACAAGTTTTTATATGGATGTATGTTTTAATCTCTGTTGAGTGCATACCTGGGCATGAAATTGCTGGGTCATATGCTAACTGTTTAGCCTTTTGAAAATCAGCCAGACTGTTTCTCAAAGCGGCTGCACCATTTTATACTCTCAGAATCAATGTACGAGGGCTCCAGTTTCTCACATCCTTGTCAACACTTTTAATTGTGTCTTTTTTATCATAGCCATCCTAGTGAGTGTGGTGTCTCATTGTGATTTTGACTTGCATTTTCTTAATGACTAATGATGTTGAGCATCTTTTTATGTGCTTAATGGCCATCTGTATTTCTTCCTTGGAGAAATATCTATTCAAATAATTGCCCATTTAAAGAAGAACAATTTTATTGAGTTATAATCCACATACATGAATTTCACCATTTAAAGTGTGCAAGTCAGTGGTTTTCAACACTCACAGAGTTGTGCAAATGTATTACCACAGTCATTCCTTTGTCCTTTTTTCATGGGTTGTCTTTTTATTGATGAGTTTTAAGACTTCTTTTTAGAAGTTGCTTATCAGCTGTAGGACTGGCAAATATTTTCTCCCATTCTATGGGTTGCCTTTTTACTTTCTTGATGGTGTCGTTTGCAGCATAACAGTTTTTTTTGGTTTGTTTTTTTTGGCTGCGTTGTGTCTTCATTGCCGTGCACGGGCTTTCTCTAGTTGAGGCGAGTGGGGGCTACTCTTTGTTGCGGTGCGCGGGCTTCTCATTGCAGTGGCTTCTCTTGTTGTGGAGCATGGGCTCTAGGCACGCGGGCTTCAGTAGTTGTGGCTCACGGGCTCAGTAGTTGTGGCTTGTGGGCTCTAGAGCACAGGCTCAGTAGTTGTGGCGCACGGGCTTAGTTGCTCCGCGGCATGTGGAATCTTCCCAGACCAGAGACTGAACCCATGTCCCCTGCGTTGGCAGGTGGACTCTCAACCACTGCGCCACCAGGGAAGTCCCAGCATAACAGTTTTAAATTTTGCTGTAGTCCCGTTTATTTATCTATTTTTTCTTTCAATACATTTGCCTTTGGTGTTTTTGCCTCGTGGTTTTTTTTTGTTTTGTTTTGTTTTTTTTCCGTACACGGGCCTCTCACTGCTGTGGCCTCTCCCGCTGCGGAGCACAGGCTCCGGACGTGCAGGCTCAGCAGCCATGGCTCACGGGCCCAGCCGCTCCGCGGCATGTGGGATCCTCCCGGGCCGGGGCACGAACCCGTGTCCCCTGCACTGGCAGGCAGACTCTCAACCACTGCGCCACCAGGGAAGCCCATGCCTTGTGTTTTTAATTGGTATTTATTTCTATAGTCTCCTCAGACCTTTTTTGAGATCAAAGTCAGACATAAAAATAAATAAGACAAAAGCTGTGTGGCAACGGCATGGACTCTGTCCAAATGCATCTTGGCAGGGAAATCAGTAATGAGTTTTCAATATCGAAGCCTCATTGGAGGCAAGGACCTTTCCAGTGTCTGGAGGGATCCGTTGCCTTCAGCCGGGCGTCCCTAAACCTTTCTTTTTCAGCCTCTGCCTCAGGCTGGTGTGGGGCAGCAAGTGGGACCTGGAAGAGAGTTAGTCCTCGAGGCTGATCAACCTCCAGTGCTGTAGCCAGTGCGGGGGTGCTTCACTCCTGCAGGGAGGCGGGCTGAGGAAGCACGGACGGGGGTCCCCAGCAGACAGTTCTGAGCCAATCACAATGACAGAGGGGGGTTCATTTATTTCATGAGCTAAGAAGAAATTGGTTGGCTAGCCAGGAAGTTTAGCCACATGTATACCATTATTTCTGTGAGAAAATGGGTCCTAAATTCTAAGCCATCAGTTTAGAAATAGACTTTTGGGGGCTTCCCTGGTGGCGCAGTGGTTGAGACTCCGCCTGCCGATGCTAGGGGACGCGGGTTCGTGCCCCGGTCCGGGAAGATCCCACGTGCCGCGGAGCGGCTAGGCCTGTGAGCCATGGCCGCTGAGCCTGCGTATCCGGAGCCTGTGCTCCACAACGGGAGAGGCCACAACAGTGAGAGGCCCGTGTACCGCAAAAAAAGAAATAGGCTTTTGAGATGCGATCTCTTTCTAAGTTGGGCTGTACCTGTGCTCATTCATCAGTGTTCTTTTCAGTAGCTGTTCCACCACAGGGGCTGTGTGTGTGTGCAGCTTCATGTGCATTTATTGAGCCTGCCTACGAGCATCACTGTCCCAGGACCAAGGTGGCGTGCCCGGGGCGGCCGTCCTCCTTCAGACCCCGCAGTCTGTTAGGGAGAACGTGAGCTGTGCCCAAGGCTGGTCTGAGTGGGCTGTGGCCCTTGCTCATGAAGAGCTGATGACTATCCAGATGTGAATTCGAGCCTTTCAGACTCACATTTGGCCGTTTCATGGCTCATTAGTTTTAAGGACGGGCAGAGAGAGATGAATAGGGAAAAAGTGAATTCAGTTTGGAGCTTTTTAAAAAGTGGTGGATATGAACTGAAATGGCATTCTTAAATGATCTGGGGATTTCATCTATGTTGATCCTGTTCTATAGTTTCATAGATAACTGATTTGATGGTTTTTTTTAAACAAAATGAATGCACGTATATGGTTAAAAAGGGGTATGAAACGGAACGCGAGGGCCTCTCTCCCTCCCCAGTTCCTCCCCAACTCTAGCCTCTCTGCAGAGGTAGCTACTGTTAAGTTTCTTTTGCTGCCCTCTGAACTTTTAAAAAATGTATATACTAGATACCTTGTTAAAGGGACGCAGATGGGATCATATTACACACAGTGGTCTGCATCTTGTTTCTCCTTTTTTCATAAGGGATATTGCTTGGAACTATTTCCACGTTGGCATGCACCGACCTACTGCATTCCCCTTAGAACTGCAGAATGTTCCTTTATATGAATGACATGACTGTCTTCATCTGCTCTCTTTTCATGGACATTTAGGTAGTTTCTAGCTTTTCGTTATTACAGCGCCCCATGAAACTCTTGGGCAAGTGTCTGTCTTTTGCTCTTCTGCAAGTTTACATTAATGGATTGTTATGTTTGCCCTTAAACCACGAAAGGTCCTGGTTTACAGTGATTCCCAGCTGGGCCGTGGAATCATGAGGCTTTGGATTGTAGGCTGATTTGTTGTATATGGTTTGGGTGCAGCCTGGTAGGAGACACTTGTATTCAGATTTTGTTTTTGAGAAGATACTGGAGCATTAAGTTAGAAAAGGACCCAAACATATTGTCTATTTTGGGGTGCTGAACTTACACTTTGCATCTTTGTAATACTTTGGAGGCTGCAAGGACCCTTGGCTAAATCTTTGCCTGGATTTGCAGACGGGCTGGAGGAAGTGGCTTGGTTAGAGAATACAGGCCCAAGCAGGACACAGGCAGCTGTTCCAAGTGCGGAGAGCATGGGGGCAGAATGGGTGATGAGCACCTACTCTTTCTGGTCTACAGTAATAGACTTCGCAACGTTTCCTGTTCTAGAAGCACTTTCACAGTTAGATGGAGGTACAGTCTGCAGAGTGGATCAGCGGTAAAAGTTCTCTGCCATGTCAGCTGGTGAGGACAGGTGTCTTGAAGCCCAGGGTCCGGGAATGTGGGGATGTGGCAGGAGGTAGCTTGGCCTGACTGAGCTGGACAGGGGCTGGGCGATTGCGTCTGGCTGTGCGAGCCTCCCTGCTCACGCCTGCAGTTTTCCAAGCAGAGATCTCGACCTCCTCGTTGGCTTGTGAAGAGCTAGCAAAAGAAACGAAGGGTGTAGACAGGAGATGGCCCTGGTCCATCTAACCCCTGCCCCCCCCCTCCCCCAGTACCTGGCGTGGCAGTCAGCACTTACTAGCACTTACTAAGTGGGTTTTGGGAGGATGAACTTTTGTGGATAGTTTGGGAGTTGGAGTTTCATGAAATGGTTTGGAGCAGTTGGAGTGGGAAGACCTGGAAGATACAGGAAGGTTGGTTGTTTCTTGATGGCCAGGGAAAGGGTGGCAGTCCCATTTTCTTGCTTTTACACATATTAGCTCATAGAGTCTTTATAACACCCTCAGTGAGGGAGATGTTATTATCTGCATTTAATGGGTGAGGATATGAGCGGAGTCAGCGTTTTATTTATGGTCGATCTGTAATGGGTTTCGTTCGTGTGGCCTGTCGATGGCAGGTAACTGTGGGCCAGCCACTGACTGTGCTTCTTTGCTCTGTGTCTTTCCTGGCACCCAGCGTGATGCTGAACTGAACACAGGATATCCTTATCCATTCAGGTGGTCGTAGGGCGGATGGTTGAGTTTGCCGAAGCCTGGCGCAAAGTTGGGGCGTCTCTTCTCAGAAAGAAGAGTGTTGTTCGGACATTGTACCTTATCTTCCCCAAAGCTCGAACGTAAGGTTACTTTGTCTGACGTACAGTATGCCTCTACTTGCTCAAAAGCTGATGGCCTGATCGCTGTTCCCTGCTGGGTGTGGTTCATGTCGATTTTCTTTCTTTTTAAATATTTATTTATTTGGCTGTATCGGGTCTTAGTTGCGGCACGCGGGATCTTCATTCCCGCACGTGGGATCTTTAGTTGCGGCATGCTAACTAACTCTTAGTTGCAGCATGTGGGATCTAGTTCCCTGACCAGGGATCGAACCCAGGCCCGCTGCATTGGGAGCGCCGAGTCTTAGCCACTGGACCACCAGGGAAGTCCCTCGATTTTCTCATAGTGAAAGCATCCTCAGGAATGATGTGCGAGCGAAAGTGCTAGCTGCCTCACCTTAGAGAGGCTTGCAAGAGGTGCGTGGCTCGTCTTTCATGGCTTTGCTGAGCACTGTGGGTGCTCAGGGCACACAGATGGACTATGGGGGAACAGCCTTTCTCCCCACAGGTCCAGCTGGCTCCAGAAGAGGGTCCTGACAGCCCTTCCCAGTTAGGGAATTACACAGGGTTAGGTGGAAAGGTCTTTGACTCACCATCGACGTTCGGTCGGCTGTCAGAAAATGGCCAGTCCCCTCCCTCCACAAGTTTCTGACTACTTGGAGTTTCGACTAAACCCTCCAAACTTCTTAGACACAACTCTAAATCCAGTTCTGCCGCCAGTTCTTCTGCCTCCGTCCGCAGTTCGGCTGCAAGAGCTATGGATTTCACACTGTACGATCTATTCTGTTCACGTTCTGTGAAAGTTCTGGGGAGTTAGTGCATTTCCCATCTTGCGGGGAGCAGCGCGGCGTGCCTGCATTGACCCGGGACGGGGGGTGGGGGGAAGCGTGCCTTTCCTGCTGCTGACGCCCTGCCCCAACAGTCGTCAGAACTGCTGCCCTGTCGTCACTCTCCGCAGCACCCCGGCCGGTGTCCTCCACCAGCGGTGTTTTGTTTTCAGATCAGTCTTACTGTTCAATCCTGCGCATGTCACATGCTTTCCCATCACTCTCGCCCTTCTTTTGGAGACGCGCCGGGATCTTGTCCCTCTTTGTTCCCTCAGCAGCCCTCACAGCACGCTGGGCTTTCAAGTTGTCTGTCCTCGCTGCGCGGAGTGTCTCCTCGGTGTTAACTGGAAAGTGAGCAGGGCCGGGGTCCAAACTGCAGTGTGTTTAGTCAAATCAAATTAAAACTTTTTTTTTTTTTTTTTTTTTTTTTTTTTTTTTTTTTTTGCGGTACGCGGGCCTCTCACTGTTGTGGCCTCTCCCGTTGCAAAGCACAGGCTCCGGACGCGCAGGCTCAGCGGCCATGGCTCACGGGCCCAGCCGCTCTGCGGCACGCAGGATCCTCCCGGACCTGGGCACAAACCCGCGTCCCCTGCATCGTCAGGCGGACTCTCAACCACTGCGCCACCAGGGAAGCCCTCAAATTAAAACTTTTGAGCAGGCACAAGAGGAGGAGGATACGTGAGCATTTCCACAAAAGCGTTTCCTGAACCCCTGCCCTGGGCCAGACACTGGCGGTCACAGGGCGGATGTGACAGGACCCCTAAACTCCCGAGGCGCCTGGTCTGCGGGAGGAGAGCACCCCAGCAGTGGGTGGGCAGGGGTGTGAAAGAGTGAGCCTGACGGGGAAAGCACACAGGCACTTGGAGACAGCCTCATACCAGCTGCCGGGTGGGCGCGACGCGTTCCCTGATGTAAGAGGGACGGTCCCCCCTGATCACAGCATGGGACGGCCCACCCCACGCTAAGCATGCTTCCAGCCTCAGCAGCCTGCCCATTCATACAACACTTTTAGGACCAAATAAGATAATGCAAATGAAGATTTTTGTGCTAATGATTTTAGTAAAATTTAGAGCCCCAAGGAGAAAACTAACATCTCCTTTTCTGAAAGTTCAGGAAATTTTCATCCATGCGACACTGAGC
Organism: Monodon monoceros; assembly: GCF_005190385.1. Lineage (NCBI taxonomy): Eukaryota > Metazoa > Chordata > Mammalia > Artiodactyla > Monodontidae > Monodon > Monodon monoceros. The sequence continues at coordinate 6,531,418 of NW_021703776.1, read as the reverse complement.
CGGGCCCCAAACCGTGGGAGCTCCAGGGAAGAGCATTGCAGGTGGAGATAAAGAAGACCTAGACTTGCCTTCAGGAGCTCGCCCTCTAGAGGCGGTGGATGGCAGGGGATGGAAGGTGGCTGTGGAGTGGCAGAGACTGGAGCTCTAGCGGGCTGGGGGCCGTGGCCAGGACCTTCCCTGGTTGTCTGGATTTTAATCTGTCAGTGAGGCATTTTCGGGGTTTCTGGGGAAACCGGTACAGGCCAGGCTCTCTGAGCCCCACCACTTTTGCTTGTTCCGTATGTATGAGGTCCTGTCTAGGCTCAAATTATGTTCAGAAGGAAGGCTTTTGTGATCTCCAGGAAAGAAGAAAAGAGAAACGTGCAATGAATGGGGATCCACTGGAGAACTGCAAGCAAGGAGTGGGTGTGCTTGCTCTGCTTCCCTCTGGGCTGTCCTCTGCAGAGCCCTGTGTAGCCACCTGAGCCTTGTAAAGTATCGTGAGAAGGGAGGGAGGCAGGTGCAGTGCCAGCAGCGCCCCGAGCCTGGCGTCCCAGGGTGCAGGAGGTCATGCGGGCTGTTGAGGATGCAGGAGCGGCCCTGGGCTCTCCTGTCCCCACTGGTCTCCACCTGCCTCTCCTCGTCTTCCGCATCCCCTCCTTTACCACGGGCAAGCCCACACGCGCTCGCTCTTCATCTCCCGGCCCCGGACCGGGCTCGCTGACCAGGTGTGTGGGGAGGAGCTGGCCCTGGTGGGCTGGAATGCTGTCTTGGGTGGCACTGCTGCTACCAGCTAGGAGCCTGAGGGGCCAGAGGCGGTGGAGGCTCTCTGCTGGGATGCCAGCGTGAGGTTCCAGCAGGCACGGGGTCACGGTGCCAGGCGGCAGGTGGAGAGAGGTCCCCGGCTCAGTAGAGAACCCCGCACAGCGTCGCATTCTGGCATGTGTTGTGCTCAGGACACCCGCAAGAGGGCCACAATGGAGACACGTGGGGGACTTGAGGTCAGACTTGGGGAAACTGCAGAGCAAACTCAGAAGCAGAAAGCCAGTGGGGGCAATACTGAACATCGGGCTCTGAATGACAGACGGAGGCAGAGATGCAGCGTGAGGCTGTGGGCAGCCCCAGCTTCCCAAACAGCTGCCCGCCCTGGGAGTAGGATCGGCACGTGCTGCAGGTAACTGTTGCAGGACCTTGTCCTTGCCAGGACTGCACAGGAGAAAACTGCATGAGAATTGAAGCTGAGCTCACCAATGGAATTTGTCATCTGCTTGCATTTGCTTTTTTACCACCAGACGGTCTTCCTCTTCTCTCTCCACCCCCCGTTCCCTTAAGGACAAAAAAGCCATACAAAACAATCTCCGTCACAGATTTTCATAAGCAGGACACAGTGACAGCTATTAGAAATGATAGCTGACAAGCTAGGAGACAGAGCTATAAAAAGCTTGCTGACATTCTTCCAGAAATGTGCTGCATTGGGCGGAAAGCCATGGCTGTCTACGATACTTAAAGAATTGCTTTCCTTTTTGACCCGAGTTCTGCTGTCCTCCTCCCTGTGGGTGTTTTCCCCCAGCCCACCCCAGCCCGCTTCCTCAGTAGGAGAAAAGGTGAGGCGGCACCCAAAACAGAGCATCAAGACGGTGATGTCCCCGTGAGATCAGTCGAGTGTAGCCGCTGTCAGATGTGGGCCAGCAGGTCATTCAGACTACGTGCCCTGGACTGTTTCAGGGCATATTTCCTTTCACTTTTTAAACTCAGATATTATGCACCGTGTACCTGCAAGGGCCAAGTGTGAGGTCATGCCGATGTGTCCCTGCCCTCCCGTTTAGGAGGGGCAAGGGTGCTGACAGCAGGTAACGCCAAGCACTGCGCTCGCTGTGCATTTCCTGGAGAGACGAGAGTCCAGGAGATGCACGCATGGGGCTCATTCGGCACCGGGGTGGTCAGTTCAGCAGAGTCCTCCCGGGTGGATTCAGATCTAGGAGGAACTTCATGTTTAAGCTGAGACCTGAAGGAGGAGTGGCGGCTGCCGTGGAGTCGGCACGGGGATGCCCCGGTAAGTCGAAGCTGCAGGATGGGACTTGCGGGGCACAAGCAAAGGGCTGCAGGTTCCTGCCCCAGGGTGAGGGGTAGGTCACGTCGCCTCTGACCACGGGGAGCCACGTCAAACCTCAGCTCTTGTCACTCTCTTGTCCTCTTTACAGTTAGAATCCAGACTTTTAGAAACCTATCTGTCATCACACAATCTGACACACATTCCTTCCAAAACATAAATCGAATAGGGAGGGAGGGCAGTACACAACCTAAGTTAGGGAATCCTTACCTACTCTTTGGCATTTTTGCTCTCAAAGCTGCTGCTGTTACTAATCAATCTTTCTAGGCATTCCTCTCCACACAAGCTGAGAAGTTGCTATTTTCTCCTCTGTCTGGTGGTTAAGTTTTGGGCCTGCTGGTAAAGACTTAGGCCCAGTATATATCTGTTATCCCATTTGGGGGGACTGTGTGATGTGGTTGGAAACAACGTATCTTTCTCACATTCTCACTCACTCCCCATGAGGTCATTAAAGCAGCGTGTCCCCTGGCCCCCGGCCTGCGGTTGCAGAGCTGCTCTGTTGGCCTCTTCACGTTGCAGCTCTTGAGCTCCAGGCAGTGCCGTTGAAAGGGGTGCCTTTCCTGGATTAGGCCCTTAGGGAGAGTATTGAAGGTCTGGTCTTTCTGTAGTGCTTCTGTTGGAATTGAGCCCATAACCAAGGTTGATTATGTTCGTTTGTTGCCAGCAGATAACAGTGGCACTGCTATTTCCATCTGTTATCACTGCTTTCAGATCATTCTAATTAAATCTCCTAGTCGTCAGTTTCTGAATGAATTATGTTTTGGGGCATTTGGAAAATTTGTCACATAAACCCTTTGGACTGCAGCCCGTGCATTCATTTCATGTTGTTTTGTGCCTCAAAGTTGCACCTCTGAATATTTTTAGTAGCTAAGAACTCTCTTCTAAGGGCACGAGGGGTTGTTTTGCGGTTTGCCTCTAAGACGGGCTTCGGGCCCCCTTGGTTTGTGGTTGTTCATGGCAGGTCAGCCATTCTGAGTACCTTTGTTTTGATTTTGCTCTCAGAGATGCAGTAATTGGTAGTTGACATAGCTGAAGTATAATCCCTAATAACCCGTAAAAGGAGATGGAGGTGGGCTCTTCCATGTGGTTTCAATTGTCATTTTAGTTTTCTTCTAGACAGTGAAATGATGCCTAAAATAAATCTCTTTCTCACTCCTTGTGAGAGATGTGTCAGACATCCCAAAGAATGAGATTGTGCATTATTGTGGCACAGGAAACGGCAACATCTATATACTGCCAGAGAAAGTGCACCGACGTTAGAAACCGACTGACCTCATTCAAACCCAACTTTCTGCTTGCTTCTTGTGTTAACCTTGGCCAAGTTAATTCACCTCTCCCATACTTAGTTTACCCATCTCTAAGTACATAAGCTGCCTAATTCCCAGGGTTGTTAGGCTGTTGAATGAGATTTCATATGAGAAGCCCCTGGAGGATAATAGGTTCTCCATAAATGGTAGCTGCTATTTTTACCTTACAACTGATCCGGCGTGAAAAGATGCTCTACCTCGTTATTAGGGAAATGCCAGTTAAAACCACAGTGGGATACCAGTACAGTACCAGATGATTAATGTGGAGAAACTGGAACCTCATACATTGCTGGTGGGAATGTAAAATAGTGCGGCTGCTTGGAAAACAGGAGGTTCCTCAAAAAGTTAAATGTAGAGTTGCCACCTGACCCAACAATTCCACTCCCAGGTGTCTACCCAAGAAAGGAAGACACAGGTCCACACAAAGACCTGCATGTAAATGTTCATAGCAGCCTTATTCATAGTAGCCAAAACGAGGAAACAACCCAAATGAATGGATAAACAAATTGTGGTGTATCCATTCAAGAGAATACTATTTAGCACTGAAAAGGAGTGAACTGCTGATAAATGCAAGGTTGATGGACATATGCAGACATAAAAGACTATAAGTTGTATGATTCTTATTTAATTGAACCTTGTAGAAAAGGCAGAGCTATAGAGTTGGAGAATTGGGTAGTGTTGCCTGGGCTGCAGTGGGAGCTGGACTTGACTGCAGAAGGAAATGAGAGAAATTTTACGGGGGATGGAAATGTTCTAAAACTTGATTGTGGTGTTGAATGCACAGCTGCGTAAATTTCTAAAACTCAGCAAGCTGTGCATTGAAAATGGGTGACTTTTAGGAACTCCCTGGTGGTCCAGTGGCTAGTACTCCATGCTTTCACTGCCGAGGGCCTGGGTTCAATCCCTGGTCAGGGAACTAAGATCCCACAAGCTGTGCAGCTCGAGCCCCCCACAAGAAAGAAAAGAAAGAAAATGAGTGACTTTTATGGTTGTGATTTTGTGACTTATAGTGAGAAATATATACCCCTGTAAAGGTGTCTGTTGTTAGGTTAAGGGAGTGACTTTTGGAAAGCCCGTAGGTAGTCTAAGGATGGGGGCTGCTTCCAGGGGAACCAGCCATGTGATTAGAGGATTGGAACTTTCAGTCCACCCCCAGATCTCCAGAGGAACGGACAAGAGCGGGAGATTGAATCTGTTTACCAATGGCCAATGATTTCATCATGCCTGTGTAATGAAGCCTCCATAAAAACCCGAAAGGATGGGGTTCACAGGCTTCCAGGGTGACCACGTGGAGATTCGGGAAGAGCGGTACACAGAGAGCATGGAGACTGTGCCCTGCCCTTCCCGCAGACCTTGCCCTATACATTGCTTCCACCTGGCTGCTCCTGAGTTATATCCCTTTACAATAAACCAGTGATCTAGTGAGTAAAATGTTTCCATGAGCTCTGTGAGCTGCTCTAGCAAATTAACGGAACCCAAGGAGGGGGTCGTGGGAACCTCCAATCTATAGCTGGTTGGTCAGAAGCACAGGTGACAACCTGGACTTGCGATTGACGTCTGAGAGGGGAGGGGAGTAGGGCAGCCATGGAGGACTGAGCCCTTGACCTGTGGGCTCTGACGCTGTCTCCAGGTAGTGTCAGATGGAGTTGAATTGTAGGACCCCCAGCTGGTGTCGGAGCATTGCTTGGTGAGGGGGAAGCCCACGCACATCGGGCATCAGATGTGTTGTGAGTGTGGTCGTTGTGAGTGTGGTCGTTGTGAGTGTGGTCGTTGTGCGT